>NC_142540.1:4710833-5033750 GCF_056151865.1 Erythranthe guttata
ACAGAGGAACAACAGTCCACTAAACAAGCTCTCTCTGTCAGATATATCACTGGAAATGCTTCTGAAACAGAATCACCAGGAGTCTCTCTGGATGCTGCAACACTTTCTGAAACACTTTCAGTAACTGAAATTTCTGAGTTTAATACTGATCATTATACATGTTTAAACTCTATTTCTTTAAATGCAGCAGAATCCAGTATTGAAGCAGCTAGTGATGAGGAAGAAATGTGTAAGAAACTGGCTCTTGACCTGGAGAAGAAGACTCAAGCTCTAGATGCAGCCAACAAGGAAAACTCCTCCCTTAAAGAAACAATCACACATTTGGAGGTTGGAATCACTAAGAAGGATCTTGAACTGACAAAGGTGAAAGATGAACTCAAAAAGGCAACTCTAGCAATCAAGAGGATGAATACTGGCACAACTAAACTTGAAGAGATTGTGTCAATAGAAAATCACTACAAACATGAAGGGCTAGGGTTCAAAAAACAAATGAAGCCAGTAAAGAAGAAAGATATTGTCTTTGTAAAAGAAAAGGGTGCAAACAGAAAGGATTGCAGGAAGTCCACAGTCACCACTCCAGATTCCAGAGTAAGAGGTTATGTTTGTCATTACTGTTTCTCACCAGGACACATTCGTCCATTTTGTGAAAAACTTAGTAGTGACAAAATGTTGTATAAAATAAGCCACAACACTCCAAGGAACACCTCAAATAAAAAGGTAGAATCTACCAAAAAGGAGTGTAAAATATGGACTCCCAAAGGTAAACTCTTGTGCAAGGCAGTATACACCTCTTTAAATGCTAACATTTCAGGTTCATGGTACTTTGATAGTGGATGCTCTAGGCACATTACTGGAACAAAGGAAAATCTATCAAACTACCATACACTTAATGGAGGACGTGTAACCTATGGAGGAGGAGCTAAAGGCAAAGTGATTGGACGTGGAACACTCAGTATTGAGGGACTTCCAAAACTTTCAAATGTCCTACATGTTGAAGGATTGGGGTCAAACCTCATCAGTATCAGTCAATTGTGTGATGATGATCTACGTGTAGAATTTGATAAATACTCTTGTTCTGTGTTTGATAATCAAAATCATTGTGTACTAACAGGTTCCAGATCAATGGATAATTGTTATCAAACAGGTGACACCATCTCATGCAAGAGCTCAAGAGTAAGTGAAGTAGAGCTGTGGCACCAGAAACTAGGACACACAAACTTCAAGAATTTGAAGCTGCTCAACAAATACAATGCCATAAGAGGATTACCAGACCTCAAGATCAAGGATATTCCTATATGTGGAATGTGCCAGAAGGGAAAGCAAACCAGAGTACCACACAAAGTGTTGCAACACGTTGGTACCACTATTTGTTTTGAACTTGTACATATGGATCTTATGGGTCCTATAGAGGTAGAAAGTCTAGGTAGTAAAAAATATGTCTTTGTATGTGTTGATGATTTTTCAAGATATACTTGGGTGTATTTTTTAAGAGAAAAATCAGACACTTTTGAAGTTTTCAAAAATTTGTACAGGTTTGTTAGAACTCAATTTCAAGCTTCTGTCCGTAGAATAAGATCTGATCATGGAAAAGAATTTGAGAATGCTTTATTTCTTGCTTTTTGTAATAAAAAGGGTATAAAGCATGAATTTTCTGCTCCAAAAACTCCTCAGCAAAATGGCATTGCTGAAAGAAAAAACAGAACCATCCAGGAAATGGCTAGGGTGATGATGAGTGCAAAAAATCTGTCTAAAAGGTTTTGGGCTGAGGCTGTCAACACAGCCTGTCACATCTCAAATCGTGTGTATCTAAGATTAGGATCTATGATGACTTCATATGAAATTCTTTATGGTAAGAAACCTAATCTAGAATACATGCATGTGTTTGGATGTGTCTGCTATGTTCTAAATGATAGAGATCATCTAGCTAAATTTGATTCAAAAAGTGATTTGAGTGTATTTATGGGATACTCTAATAACAGTCATGCTTATAGAGTATATAATCTAAGAACTCGAACCATTATTGAATCTGTAAATGTGGTATTTGATGACTTTGCTGATCTCCGCAGTAAAACAGCTGAAGATGAAGTTGATGACTTAATTGCTGAAAGAGAAACAACAGAGGAAAACACTTCTGCCACAGAAGGCCCAGATACAAACAGTCCAGATTCAAGAGAAGAAGGTGCTGAGCCAAGTGTCACCACATCTGACTCAGTACATCCTACAAAGAATTCAGAGACTGAATTGCAGCCAACTTTTGATGTCTGCAGAAAGGAACCATCAAGTAGAATCCAGAAAAATCACCCATCTACTCAAGTAGTGGGAGATATCTTTGATGGAATAAGAACCAGAAGAAAAGAGAGAGTGAACTACAGAGATATGGTAAGATTTGCAAATTTATCTTCTGAATGTGCACTAACTGGAACCACTTGTTTTGTGTCTTCAGTGGAACCAAGGAATATTGCAGAAGCTCTGAAGGATGAATTCTGGGTAAATGCAATGCATGAAGAGTTGAATCAATTCATCAGAAATGATGTTTGGTACTTAGTTCCCAGACCAAGCCATGTTAATGTGATATGAACTAAGTGGATCTTCAAAAACAAAACTGATGAAAAAGGTACAGTTGTTAGAAATAAGGCTAGGTTAGTAGCACAAGGATACACTCAAATTGAGGGTATAGACTTTGATGAGACTTTTGCTCCAGTAGCTAGAATTGAATCTATTAGATTACTTCTTGCTATAGCCTGCTTTCTTAAAATCAAACTGTATCAGATGGATATCAAAAGTGCATTTCTGAATGGGGTTTTAAATGAGGAAGCATATGTAGAACAGCCAAAGGGTCTTGAAGATTCTGCCAAGCCTAATCATGTTTTCAAGCTTAAGAAGGCACTGTATGGTCTTACACAAGCTCCTAGAGCTTGGTATCAAAGACTCACTGACTTCTTGCTTGAAATACAGTTCAATAGAGGGGAGGCAGACAGAACCCTATTTTTTAGAAGAACTAATAATCATATCATTATTGTTCAAATATATGTTGATGATATTGTTTTTGGTTCTACTTGTGCTAATCTTTTGCAGTCTTTTGTAGATTCTATGTCTCACACTTTTGAAATGAGCATGGTAGGGGAGTTGAATTACTTCTTAGGACTCCAAATCAAACAGACAGGTGAAGGAATCTTTGTAAATCAAAAGAAGTATGCTCTCAATCTGGTCAAAAGGTTTGAGTTGGAATCAGCCAAGCACATGAAAACTCCAATGGGTTCCAGCCAAAAACTGTCTAAGGATGATGTTGCAGAAGATGTCGACAGCACTCTCTACAGAAGCATGATTGGAAGCCTCCTCTATCTAACAGCAAGCAGGCCTGATATTATGTTTAGTGTTTGTGTGTGTGCCTGGTATCAAGCTAATCCCAAAGTCACCCATCTTAAAGCTGTGAAGAGGATTATTAGGTATTTTGCAGGTACAGTAGACTTAGGAATTCATTTTTTCAAAGACACTAACACAAATTTGATAGGTTTTAGTGATTCTGATTGGGCTGGGGATATTAGTGACAGAAAAAGCACCTCAGGTGCATGTTTCTTTTTGGGGAATAATCTAGTTTCTTGGTTTAGTAGAAAGCAAAATTGTGTATCTCTTTCAACAGCTGAATCAGAATATGTAGTTGCTGGAGGGTGTTGTGGTCAACTAATTTGGATGAAACAAATGTTGGGAGATTATGGGTTAACCAGTGATACTCTGACCATATATTGTGATAATTCAAGTGCTATTGACATTTCAAAAAATCCTGTTCAACACTCATGAACTAAACACATAGATATTAAACATCATTTTATTCGTGATATAGTTGAGAAAAATATAGTGTGCTTAAAGTACATTCCTACAGAAGATCAGCTGGCTGACATCTTTACAAAGGCATTGGATTATGAGAGGTTTTCTAAACTCAGAAAATCTCTCGGGATGTGTACTCAATAAACATGTCCTGAAATGTGTTGCAGCACCTCATCAAATATCTTAAGCTGCAACATAATTTTCTGAAGCATCAGCTTCATTAAATAATGACTTCACTGTGATGAATTATTTTCTAAATCAGTAACTGGAAGTCTTTCACCTTGAAACGTGATCATGCTTCATGTAAACATTTAGACAATATTTACACTCACATAAGTCAAACTCCTCTATTTTGATAGTCATATCTTAGTAACTGAGGAACCTTCAAACTGAACACTTAATCATGTTCCATGTGAATTGTTTGACTTGAAAATAAGAGTTTATACATATATTATTAAAATATTATTAAAAAAAAAATTATTATACAAATGAAAACATATATATATATATATATATATATATATATATATATATATATATATATATATATATATATATATATATATATATATATATATATATATATATATATATATATATATATATATATATATATATATATATATATATATATATATATATATATATATATATATAATATCTATGCCGGTCAGCTAATTTTTTTCTCACTATTAATCATTAATAAATGTGTTTTTCTATTTTTGTGAATATTTCATGAGTGCTACGATTTTATTTTTATTTTGTATTGAATTATCCCTATTTATATGGGTCATGGGTACATGGGTTAATTCTTTATTTTCCACTAAGTCCACTCCTTATTGTGCCATGTGTCACGTTTTTCTTTAAACTGCCAAAGAAATTTTTATTCTTCTTAATCACACTCTCCCCAAGAAAAACACACACCACTTCTTCACCTTCTCCACTTCAATTTTTCTTTCTTTCTTCAGCAAAATTAGGGCTTATAAATTTCGTGCTTCTTCTCTAAAAAATTCACACTCAAAAATCAAAAGCACAAAGAAGCAATCTTTCTTTATCTACTGTATCATGGCATCTCCACCTAGAAATCCTCTTCCAGCCGCCGTTGATGATGTCCACAACGATGCTGCAGCACCTGAACCAGCAGACCCAAATCTGGCCATCATCGTTCATCCAATCAACTTTGAAGTTGTACCAATCAGCTACATTGAGCCCGGAGATGAGCTGAACCCGATTGACCCAGACAATTTCGAGTTTGTGGGTCCCTCTTCCACTGCCGGAAGGTTTCCAACGCGCCGGTCCAAGCGCATGAACCTTTTCCCAGATCTGAATACTGCGGTGCCACAACGCCGGAGAGGAGAAAACTCTCCCCCAAGAGGAAGCAGAGGTGGAAGAAGAGGAGGCAGAGGTGGCCGTACTCCAGTTAGGCCAAATCCACCAAGAGGTCTTCATTTGGTGGATGAAGAAACTGATGATGAAGAAGGAGACCCTACCTTCGCAGCACCGGAGGCTCAAGCTCTTTCCTCCAGCTCCTCTAAGTCATCATCAAAGGACTCACCTCCCCCAGCATCAACTCAGGGGGAGACATCTCAGCCTAGCATGGCAGCAACAGCCTCTCAACATCCTGTTTCTGAAGGTGTTGCTGCACATGCTCGAGAAGATGCTGCTGCACCCACTGTCTCAGCAAATGTTCCTCAACATGCTGCTGAGGATGCTGCTCCTTATCAGGATGAGGAAATGCCTGATTTTTCTGGGATGTCATCTGCAGATCATGTTGACATTCCCACTGTTGATGCTCAGGATTTCACCACTATTGAAGAAACACCATCAGCACCTCAGGCAGACCCTCTGGAAATACTGGCAGAAGCAGCAGTTCAAGCAGATGCATCTCCTCCCCAGGCTGAAGAACCAGAGAAAAGTGATGACAGCTGGGAGGTTCCTCTAGCTACTTTTCGCAAAAACTTGCCCTCCTCTGATTCAGAAAGTGAATCTTCTGAAGACTCTTCTCAGCAGGAAGAAGATGTTGCCCCACCTGTGGCATCACCTGAACCAGCCTACATTCCTGATGAGCTTGAAGTTTCAGAAGATGAGGACTCCTCAGAAGAAGAAGAACCAGACTTGGATGGAAAGAATTTGTCAACCCCTTTTGAGGTAACCAATGCATTCAGTCCTAATTTTTATTTTGAATCTGATTCAATTCTGAGTCCTCAAGTCATGAATGGTCAATTCATTGAGGAAAAGAAAATTTCTAAGGAAGAGGATTTCTAGGTCAAAATAATCTTGGTACTGAAGGTGTTGCTCCTCATGTTGACAACACTCCTAACATTCTTGTGTCTGTTCCTAGAGAACTTTTGTTGCAACAGCTTACTCACTCTCTAGCTCAAGCTTACCTATCACCAGTCCATGGTGGACATGCTTCAGAAGGCTCTTTCTGATCAAAAAGGGGGAGAAAAAGGTCATGAAGCTGAAGCAGGAACATCTCACCCTTTGGATGCAAGAGGCAGAGAGCAAGGAGTTAATGAAGAGGAAGCAAAGAATGAGGGTGAAGCACAAGGAGCAGAAGAAAGCAGTGGATCTAGTGATGGAGGAGCAGCAGCTGATACTGATGAGACTTTGGATATTTTACTTTAGATTGTTTTCATGAACAATACTTTATTTTTGTTTTTGTTCTGTTATTTTCTCTCTGATCTTTTTGTTTAGGACTGCACTTTGATTATTTATTTTGTTGGACTATCTTGTTGAATTTGGTTTGAATTAATTTTTCTATATTTTTCTACTGTTATCAAATTCAGGGGGAGTTCAAGCAATATCTCAGGGGGAGTCTTTGACTAAGATTTAGTTTTGATCAGAAAGTTAAAAAGGGGGAGTTTGAAACACGTGGATTAATTCCACATTGTGTTTTTAACTTTCTTACTCTCTAAACTAAATTTTAGTTAGTGGGTTATGTAGTGCTTAGTGGATTAAATTATGGAATTTATCTTAACTTCCAAACTAACCCACTAACCCACTTTCTTGAGTGTTCTTGTGGTTGGTTATCTTGCAGATCATGGGCTGAGGAGAGGAAGCTTGGCAAGTATATAAATACCAAACTCAAACCTCAAGAATGTACATATTTCGAAGAAACAAAAAGAGAGCTGAAGTTTTAATCTCGAGAATTTTAGTGTGTTTCTAGGATCTGTTGTACGTACTCCTTATGAGTACATTCTTTGAAATCTAGAATTTTTAATATTTTTCTTTTAGTATCTAGATTTGATTGTAAGAATGATCATGAGAATGATTCATTTGTAAGGAAGAAGTTTTCGCACCTCTTCCATTTGTATTCTTGGAATACTGATTTGAATATTTTTTTTTCGTCCTGTAAAGGACAAGTTCACAAGTATTTACTTGTGAACATTTTTAATTCTGAGTATTGTTCTTTTATTTCCGCTGCATGTTGGTTCACGTGTCATAACACTTAAGACAACACCTCTGTATTAAACGAATTCGGGACCATAAATTCTTTCAGAATTCAAGAATTGAAGGATTTTCTGAGTCAACAGTTTGAAATGAAAGATCTTGGTCACCTCAGCTACTTCTTGGGACTTGAGATTACTCACTCTAAAGATGGTCTTTACATTACTCAGGCCAAATATGCATCTGACCTCTTATCTCAAGTCGGCCTCACTGATAGCAAGATCATTGACACTCCTGTTGAACTTAATACTCACTTGACTTCCGCAGGGGGGACATTGTTGTCGAATCCGTCACTCTACAGGCGTTTGGTGGGCAGTCTAGTCTATCTTACTGTCACTCGTCCTGATATCTCATATGCGGTTCATCAAGTGAGTCAATATCTATCTGCTCCAAGATCGCTTCACTATGCTGTTGTTCTACGCATCCTTCGATATCTAAAGGGTACTCTTTTTCATGGTCTTTTCTACTCTATTGAGTCACCTCTAGTTCTTCGAGCATTCTCCGATAGTGATTGGGCTGGAGATCCCACTGATCGCAGGTCAACTACTGGTTATTGTTTTCTTCTTGGCACATCTCTAATATCTTGGAGAAGTAAGAAACAAACATTTGTTGCCCGATCCAGCACTGAAGCAGAATACCGTGCTCTTGCGAATACCACATCTGAGCTCCTTTGGCTTCGATGGCTTATCAATGACTTAGGAGTATCAACATCCTCTCCCATTCCTCTTCATTGTGACAATCAAAGTGCTATCCATATTAGTCACAATAATGTCTTTCATGAACGTACTAAACACATTGAGATAGACTGTCATTTTATCCGTTCACACATTACTCAATGTATTCTCAAGCTCTTCTCGGTTTCTTCCAAAGATCAACTTGCAGATATCTTCACAAAGCCTCATCCTAAGAGACGTCATCGTGATTTGGTCTACAACCTCAAGTTGGTTTGTCACCCTCCTTGAGTTTGAGGGGGGCTGTTAATGTATATTCTTAGGAAATAAGTTAGGGAATTGAATTGATATACTTTACATAAGTTAGGAGATTTGATTTCATTGTAATTAGTAATTTCCTTGCATAGCTTTCTTTCTATGCGTATAAATAGTGCCTCCTATGGGGAAGAATACATATCATTTTTTCCTCAATTCAATTAACATCGCCGATTCCAATTAATATCTTTTTGGGACATATTTTGCCTTTCCAAAATTTGAAGTTTCGATTTCCAATTTTTTAAATTTTTTGTAACAAGAATTGAATATACTATTCACTTCCAAAAAGATCATAGTTATTAGTTAATTAAAGCCCTTTTAAATGATAAACATTACAATAAAACTCCACACACATAACGGTTAGGGCAAAAGAAACATATTACATTCAAACTATTACAATTGCCCCCTCATGAAATAATATTATTACAATTACCCCCATGGTAGCATTGGATATATATTCCATGTAATAAAAAAGATTATGTGAAATTTACACTTTAAGGCTGGGGGACTTTGTAGATGGCAACAGACTTCAAGGGTTTTCGGTAATTATAGATACGTGAAGGCCTTCCTTTTTTTTCTTTTCTTTTTCTTTCTTTTAATTTTTTTACATTTTGAAATTGACCTTCATTCAGGGATTTCTCGTAATTTACCGTATACAATGCAAAATAAAAACATTTTTGATTATTAGAATACCAATTTGAACGTTTTCTTCTCATTTTCCAACTCCGTCACAGTAACTAAAGCAATCTCGAAATGAATTTCCGCCCTTTCATTTACGGTTGGGAAAGCGTTATTCGGCGGATTTCCGATTTCCTTTCTACAAGAAACGGGCACTTTACTAGCAACTTCCATAAGCATTCTTGCCGATGCGAAATCTCTTTTCCGTAACATAGTTTTCGCTTCGTTAATTTTCTTCTCCGCAAACATATAGTTGTGCCCACAATCCTCGTATTTTTCTTTGTCACGAATATCTTTCTTTATTTTGAGTATCATCTTTAGAATGTCGGCCGTTCTCTCTGCCTGGAATCTTGCTAATTCCAGGCAGGGTAACGCCAGGCTCCGAAGGGAAGAAACTCGATTAGTCGTGCGATTAATTTTCAGGATGTGAAAACAATTCATAGGATACTTTGTCTTTTTACATATATCGAAAAATAGCTTGTTTTTTGCGGCTTTCACACCGCAGCTTGTTTCGATGGTGATTAAAAGAGCGAGCACGACGATTTTAACGATGAATGAAGTAAAGGGCAATCCCATATTTCTTTTTTTTTTTTTTTTGCTTTGCTTATTGTAATTATATGGCAATTGTTTAAATAAATTTAGGTGATGCACTAAATTTTTATCTTGTTCAAAAGGTTATTAATAATCCTTAGAGTCCCTTTAATTACTTGGCAACTTGTATAACTTCAGTTATAAATGCTCATATCTTGTCTTACAATAGAGAATTCCAATTTTCTAACCGCAATTAATGTCAGACTCATCAACAATATCATCTTGGTTATTAGTAATAATGTTTTATTAAATTTGAAAGGGAGGGCAAAAAGGAAAAAAATAGAGACTCGTATTTAATTGGATCACGCAAAACCCTTTCCGTAAGGTAAAATTACCAAAAAACCTCGACTGCAGTTAACAGAAAAATGTGTAAGGTCTGTAATCTTCTTAGGCCCATTTTGGTTGGGCTGATCCGGGTAGATAGTTCCCGGGTCCGGATCATGGATTTACTGGATCTTCCATCAGACCGAAGGAGGTGAGAGTGAGTAATCTCATCCAACAGTGAGCCCAATCAACTACAGTATATTACTTTTATGCTCTAAATATTTATTTCTAATTACAAGACTATCCCATATATATATATATATATGAATTACCTCAAAATTTATTTGTGTTAGCCCTAGAATTTTCCCGTCATAGCAATACACCGCCGTTCTTCGTTCTTCTGCTTTCCTCCACTGTGGTCCGTGGTTTTTTTACGGAGGTATTTTTCGGATAATCGACTCATCTAGGTCGTCTACTACGCTTCTTTCTTCATTTTTTAGGCCCCTCCTAAACCGGAGTAATCACATATTGCTACAAACGCATCCGAGTAAAATTGAAGAATTTTCGGTTGATATGGGTTTCGGTTTTTTTATTGTTCTAATTATCCAAAACCAAAACCGCCCTAATATTTTGGGTTGATATGGGTTTCAGATTTTTTATTAACTTAAATAAATTTACAACTAGTAAATAACCAAAACCGCCCTAATATATCATTAAATTACCAAAAAAACCCTAAAGTATCTATAATTACTTAAAGCCCCTGGATTTTGTTTCCCAGCTAACAAGTCCCCCTTATAAGGTTTTTTTTGAAAAAAAAAGATCCGACTAATCCTTGAAGATTTCGACTGTGTCGGTGGATGGTCGACGTGGATAAATGGTTAATTATCGGCAAACCCCGATGTATTATTATGTAATTTATATTATAAGAGAATGAAAAATGTAATTTTTTTGAATTTCGTCGATTCTAATTAATATTTTTTTCGGACATATTTTTCCATTCCAAAATTTGAAGTTTCGATTTTCGATTTTTAAAATTTTTTGTAACAAGAATTGAATATACTATTCACTTCCAAAAAGATCATAATTATTAGTTAATTAAATATAAACATTACAATAAAACGGTTAGGGCGAAAGAAACATATTACATTCAAACTATTACAATTGCCCCCTTATGAAATAATATTATTACAATTACCCCCGATGGTAGTATTGGATATATATTCCATGTAATGAAAAAGATTCTGTCAAATTCACACTGTAAGGCCGGCGGACTTCGTAGATGGCAACAAACTTCAGGTGTTTTTGGTAATTATAGATACGTGAGGGGCTTCCTTTTTTCTTTTCTTTTTCTTTCTTTTAATTTTTTTATTTTGAAATTGACCTTAACTCAGGGATTTCTCGTAATTTACCGTATATAGTTCCTTAATTTCCTTCGATTTATGAAGTTTCGTATTTTATTAACCGACTTAATTGTAGATGTAGATTTACAAAAGAAGTGAAGAAATTATATGATAGAAATAAAGACATAGATAGATATTAAATCACAAAATGATTCATCCACACTCCTATTTATTTATAACATCATCATCATCATTATTTTTATTTTTTCTCATGCATGCAAGAAGGCTTGGTCAAATTTCGACCCGCCTTCCAACTCGTTCACTATAACGAAAGGAATGTCGAAAGCAACGTCGGGCATTTCATTTACTCGTTGACGAGCAATTGGTGATGGCGCTCCAACTAGTTCTCTCTGACAAGAAATCGGCACTTTATGCGCATCTTTTATATTCTTTCTTGCTAATGCATAATTATATACAATCCACCCTTTTTTTGCTTCGCCTAGCTTCTTCACGGCCATCGTATAATTACCAAGACACCCTTTATATTTCTCCTTCTCATTCACCGAAATATATCTTTTATTATATGCTCTACTAAACAAGCTTACCGACATATTCGCTTGGGGTATTGCAATTCCGAGAGAGCCCAATCCGAGGGTATGAAGGGAAGTAGCGAGACGAGTCTTCTTATCAAGACTCAGAATATCATAACATAGTGTAGGATTTTTTGTTTTCGGACAAATATCGGAAATCAGTTTATTGTTATTATTGTTTGTGGGTTTTGAGTTTGTTGTGATGCTGAGTAGACAGAGAAGGAAAATCTTTAGAATGAACATTGAAGCAAATGGTAATTCCATTTTTTATTCTGATTGAACTTGTTTTGGTGCTTCAAATTAAATTCTTTATTAGAGCTCTTTATATTATATTTGCTAAACACATATCATTATTATTATTTGCTAAAGAAAATTAGGGTTTTGCCTCCATATGTTATAGCCTAATCTTTATTATTTTGTTGTCAACTTCCATTTATTATTTTATGAATGCTTTAACATCCACTCTTGAATTTAAATGAGATTGAAGTAAATGTTAGTCCCATCAGTTTTCATTAATTCTTTGTAATATATATATGGGGCTATATGCCAAACACCCTTCATTGGGATTTTAATTCTTGATAAATTCTTTATTTATAAATGATATTTGAGATAAATCCAATGGGCCTGAAAAAATATATATGCCCCCACTAACTATAATTAATTAGTATAATTATTTAATTTAAACAAAATTATACACATAAATAACACCCAAATCTTCTCCAAAAATTATTCCCCTTATCACGCCAATTCAGTTTTTTTTCCTTTTCTTTTTTATTTTGTTTAATGGTTTTTGATGCGGCTGGGTTTTTCCGCTTCAAGGATTCCTCCTAGCCGCATCAGTTTTCTTTATTCCGATTTAAAAGAAAATTTTGTAACTATTTTATATTTTATTTATTTTTATTTTTCGGTTTTTTATTTTAATTTTTTTTCTTATTTATATTTTCATATTTTTTGTTTTAATTTAAAAAATAGTTTTATTTTTATTTTCGTTTTTTTATGATTTTTCTTTTTTCTTAATTTCAATTTTTTTTAAATGGTTTTTTTTTTATTTTCTTTCCAGTTTTTGTTTAAATAAAAACCACTCTATATAAACATGAAAACCACTCTGTATAAACAGCTATATAAACATGAAAACCACTCTGTATAACAACTACTCCCTCCGTCCCAATTTAAATGACGTTTTGGGTTGTTGCACACATATTAAGAAAATCAATAAATGTGTATAAATTATAGTGAAAAACATAGGAAAATACTAATATATCCTTGATATTAATTATTTTAAAAATAACTAATTATGAGTGATAAAGGGTAAAATTGAAAATAGTGCAATTAATGATGCATTGAAAATTTAAAATGACAAATAATTTGGGACAAAAAAAACTCTCTAAAAAGACATATAATATGGGACAGAGGGAGTATATAACATGAAAACCACTATGTATAACAACTATGTAAACTTGAAAACTACTCTGTATAACAACTATGTCAACATGAAAACCACTCCGTGTATACAGTTATATAAAAATCCGTACAAAAATTATTGAAAACCACTATAAATTTGTTGAAAACCACTGTAAATTTATCAAAGACGAAGCCTGACATTGTGAAAATCACTCCGTATAAACAATATAAATATGAAAACCACTATGTATAAAACAACTATATAAACATGAAAACCACTTTATATACACAGCTATATAAACATCGAAAATTACTATGGATTCTAACAAGAAAACATCAAAAATTCTGCAAAAAAGAAGCTATAAAACCACTATAAAGGACACCATCTTCTCTCCAATGAACCCTAGAGCATAGTCTGTGTAATCATCTTCTTCTCGTTATTTGAAACATAAACCACTATTTAAAAAAATCATCATCTTCTTCATCCCATCAGCAATTTCGTCAAAAAAATCATCAATAAAAAACACTTTATGTGTGTGTGTGTGTGCGCGCAAGTGATGTAGCAAAAATACAATATTCTTTTACTGAACCAAACACAACCTTAACAAAATCAAAAAAAAAAAAGGAAAATACAAAAAAATTAAAAATTCTAGATATTTATTTAATTAATATACCTGTGGAATTGCGAGACTCGCAATTGTAACCCCAAAAACAACATCAGATTTCAACAATTCAAAACTATAATCCAGGCCCCACTGAAAAACCGGGAAGAAAAACTGTAGCCCGACTACCAACTTTCTGAACCGGGTATGATCCTTGAACCCATGAAGCGGGTCGTCCGGGAAGAAGATGTCCGCTAGGCGGCGCCGAAGTTTCTCCACGGTGGTCCTCAGCAGCAGAAGACATACTCTGTGCACTTCCATCGCGGCGGCCGCCGCTCCTTCACATGCCTATCCTCCACCTTCCGTAGCCGGATGTGGAATATTTATAACCATTAATTTTTTTTATTTTTGGTTTTTTGTTCACACAATGAGTGAAATTTGTGTGAATGGGTTTTCCGTTACGAGTCAGTGTTGAGGAGTTAGATTTGGGTTGAATTCCTTTGGAGACTTGTTTTTGGTGCTAATTAGTAATTAATTTATGGGACTATATGCCAAACATCCTTCATTATTTCAGTTAGGGGTATAATAGTGATAATTTATTATTTTTTATTATTTATTGCTGAAATGGATTTATCTCAAAAAGTTCTAAAAAAGTTGGACCTACTGTAATTAGACTTGTGTAACCGGGGGCTTTTGACAAATAATCCCTATATATATATATATATATATATATATATATATATATATATATATATATATATATAAAGATTTATTGAGCATCAATCTTCGTTTGTCATGATATCATTATTGAAACTCTGTGAACTCACAATTAAGCCTTAGGAGTGGAAATCGGACGGAATGGATCGAAAATGGTTTTTTCGGAAAATTTTCAATTTTTTTGAAAGAGACAATGCAACATAAAGTTTTTGATACCAATTAATTTTTTCTAAGATTTTAATTTACTTGACCTTTCCGTGTTTATATATTTCATATAACATATAACATAAGTTATATTATGAGATTACAAAATACATCATAAAATTATATTAAAATATAATTCAAAAAACCAAAGGAATATTCAGAACTTAAATTAGATCGGAAATCGGAATTTCTAGTAATTTTATATACAATTCCAATTCCGTTGCAAATAAATTCGAAAGAATCGGAAATCGGAATGAAAAATACGGTTCCGAATTCGAATATTTTCGGATCGGAATTAACAGAATTCGGAAATTCCATTCTGATATCCACCTCTAATAGGCCTATATTTCATAGGTAAAGATGCCCTTCAATTTCAAATTTGCTCCAATGTCATCTCTCAAACCCTAATTTAACTTGAATTTCTTAAAATCAATTTTGCACATTGACCCCAATTTTGAGTATTGGTGGTCCGTCATCGCCGCCGCCACTTGCCGCCTGCCCTTCCTTCCCCGCAGCTAAAGAACCTATTTATACTACAACTAGCTAGAATTAGAATCCAAGACCATTTGGGTATGAAATTACTATGCTGCCACTAGACCATTTGTGCTACTATGCTGTAAGAGCTAGCACAAGTGGTAGCATATGATGAATTTGTATATCTAAATGGTCTTGGGTTCCAATCTTAGTTGTAGGCAGCCAATGGCGGGGTTGTGGCGGCAGCGGCAACATTAAAAAAAAGAAAAGAAATGAAAAAAAATTCAAATGCCGTTCGACGACGGCGACAGTCAAAATTTGGTTCAATATTTGACGAATTGGTAAAAAATAGAGTCCCCCTTGTTAGTATTTATTACATGTTGAATGCAATGTCTGGGGTCCCTGCCGCAATTTTTGATTCTTCCACAGACTTCTCTTTGGAGGACAGCACCAAGATTGATTATTTGCATTTTGACCCCCACATGGGGTCAAAACAGCAATTTTTGTTCTGATCTTTTATTACTATTGCAGGGGTTATTTTTTTCCTTGTG
This sequence comes from Erythranthe guttata, assembly GCF_056151865.1. Lineage (NCBI taxonomy): Eukaryota > Viridiplantae > Streptophyta > Magnoliopsida > Lamiales > Phrymaceae > Erythranthe > Erythranthe guttata. Next base: position 4,726,507 of record NC_142540.1, read on the forward strand.
TAGGCCCACAAGGTTTCTAACAAGGCCCAAAACTCTTAATGAAATAATAAAATCTTTTGCGCAAAAAAAATAAATAAATCCTGAAATGAGAAAAAGTTCCCAATGTAATATTTTATTTATATATATATATATATTCGGTAAAAACAATCACTTTCTTCTTGACGGTTAAACAACATAAAACCCCCTTATGTTAAAAGAAACCAGCACAAAATCTCTATGGATGTATTAATTTTTAGGGTTAATGAGACAAAACCCCCTCATTAAGAAAAATATTAGAACTAACCACCCCTCATTATTTTTAATAAGTCAAACCCCCTCCATTAGTGTCATACCAATACTACCCTCACATTTTGTATTAGAAATCAGCCCCCCCACCATCTCTATCTAAACTACGGGATTCATATCAAATATTCATGGGAAAAAAAATTCTCTCCCCTAAATCACGGCAATATATGTAGAATATCATCCCAATAATTCGCTAAAATCTGCCCATGATCTATGGCCTTCGGTGGAACCCTAGTTTTCTTCATTTGTTGGAAAAAAATTCACAAACGTGTGAATCGAGGAGAAGCAGACACAAAAACATGGTGAAATCAAAAAAATCGAATAAAGGTAGGCTGCTATGAAATCCGGTTTTCCTACAACATATAATTAGATTTCTCTGTTTTATGTCATAATACGACATATTTCCATTTTTTTGTTTTCAATTTCAGCGACTATGAAGACTGCAAAAATGGTTGATTATTCAAAAATGGAGTTTGTAAACAAGCTTGTTTTTTTAGATCTACATATCTATGGTCGCACTATTTGTTGACTCATAAATATTTGTTTCGTATGAAATTTGTTTTATCAGAGTCCACAACAAAGAAGAGATCATTGTAGTCGAAAAACTTAAAAAATTACAGTCATACACTCAGAGTTAACTATAAAATCGGATAGTTCACTATATTTTTTCCAGAGTCAACTATAAAAATTAGATAGTTAACTATAATTTTTACGATGTCAACTATAAAAAAATGGTAGTTAACTATATTATTGCCAGAGTCAACTATAAAATTGGATAGTTCACTATATTTTTTCCAGAGTCAACTATAAAAATTAGATAGTTAACTATAATTTTTACGATGTCAACTATAAAAAAATGGTAGTTAACTATATTGTTGCCAGAGTTCTACAAAACTTGGATAGTCAACTACAATTGTTCCGATGTCAACTATAAAAAATTTGTAATCAACTATACTTTTCCATTAATTCACTATATTATATTTCAATTTAAGATACTATGGTGTTATAAAATGAGATGAGATGTAGAAGAAAAGATAAAGTATTGAGAAGATATAGAGAAACTAAAGAGAAAAAATGAAACAGACGAGAATAGAGGAAATGTGGGAAAAGAAAGGAGAGAGGAGAGAGAAGAGAGGAAATTGTGGAAGAGAGAGAATAGAGAGAAGATAGGAGAGAGGAGAGAGAAGAGAGGAAATTGTGGAAGAGAGAGAAGAGAGAGAATAAAGGAGAGAGGAGAGAGAAGAGAGGAAATTGTGGAAGAGAGAGAAGAGAGGAGAGAGGAGAGAGAAGAAAAATAATAAATGACAACACGTCAAAAAGGACGGTTGAGAAGAGAGGGGGGAGAGAGAGAAAGAGTGGGGGAAGAAAGGACAAAATTGGAATAATAAACACGTGAGGGGGGTCTCACAATTCCTAATGTTAATTTTAGATTTCTTTACAAATGGTAAATATTAAAATGGGCCTGGACTCTATTATTTTGTGTATTGAGGGGGTTATCCCTCATTTTCCCTAATTTTTATTGCGTAAAACGCCCGCAGTATTTCATTTTTGTGTACCCTCCAAGTGTTTCACTATAACAAGAGCAATCTCAAAAGTAATGTGTGAAATTTCGTTTACTGTCGTAACGGAAATCAACGGTGGTGGGATTGCTTTTAGTTCCTTCTCACAAGAAATAGGTGCATCGTTCGCAACTTCTATACTCTTTCTTGCTAACGCGTAATTCTTTTTAATCCACGCAGTTTTCGCGTCACCTAGCTTCTTCACGGCCCCCGCGTAACCATCGCCGCATTTCTGATATTTCTCCTTCTCTTTGGTTGGAAGATTTTTTATTTTAATTATTACAAGGTTAAACGCGTCTACGGATAAATTGGCTTGGAATATCGCAACATCCAAGATCGTTAATCCCAATCCATCAAGGGGAATAGCAGGACGAGTGCTATTACCGATACTCAGAATATCGGCACATTTTTTAGGGTTCATTGTTTTCGGACATATATCGGAAATTAGTTTATTCGTTGGTATGTTATTTGCGAATGTTGCGATGCCGAGTAGAGAGAGAAGGGCAAGTTTTAGAATGAACATTGAAGCAAAGGAGGATTCCATTTTGGTGTGATGAACTTATTTTTTTGTGCTTCAAATTAAATTATTTATTCATCATATATATATACCCCTTTATATAGATTTTTGTTGATGGGCTCAAAGTGATGAATTTTGTGAAGAGTATATATTTCATTATTATTATTTGCTGAGGAAAATTAGGGTTATGATTATGTATAGTCTAACCTTTTCATTAATATTTTCTTGTCAACTTTAATTTATTTCTTTATGAATGCTTAGTATCCATTTTTAATTGAAGGGGGGTATTTTGCGTAAATGTAGATCCAACATCATATTAATTCTTCATTCTTTTTTAATAATAGAAAATCTTACGAAATTAATATAATATATACAATCTAAGCAGTGGCGGAGCCAGCATATGGCCAGAGTGGGCCATGGTCCCCAATAATTCTGGAATCTCTATATTTGAAAATAAATAAAATCAAACTATGAGTTCATATAAAATTCAAGTTAATTATAATTAACAAAATAGTTTAATTACCATTAACTTAGACTGTGCTAGTACATTTTAATGTCTTGAACTTTGACCATTTTGAAATAATTATATCTACATGTAGTTGCTCTCTCTCTTTCTCTCTCTCTCTCTCTCTCTCTCTCTCTCTCTCTCTCTCTCTCTCTCTCTCTCTCTCTCTCTCTCTCTCTCTCTCTCTCTCTTGTTTATTTATTTATCTTTACGAACTAGTATGTGTAGCTATGTGCATGGAAATTTCAACTTTTTAACGTTTGTGTGTTTCGAACACGTTTCGTGTCCGACACTCGAATTAAGGACATCTGCCAGACACCTTATGGACTATTTTGCAATTTCTAAAAACTTAAAAACATGTTAGAATAACAAAACATTCAAATATTTTCATTGCTTCACTAATTATTTACATGATTTAATGATCAATTATTGTAAGTTGATAGTTTACGGTATAATTTATTTTGAATATATTTTGTATGAAAATATATAAAAATAATTTATATATAAAAAGATTATATATATTTATATACCATATTTTATAAATATATTCATATACTTTTAATATTTACACGTTTCCCCAAGACCTCATATCCCCATTTTTGGGATATGCCATTTTCCCATTTCCATATCCCTGTTCCCTGTATCGCTGTTTATGTGTCCGTGCTACATAGATTACGAGTCAATAATATATATTGGCTTACTGAATAATTGCACTTTTCACATCAATATAACTTTGAAAATGCAATCGATACTGTAATTAATAATTACATCGTGCACCAATAAATGATTATTTATGATTAATATCTAATAATCTATATAGCAATACTCACCCCTAAACATATAATAGTTTCAATTTTAGTCCCTCAATGTAATATTATCATTTCCATAGATATTTTAACTAAATCTGTCAAGCATGTAGGATTACTTAATTATCATGGATTTGCATCCTTCTAACTATTTTAATGTTATGCTTATTAATTAAAAAAAAGTATAGTTAGTAACTAATATATCTACCCATAAAATAAATTTATTAATAAAAGCACAAAATGCACATTCATCCAAAATCACAATTTATTATTCATATAGTAACATTTGTATACATTCCTCATCAAATGTAACTATCATCTTCGGTCTAATTAATTTCTACCGTGTTCTAACTCTTTCGCAATAACAAGACAAATCTCAAAAGTAATGTCCGATATTTCATTCGCTTGCCTAACTTGAATCACTGAAATCGGTAGCGCCTTCGCACAAGAACTAGGTACTTTGTATGCAACTTCTATACTCTTTCTCGCTAACGCATACTTTCTTTCGATCCACGCAGTTTGCGCGTCGCCCAATTTTCCCATAGCCACCATATAATTATGGCGACAATCTTGATATGGTGTCTTCTCACTCCATGTAAGCTCTTTTCTCGTATGTAATATTGTATTAAATACGTTTGCCGATGATCTGGCTTGGATTTTTGCTAGGTCAAGAGTGCCTAATCCAAGACCAAGAAGGGAAGAAGCAAAACGAGTATGTTTGTTATCCATAATCTTGAAACATTGTTCGGGATTTTTTGTTTTCGGACAAATAATGGAAACCGGTTTAGTATTGTTTGTGGGTTTTGCGTTTGTTGCGATGCCGAATAGAGAGACAAGGAAAAGCTTTAGAATGAACGTTGAAGTAAAGGGCAGTTCCATTTTGATTTGACGAACTTGTTTTGTGCTGCGAATCATTCGTTCGTCGAAGCCCTTTATATAGAATTTTCTTTTATTGGCTCAAAAGTGATGCAATTAGTGAAGAGTATAATTATCCTTATTATTATTTGCTCAAAACAATTATAGAGGCTTTTGCATCCATCTATTTAAAATAAAACATCTATTTAAAATAAATGGAAGTTGACAAGAAAATAATACCGATTAAACATGGTATATATCAGAGGCACACCAAATGAAATACATTTTAAATTGTTGAACTTGATTTAATTATTTTAACATTGAATTATATATATATATATATATATATATATATATATATATATATATATATATATATATATTACTTTAATTTCAATGTGTATCAATAATTTAAATTAATCCGCTCACATCTTTATAACAAAATATTTTTTAGTGTAATAGTTATTAGAATTTGAACATTTGTGCAATAATTATCTTGTTCACAAATAAATAATTATTTATAGTTACTATTTAAATAGTTAAATGCACTTTGAACCCCTATAAAGAAAATTTTAGATGTTAATATTGTTATAAATGTAGTCGTATATTCATGAAAGTAGTGAAAATGTATTAAAATTAAAAACAAAGATAAAAAATTAAAAATTAAAGCACAAAATTATAACTCACCCACCATCACTCCATCACAATTTATTATGCTGACATATATATATATTTCTTCCTCATATAATGTATGCATCCTCAGTACTCTTATTTCCATTGACTTCCATCTCCTTTGCTACAACAAGAGCAATGTCGAAAGTAATATCCGCTATTTTATTTACTCGTCTAACTTCACCCATTAATGGCGGTGCTCCAATTGCCTTCTCACAAGAAATCGGTATGTTGTGTGCACGTTCTATACTCTTTACTGCTATTCGATATTTTTTTTCGTTCCATTCAGTTTTTGCGTTACCTAAACTTTTCGCGGCAACCAAATAATTCTCACGGCATTCCTTGAGTATGTTCTTCTCTATCCAGGGAACATTTTTTCCTCTAAGCAAATATGCATTAAATGTGTTCGCCGCCATTGTTGCTCTAGAAATTGCGAGGGTTAGAGAATCTAATCCGAGACCATGTAGAGAAGAAGCCAAACGAGTTTTTGGATTACCTCCCAAAATTGTCAAACATTTTTCGGGACTCTTTGTTTTCGGACATATTTCGGAAAGCAATTTATTGTTAACGAGTTTTGCGTTTGTTGTGATGTTGAGTAGAGAGAGAAGGAAAAGCTTTAGAATGAACATTGAAGCAGAGGGCAGTTTCATTTTGATTCGATAAAATTGTTTTGTGTATCAAATATTCTATGATAACCCTTTAAATATATTTTTATTGATGGGTTCAAGAGTGATGAATTTTGTGAAAGGGACATATCTTTATTATTATCATTTGCTTAAAATATATTTTATTAAATCCATTTTTTAAGGCGATGAGATTGGAGTAAATTTCAATCCCATCCCTAGTCATTATTATTTATCAGACATCATTGAATGGCACAAACAAAGTCTTGAATGGGCATCAAATAGGTTCATAATATGCTGCATCGGTGAAATACATTGGGCAGATTTTTACTATATTTATATACCAGTGTTCTAAAAATTGGCCGAGGCGGCCGATTAATCGGTCTCCGAGGCGGAGGCGGTCCAAAACCTTTACGATTTTAGTGTAAAGGTTTGAAAAATCGGTTTTTTGCCTGTGAGGCGGTTTTAGGCGGTCTGAGTCGGTCCGAGGCGGTCTGAGGCGGTCAAACCTTTAAGGCGGGTCAAACTCGGTGGCAAAAATTGGTCAAAAATCGGTTAAAAATCGGTTTTTTTTTTTTTTTTTTCTTTTTATAATTCAAAATAAAAGTTGGATTTTAATAAAAGAAAATATGAGTTTATGCCTTATTTTGTTTATGGTAATTGTTATTGTTAAAGAACTAATGATGTATGCCACGAATGTTCAAGAATAAATGTAAATTCAAAAAAAATGTTTTTTTATTTATATTTTATAAGGATATATATGTATTATGATCTTATGATTATTAAACTTTTATTATGTTATTAGGATATATACATGATGGAGATATAACTATGTTTAGATATCTTTTTATATATGTTTGGAGTATTTATAAATAATATTTAGAAATATATTATATTCAATTTTAAAAACTGATTTATTTCCGATTTATCACCGATTAATCACCGCCGCACCGATTAATCGTGAGTCGGTGCCTGACCGACTCGGACCCGATTACCGATTTTTACAACCTTGTTATATACACACGAACAATTACACACATTTGTGTGTGTAGACCAACAGTAAAAATGACGCGATGTTTCGAGCAAAGCCATTTATTACAATGTTGAATTTTAAGTCAAACTTTTTTCCTTATTTAGACTAATTTCGATATTACTTACTCAATTTATTTCATTACATTTCAAATAAAATACTAAAATTTAGATTTTTTTTATGTGTGTTGAACTTGACAAATTTGAAATAATTATTTTCCAATGAATTATATCATAATATTACTCTTAATTTGAAATGATTAATGCACAAAATAAGGATTATCCTTTTTTTTTTTTTTTAATTTTTTAAATTGAGTAGCTGAACATTTCACTTAAAGCTCGAAAATGGCCAAAAGAAGTTTATATCCGATAAATTGAATATGGAAGGTAAAAGGTGAGATCCGAATGATAATAAATTAGTTTAATTTCAATATAATACATTAAAATTAAGGGGAAATATGCAATACACCCCTTATTTAGAAAATATTTTGAACTAAACCCAATTGACTTTAAAAACTTTTTTCCATAACCCACATTCCAATCTAAATTAGTGAGACCCCCCTTACCAGCCATGATAAGACTAAAGTGCCCCTATGTGTTAGGTTTTTAATATAATACAATTTTATTTCTCCCTCAATTTCATTCTCTCGCTCTTTCTCTCTGTTCTCGCTCTCTCTCTCTTTCATTCTCTCGCTCTTTTTCTCTATTCACATTTTTTTTCTTTCTTTTCTTTTTCTTCTTTTTTTCTTTTTCCTTATTCTTCACATCTGTAGACCCCCGCCGCCGGAGTCACCCTTCAAACGCCGCCGGTCGAAACCCGTTGCAGGAGGCCCTCCTCCGCCGATGTTGGAGATCGTCTCCCCCCTCGTCGAACACCACCACATCGACGCCTGGTACAATTGGCGGCGGCGCCTCCCCCACCTTGTCGCTGCCTCCGTCGGATTTCTACATGGAGATTTCCCTTCTCTCAACGCAGAATACCAATATATTCTATATTAGTTGGTAAATTTTATTTTTTTATTTTTCTCGAATTAATTGTCGAACTAGCAATAGAATATGTTATGGATCTGGATTTTCAGTTCTATTATTTGTTTGTTATGAACGCATACATTGATTTTCAATTATTCTTGATTTTATTAATTTTTGTGTTATTCTGCATATTCTGAATGTTTAGATCTGGAAAACCCATTGAATTACGAGATTAGTCAGTTGTAGTGCAATGTATTTTACAGAGTAGTCACATTTGACAGAGTAGTCATGTTTAACAACTTAGTTATATTTGTCCTTTTTTTGTAGTGCTGCATATGTTCAACAGTGTAGTCATATTTAACAAAGAAGATCAAACGGAAGATTAAGTGCAGTCGGTGCAATCGAGATGGATACCACAACAAAAAAACATGTTCGATGGCCATTGTTGAAGGATCACATTAGTTATTTTTGTTTTTTCGTAGTCATTTTTTTTCTTTTTGCAATGTATTTTGCTGTTAATATTGCAAGTTTTTTCAAGTGCTGATTACTTGTAGTCACATTACGCAGAACCTAGTCACATAATAGTCATATTCCCACTGTCATGTTCAGTATGTTATACAAACTGTAGTCACATAATAGTCATTTTCATGCTTCTACTGTCTGTTAATTATAATGTTTTTCAAAGCAGAGTCACATTCACATAATAATCATATTCTTACTGTTAATTATGTTCAGTCTGTTATACAAACTGTAGTCACATAATAGTCATATTCATTCTTCTACTATCTGTTAATTATAATGTTTTACAAAGCACAGTCACATTCACATAATAGTCATATTCTTACTGTTATATTAATAATTATGCTTCTACAATATGTTAATTACACTGTTATACACAACGTAGTCACATAATAGCCATATTCAACTATAGTCATATTCGGAGTTGTAAATCTGTCGAGAAAAAAAAATATCAATTTTTTGTTTAAAAAAATTAAAACAAATATTTTTTATTAAAAAAATATTAAAAAATAAAAAAATAATAAAAAAAATGGCTATAAAATATGAAAATAATACAAAATAAAAAAATCCTTTTTTTTTTATTTTGTAGCAAATTTTTAGAAATTTGGAAGTAGATTTTTAGAAATTAGATTATTGTTATAGAAAGAGAGAAAAAAAAATAATGGAGACTAATTATGCTAATTGACATAAGGGTATAATTGGAAATACAAATTCTAGGAGGTTATCACAAAGAAAGATTTAAGGGTTGGACATATCACCATTTATTATCTATATGAGGGGTTTAAAAATTAATTGACATGTATCTAACATCTTTATAAATGACAAATCACTTAGTGTAATAATTTTGAGAATACGAACAATAATGCTATGATTATATCGTTCGCCAGTTATAAATATTTATTTGTAACAACTATTTATTTAAATTGTCAAATACATGCACTTTGCACCCAATAAAAAATGTTGATATATAGTCCCATAAAGAAAAAAAAAATGAGATATTAATGTTGTTATAAATGCAGTTGTTTTCTTATGAAAGCACTAAAATAAAAAATAAAAGATATAGATTAAAGCACAAAATGATACTTCATCCACCATACCAATTTATTATGCATATAGTGACATTTATATTTCTTCCTCATCTAATCTAAGTATTTTTATCGATCTTATTTCACTTTCCTTCCATCTCCTTTGCTACAACACGAGCAATGTCGAAAATAAGACTCGACATTTCGTTTGCTCGTTTAGCTTGAACATTTGGTACTCCAACTAGTGACTTCTCACAAGAAATCGGTACTTGGTTTGCAGCATCGATAGTCTTTATCACTAATGGATACTTTTTTTCGTTCCATGCAGTTTTTGCTTCACCTAAGCTTTTCATGGCTACCACATAATCCTGACGACATTCCTTATATATGTCCTTCTGTTTCTGTGGAAGATCTTGTCCTTTAAGAAGTATTCCATTGAATACGTTCGCGGATTTTTTCGCTCTGGAAATTGCGAGGGTTAGTGAATCAAACCCGAGGTCATGAAGAGAAGAAGCCAAACGAGTTTTCGGATACGAACCCAAAATATTCAAACATTGTTTGGGACTCTTTGTTTTTGGACATATTTCGGAAAGCAATTTATTGTTAACGGGTTTTGTGAGTTTTGCGTTTGTTGTGATGCTGAGTAAAGATAGAAGGAAAAGTTTTAGAAGGAACATTGAAGCAAAGGGCGGTCTCATTTTGATTTGATGAAGTTGTTTTGTGCTTCAAATTTTCTATCGGAGCCCTTTATATAGATTTTTGTATATGGGCTCAAAAGTAGTGAATATTGTGAAAAACACGTATTTAATTATTATTAATTATCATTTGCTTAAAATATGTTTTAGTTCTATCTAATTATTAATCTATGGAGATTGGAGTAAATTTCAATACTATCACTCCTCATTCTTTGATATCCAAAGAGTTAATGATAATCTATCTCCATTTGCTAGTAGTTCCAGTTTTGATGGTGAATGAATTTATTTAAAGGGCAATCCCATTATATATTGGTTTATTAAAAGGGTCCATTATATATAACCCTGAGAATTTAAAAAAATAGGGATAAATCCAATTTTATATTTTTCATTTGAGAGAAATCCACATTTTTTATAATACCAAAAATGCCCTGAATAAAATCCCACAAATCACGTTACATTACCTTTTGAAAATTAGAAGAAATCACTCCCTATAATATCGTCAAAACAACTACCCATTAAACCACTACCCCCATTCTCCAGACGGCAACAGAGATCCAGAAATCCTCTCTAAACCAGATGCCGAAATCCAGCAATCACATCCCGTGGGACGACGGCGCAACCGACTTCACCGGACCATCACACCACCGTAGAAGGAACGCCTGGTTAATTAATCGACTAATGGAGTGTATTCGTTCATAACCCCCAAAAGAAAATTCACTGACATGGGTTTATTTCGCTGCGTCGCTGTTGGAAATCCTTCGCCGGCAAACAACAACTCACCTATTGGATAATAAATGAATAATAGTCTATTAAAATATGAATGATAGTCCATTAATATATGAATGATAGTCTATTAATCGCTTGGTAGTACATTAATATATGAATGATGGAGTCCTAACGTCTGTGCGTTATTATTAGTTTAGTAGTATGTTAATATATGCATGATAGTCTGTTAATTGAGTTAATAAATGCACGATTGTCGATTAAATGCATGGTATTACATGAAATATCTAATAGTCTGTTAATGTCTACTGCTTACTATTGGATAGTCTGTTAATAAATGTATGGTAGTCCAGTAATATATGCATGATAGTCTATTAATCGCATGGTAGTACAATAAATCAATAATATATGAATGATAGTCTACTAATTCGACTACGTGAACTGAAATCTACTATCATGTGATATTAAATCGACTCTGGTATATCACATTGGATAAAAAAACATCACCATTGCTGAACCTAAATTCGGGACTAACATCGCTTATGACCAACAACATAGGATCTTACGAACAAAAACTTTAACACAAACACACATCCAAATTCAATAATCCATGGGAACGAAATCATCAAACTACGAGAAAGAACACATAAAAAAATTACGAGATTAAAAAAACAACAAAAACAGAACCACGCAAGAATACTCACATCTAACAATATATGTAAGAGAAATCAGACAAGTTTGATGGAAAACGATGAAAAAATTCTTCAAAGCTGATGGAAAACGATGAAACGATGGAGAAATTCTTCAAAGCCGATTGTACACGATTTGATAATAACGAAACCGCCAATATACTCACGTAATTTATTCCGTGATTTTAGGCAACGTATCAGCAATCTCATATCACGTAGTTAAGGAAATAAATGTCGTTCAAAATAAAATAGGGGTATTAAAGGGAAATTAAATAATATATTGTGCCAAGTTGGCATATTTGGGTGTATCTCAAAAGGGAAAAATCAAATGGATCTACCTCATTAGAAAATCTCAACAAGGGATTATCCCTAATAAACCCTTATTAAAAACATATACCGAAAAAACAAATTCCAAGTGAATCGTTGTTTTATAACTGCGAATGTTGATTTATAGAAGTGATAAAGAGATACGATAGAAGTACGAAGATACATATACTAAACCACGATTTATTATAATCCAACATTAATCATATTTAACATTATTATTATTTAGGGCGAATTGCATATATATCAAGGTTGTAAAAATTGGTAATCAGTTCCGAGTCGGTCAGGCACCGACTCACGATTAATCGGTGCGGCGGTGATTAATCGGTGATAAATCGGAAATAAATCGGTTTTTAAAATTTAATATAATATATTTGTAGATATTATTTATATATACTCAAAACATAGATAAAAAATATTTAAACATAGTTATATCTCGATCATGTATATATTCTAATAACATAATAAAAGTTTAATAATAATAAGATCATAATACATAAATATCCTTATAAAATATAAATAAAAAGGCATTTTTTTTTTAATTTACATACACTCTTGGCATACATCATTAGTTCTTTAACAATTATAATTAACATAAACAAAATAAAGCATAAACTCATTTTTTTTTATTAAAATCCCAACTTTTATTTTGATTTATAAAAAAAAAAAAAAAAACCGATTTTTGATCGATTTTTTGCCGATTTTTGCCACCGAAGTTTGACCCTCCTTAAAGGTTTGACCGCCTCGGACCGCCTCAAACCGCCTCACAGGCAAAAAACCGATTTTTCAAACCTTTACACTAAAATCGTAAAGGTTTGGGACCGCCTCGGCCGATTTTTAGAACACTGATATATATAACTCAAAGGATGATTTAAATGCAGATAGATAAAAAACAGTTTGACAAATAAATTAATTCCCTTGTCTTCTGTCCAAAGTACCCTTTGTATTATGATTTTCATCAATTTCATCTATTATACCCTAATTTATCCAATATTGACCATCGACCCCAAATTTAATAAATATTACATATCAACCCAATTTTACAGTCTGCCGCCAGTAGGTTTGTTCACGAGTCGGTTTTACCCGACAACCAACCCATTATCTGCGCGACTATTCTGAGAAAATAGTTTTTTAGTGTAAAAAGAGAAGTTGAACAATAGTGCAATAATTATCTAGTTCCCGAATAAATAATTATTTATAGTTCCTTTTTAAATTGTTAAATACACTTTCAACTCCTATAAAGAAAATTTGAGATATTAATTAATATGTTTATACATGTAGTCATATGTTTATAAAAGTAGTGAAGATGTATTGAAATTAAAAATAAAGTAAAGCACAATATGATATTCATTCATAATTTCATACACCATCACAATTTATTATGCATATAGTGACATACATTTATATTTCTTCCTCTGTTCCTCATTCTAATCTAAGAATCCATGGTCTAATTATTCCCATTGGCTACCATCTCCTTTGCTACGACAAGAGCAATGTCGAAAGTAATATCCGCTGTTTTAATTGCTCGTCTAGCTTCAACCATTGATGGTGGCGCTCCAAATGCCTTCTCACAAGAAATCGGTCTCTTTTGCGCAAGTTCTATACTCTTCTTCGCTAATGGATACTTCTTGTCGCTCCACGCATCTTTTGCTTCTTCTAGTTTTGTCATGGCCGCCGTGTAATCTTGAATACAATCCATATATGTGTTCTTCTGTTTCTGCGGAAGATATTTTCCTTTAAGCATTAGTGCACTAAATACGCTCGCCGATATTTTCGCTCTGGAAATTGCGATGGTCAGAGAATCGAATCCGAGACCATGAAGAGTAGAAGCCGAACGAGTATTTCGATCGGTACTCAAAATTATCAGACAATTTTCGGGACTCTTTGTTTTCGGACATATTTTGGAAATTAATTTGTTGTTAATGGGGTTTGCGTTTGTTGTGATGCTAAGTAGAGAGAGAATCAGGAAAAATGTTAGAATGAACGTTGAAACAGAGGGCAATTTCATTTTTTTGTTTGATGAAGTTGTTTTGTGCTTCAAAATTTCTATCAAAGCCATATATATATATATATATATATATATATATATATATATATATATATATATATATATATATATATATATATATATATATATATATTGATGGGCTCAAGAGTAATGAATTTTGTGAAAAATACATATCATTATTAATTATTATTTGCTTAAAATATGTTTTATTTATATCTTCTTTTTAAGGAGATTGGAGTAAATTTCAATCCCATCACTCATCCTAATTATTTAACATACATCATTAAAAGCCACAAAGAAACTCTTGGTTATATATCAAAGAGGTTTATAATATAATATACATCGGGTAAAATACATTGGCTAGTTCTTCATTATTCATATATACACAAATAGTTACACACATTTGTGTGTAGACTAACGGTAAAGTTGACGTGATATTTCAAGCAAAGCCTTTTATTACAATGTTCAATTTTAATTCAAACTTTTTTCCTTATTTAGTCTAATTTCGATATTATTTACTCTATTTATTTCATTATATGTCAAATAAAATATTTAAATTTAGATTTTGTATGTGTTGAACTTGGCCAATTTGAAATAATTATTCTACATTAAATTATTTCATAATATTGTAATTATTTAATCTAGCTCTTAATTTGAACTGATTAATACACACAATTAGGATTATATATCCTTTTTTTTTTATGAACCAGTGCCGTACGATTCGATATTAGTCAATAATATATTTCTGTAAGTTGAGTGGTCGAACATTTCACTTAAAAGCCAAAGAAAAAGGGTAAATAAATAAATAAACTAATTACATAAAATAATTATTGAAGGAATCCATATTCTGGTAAAATGTGATTGAGAGTATCATTTTGAGGAGCGTCTAAGGTGTTTTTTTTTTCTTTTTTTCTTTTTTCTTTTGAGTATTGAAGGAACCTGCATCCAACCATATATGTGCACTGGGTAGATATATGCTCTCGTATAATAGCTTGCAAATCATACGAGAGACGCAAACTACACTAGGCTAACTATGTGTGACAAACTCGACCTAACGACCATTGACAAGGAGATTCGAATTTGGGTCGATTGACACAAGCTGCTCCAACAAATGACCGAAAGAAGTTTATATCCGATAAATTGAATATGGGGGGAAGGTAAGAGGTGTGATCTCAAGGATAATATGTTAGTTTAATTTTCATTTGTCAAGTTTTCCCCAATTTCACATTTGATCCCTTATGTTCACAAAAAACACATTTGGTCCCTCATGTTTCAATAATTTGAATTTTTTTGTTATTTCCATCAATTTATCGTTAGTCCATCAGTTACGATAGTTTTAATGGAAAATAGACGGAAAAAACTAAAAATGTTGTATTTTTAAAACATGATGGATAAAATATGTTTTTGTGAACATGAGAGACCAAATGTGAAATTGGAGAAAGTTTGAGGGCTGAAAACTGTAATTTATTTCCAATTTTAATATCAACTATTTAAATAAATTGACATGTATCTAACATTTTAATAAGAAAAAATATCTTTTAGTGTAACCATTTTGATAATACGGACTAGGGGTGAGCAAGTCGGACCCATCAACCCGCTACACCCGTCAAACCCGTGAAAAACCGCCCCGTTGGGACCGGACGGATAGATCCATCCATAGGATTGGGTCCTAAAATGGTGAAGAACCGTGGGTTTGGGTCTTAGACGGGTTCAATTTTTTTTAATACCCGTGAAACCCGTCCCGCCCCGCCATACAAAACGACGTCGTTTTGTTTACATTATATAGTATAATAAATTAATAATATTAATGGATAAATAAAGTATCTCTAGTGTATCAAATACATAAATCAACTAAACTATAACTGTGGAAGTAATAGCTATAAAGATTATGAAAATCTCTAAGAAAATGTAGGAAAAAAAGCATATATATACAACGGTCAACACACGGCAGAAAAAAAGGAAGAAAATGGTGTTGAATGGAGCTGAATTGCGTTGGTTATGCTTGAAAAAACTATATTTATTTTATTTAAATTTTGTCTTTTAAGTTATGAATTAGTTATTTTTAGTTTTATATTAATTTTTATTTACTCTTGACATTTACATTATTTATATTTGGTTTCAATTTAAAATTTTAGGTTATTCATTTTAGTTTCTAATTATTCTCCCGTAAAACTTATAAATTATATATAAAAAAAAATAGTTTAGACGATAACGGGCTTCGACCCGTAAAGGTTGGGTCCTACTACAAACCCGCCATGGACCCGCCTATCATAAACCCGTTAAAAACCCACAAGTTCGGTTCTTCAAAATCAAGAACCGTTGTTTGACGGGACGAGGGCGGGTTTTGATAGAACCCGCGGGTTTATGGCCCGCGCACACCCCTAATACGGACAATAATGCTATAGTTATATCGTTCGCCAATAAATAATTATTTATAACAGCTATTTATTTAAGTGCAAATGGTAAAGAGGGACATATGATAAGGGACTTCAATTCACGTTCACACAAAAAATAGTTATTTAAATAAACTCATTCTCATATCTTTTGTCTAAAATATCCTCTATAATGTAACTTTTATACATTCCATCCATTACACTCTAACTTCCACAACATTACATATTTACTCCTGATTTAAATAAATATATCACATTAACCCCCATTTTAATAAATTTTGTAATTTTTTTTTTCAAAATTTTTTTTTTCCAGCTTGATTCCGATGTTGACTTTTATTTTTATGAAAACATTTTTTTTCTGAAATCATATTATAATTTTTGACAATTCCATCCATTATACTCTAACTTCCTCAACATTACACATTGACCCATAATTTAAACAAATATATCACATTAACCCCATTTTAATAAATTTTTGAAAAATTAATTTTTTTTTCAGAATATAATTTTTTTTCAGAATTTTTTTCCGTCCAGATTCTGGCGTTGACCGGGCAGTTCTCCGCCGTTGACTTTTTTTTTTATGAAAACATTTTTTTTCTGCCGGTCAACATCTTTTGACCGCCGGTCTCCGACGTTGACTTTTTTTTTTTGAAATTTTGAACTGTATTTAAAAAAAAAAATATTTTAATTAATATTACTGTCTTGGTTGCTAAATTGCAGTCTCCAACAATAATTTAATCGTCGGAGACACTATTTTAACTATCTAAGAAAGTAATATTGAATACCAAAACAGTAATATTACTAATATTACTGTTCCAAACAATAAAATTATTGTCTCAGACAGTAATATTACTGTTTGAGGCAGTAATATTATGAATATTACTTTCCCGAACAAGAATATTACTAATATTACGGTTGAAGACATCAAAATTGCAGGCCAAGACAATAAAACTAATTAATACAGTAAAATTACCATCTCAGACAGTTAAGTTACTGTTCGAGACATAAATTTAGCATCTAAGACAGCAATATTAATTAAAATAAAAAGAAAAAAAATTCAAAAAAAAGAAGTCAATTAACAGCTAATTACTGTATCGGACAGTTAAATTATTGTTGGAGATAATAATTTAGCAGTCAAGGCAGTAATATTAATTAAAATATTTTTTTTAAGAAAAAAAATTCAAAAAGAAAAATCAATTAACAGTTAAATTATTGTCTCCTATAGTTAAATTACTGTTGGAGACAATAATTTAGCAGCCAAGACTGTAATATTAATTAAAATATTTTTTAAGAAAAAAAAAAATCAACGTCGGAGAACCGGCGGTCAGCAACGGTTGACATGCCGGAAAAAAATTCAGAAAAAAAATAAAAAATAAAAAAAATAAGTTAACGCCGGAGAACAGCGGTTGACTTGTCGGAAAAAAATCAGAAAAAAATGTTTTCAGAAAAAAAATAAAAATAAAAATAAAAATAAAGAAAAAGTCAGACGGGTCAAAATTGGGGTTAAAATTGGTGAAATTGGTGAAATGGACTTAAAAGGGGTATAAATCATCAAATTGGAGTTGAATTGGGTTTCAAGGAATTGAGAGTAATTTTTGGTATAAATAAAATGGTTTTCCTTATTTTTACCAATAAATTTGATTGAGCTGAAATTATTTGGAAAATAAAAAAGTTGGATGTCCCTTTTTTAATTAAATGCCCTTGTCATGGCAAAGATTAATTAAATTGTTAAATACATGCACTTTGCACCCTATAAAATGCTGATATATAGTCCCATAAAGAAAAAAAAGAGAGAGAGATTAATGTTGTTATAAATGTAGTCATTTTTTACGAAAGTAGTGAAGATGCATATATTAAAATAAAAATAAAGATAGAGGTTAAAGCACAATATAATCATTCATCAACGATCACAATTTAGTATGCATATAATGACATATTGACATTTATATTTCTTTCTCATTCATCCTCGGTCTTATTATGTCCATTATTAATTTACCATCTCCTTCGCTATAAGAAGAGGAATGTCGAAAATAATATCCGACATTTCATTTGCTTGTTTAGCTTGAAAATTTGGTGCTCCAACTAGTGCCTTCTCACAAGAAATCGGTATTTGGTGTGCAACTTCGATAGTCTTTATCGCTAAAGAATACTTTTTGTCGTTCCATGCAATTTTAGCGTCACCTAGGCTTTTAATGGCCAGCGCATAATCCTGTCGACATTTCTTATATATGTCCTTCTGCTTCTGTTGAAGATCTTTATTTCCAAGCATTATTGTGTGAAATACATTCGCTGATGTTTTCGCTCTGAGAATTGCGAGGCTCAGAGAATGAATTCCGAGACCATGAAGAGAAGAAGTCAAGTGATTTTTTGGATAAGCACCTACAATTTTCAAACATTTTTCGGGACTCTTTGTTTTCAGGCATATTTCGGAAAGAAATTTATTGTTAACGGGTTTTGTGAGTTTTGCGTTTATTGTGATGCCGAGTAGAGAGAGAAGGAAAAGTTTTAGAAGGAACATTGACGCAAAGGGCGGTTTCATTTTTGATTTAAATGAAGTTGTTTTGTGCTTCAAATTTTGTATTGGAGCCCTTTATGTAGATCTTTGTATATGGACTCAAAAGTAGTGAATTTTGTGATAAACACATATTTAATTATTATTAAATATCATTTGCTTAAAATATGTTTTAGTTCTATCCAATTATTAATTCAAGGAGATTTGAGTAAATTTCAATAATATCACTCCACATTCTTTTGAGCTCAAACGAGTTAATGAGCATCCATCTCCATTTGCTAGTAGTTCAAGTTTTGATGGTGAATGAATTTACTTAAAGGGCAATCCCATTATATTTTAATGGGCAAATTACGGCCACCCCCTGATGTATGGTCAAATTACGAAAAAACCCCGCTTGTTTGGATAATTACAACCACCCCCCTCATTTTAAATATTTTTACGTAAAATTTATGTAATTCAGTTATTTACCGAACCAAATCGTATATTTAGTTCGGTAAACGGTATGAAATGTTGGCGTACCGAAATTTTTGTCCGGTTTTACTGAATTAACATCCCTAAATTTACCTCTGGAGGGGTCTTTTCGTAAGATAAATACATAGTTGAGGGGGGTGGCTGTAATTACCCTAACATGAGGGGGGTTTTCGTAATTTGACCATAGCTCAGGGGGGTGGCCGTAATTTGCCCTATTTTAATAGGGGAATTTATAGTTTTCATCCCTCAAGTTTTCTCCAATTTCACATTTGGTCCCTCATGTTTCAATATTTGACATTTTTTTGTCATTTCTATCAGTTTATCATTAGTCTGTCAGTTACGGTGGTGATTGAAACACGTTTGAATCCGTTAGTTTTAACGAAAAATTGATAGAAATGGCTAAATGTTGATTTTTTTAAATATGAGGGACAAAATATGTTTTTTTTTTTTTATGAACATAGGGGACCAATGTGTTGGAGAAAATTTGAGGTGTGAAAACTATATTTTTTCCAATTTTAATACCAACAATTTAAATGAATTGACATGTATCTAACATTTTAATAAAAAAATATATTTTACTGCAACAATTTTGTTAATACGGACAATAGAGCTATAGTTATATCGTTCGCCAACAAATAATTATTTGTAACAACTGATGCAGAATGGAAGCACAATAAATGATTAATTTCTACGAATTAATATTCTATAGAATAAAATAACATTTGGAATTCACCGAAAACTCAAGAAATCCACCAGAAAATAGGGAAAACTCTTAAGATTTTATTAAAATTCGAAATTGTTCTCAAAATACAGTCCTAAGGCAGCTATTTATACTAATAAAACTGAGAACCCTAACTAAACTAGGAAAATAATAATAAAAAAAATACCAAAAATGGCAAAAACAAGTTAGAGTTTGATTCTAGTAGATCTCGTAATTTTGGGAACAACCCAATTTACGGAATCCTAATCAAATTTTTCTATGATTTAATATTAATTTTCTAAAACTTGCATAAAATAGCAAAAACGAACTTTTAGGAGTCTAAGCGACGTTGGATTGTTGAAATTTGACGTGATTCATGAGCTTTTCTCATGAGTTTTGTTCCTTGCGCCGTTTCACTTGAGATAGAGTTCGTTTCGTACTCAAATACAATTTGAGTTCGTAGAAAATCCTTATTTTTCCATATTTTCTTTTGATATTTCCACTAATGCCATTAATAACTCTTCTCCGAATTAAATAACTATTTTGTAATTATAATCCAATTTGACGTTCCTTATCAGCTATTTATTTAAATTGTTAAATACATGCACTTCGCACCCTATAAAATGTTGATATTTAGTCCCATAAAGAAAAAAAATGAGATATTAATGTTGTTATAAATGTAGTAATTTTTTTATGAAAGTAGTGAAGATGCATATATTAAAATACAAATAAAAATTGAGATTAAAGCACAAAATGATCATTCATCCACCATCACAATTTATTATGCATATAATGACATTTATATTTCTTTCTCATTCATCCTCGGTCTTATGTCCATTATTTTCCATCTCCTTTGCTACAACAAGAGGAATGTCGAAAATAATATCCGACATTTCATTTGCTCGTTTAGCTTGAAAATTTGGTGCTTCAACTAGTGCCTTCTCACAAGAAATCGGTATATGTTGTGCAACTTCGATACTCTTTGTCGCTAAAGAATACTTTTTTTCGTTCCATGCAGTTTTTGCGTCACCTAGGCTTTTAATGGCCACCACATAATTATGACGACATGCCTTATATATGTCCTTTTGTTTCTGTTGAAGATCTTTATTTCTAAGCATTATTGCATTAAATACATTCGCTGACGTTTTCGCTCTGAAAACTGCGAGGCTCAGAGAATCAAATCCGAGGCCATGAAGAGAAGAAGCCAAACGAGTTTTTGGGTGAGCACTTAAAATTTTCAAACATTTTTCGGGACTCTTTGTTTTCGGGCATATTTCGGAAATGAATTTATTGTTAACGGGGTTTGTGAGTTTTGCGTTTAATGTGACACCGAGTAGAGAGAGAAGGAAAAGTTTTAGAAGGAACATTGAAGCAAAGGGTGGTTTCATTTTTAATTTAATGAAGTTGTTTTGTGCTTCAAATTATCTATTGGAGCCCTTTATATAGATTTTTGTACATGGACTCAAAAGTAGTGAATTTTGTGATAAACACATATTTAATTATTATTAATTATCATTTGCTTAAAATATGTTTTAGTTCTATCCAATTATTAATTCAAAGAGATTGGGGTAAATTTCAATACTATCACTCATCATTCTTTGAGATAAAAAAAGTTAATGATAGTTTATCTCCATTTGCTAGTACTTAAAGTTTTGATGGCAAATGAATTTATTTAAAAGGCAATCCCATTATATTTTGGTTTATTGAAAACAAATACAATAGATAAAATAAAATATTTTCCCAAAAATAAATTCCAAGTGAAGCGTAGTTTTATAATCGCGAACATAGATTTATAGAAGTGATGAAGAGAACGGAGTTTTCCTGTGTTCGTGCTACATAGCGTCCATCTCATTCGCGTTTGAATATATTATACATTTATGCGTGCGTTTTGATTTCAAACTATATTAGAGTTTTTCCAAAAATATTGATTTAATGGATCCTAATTATTCATGCTTTAGAACTTAAAATTAATTAAATTTCTATTATATCCTTCTTACCGGTTAATTGATAGTTATTAAAAAAAAAATACAATATACACATATAAAATAGGGTAAATTACACATACATCCCTAAGGTATGTTAAAATAATTCTAAGTCCTTGTGGTATCGGTAATTACAATGAACTTCCTGAAACATTGTTAGAAATCCTAACGTAATAATGCATTGGATAAGTTATTTTGTTAGGGTCCTAATGAGGGGATGGCGGCGGAGATGGGTTTGACGGTGGATGGTAGGATGTGGAGCAAATATGGCGGCGGAAAAGAGTCGGGAGGTGGATGTTGGTGGTGGTCCGGTGGAGGTTTGTTCGCGGTGAAGACGATGAAGAATTTTTTTCCTGTGAAGATGATGACGATTTTTTAATCTCTTTCATTAAGTTTTGAAAATTACAATTTAACCGCATTTAGTTTTTGCAGTTTTTTAGATATTCAATAAGGCCCCCTTAGTTTTAAAATTTATCAGTTTAACGGCTGGGGCTTATTTTTGCAAACACGTCCACTGGGTATTTTGTTCTTTTCATGGTTGGTGAACTGGAGGGAAAAAAATGGAAAATGGGTCGAGTGTGCTGTATAAAAATAAACAAGGGGGTATTTATTTATTTTTTTTATGAAGGGGAAATCGCACAGTTGCGATTTTCACAGGGATAGTAAATGCAATTCACTCTATAATATTGGGTAAAAAAATTCACTTTCCCTCCCTGTACTTTGGCTCGATATCACTTTACCCTCATCTACTTTCAATTGCATCGATTTGTTCCCTTACACATGAAAAATTGTCTCAATGTGGCCATCGGCGTGTTAGTTTTCAGACATTTGACCTTAACACCGTTTGATCTAAGGTCTGAAAATTTCAAAAAAACAATTCCTCCCAATTTAAATAATTATAAAAAAATTAAAAAAAAAAATATTGTGGTTGCCGTCGTGAACTATGTTTTCTCGTTATCTTGATTTTCTTTTTAATAATTATTTAAATTGAGAGGGGTGGCGTTTTTATAATTTCAGAGTTTAGACCAAACAATGTTAAGGTCAAATGTCTGACAACTAACGGCGAGAGCCACATCGAGATAAATTTTCAGCGCATGCAGACAAATCAATGCAATTGAGAGTAGATGGGTAAAGCGATACCAAACCAAAATACAATAAAAAAAGTGGAATTTGCCCTATAAAATATCCACGGAAAAAATGCGCGCGTACTTTTGTAACATGGATTTATAGTAGTGAATTTAAAGAGATATGATACAAACAATGAGATAGATATTAAATCACAAAGTAAGTTACATATATATAAGGGGTTATATGAGATAACCCCCTTATGCAATAATCTTAGAGGCTTAAATCCAATTTTTAATTTACAATTAGGGATAACCCCCTCACTGATCATAATACCCCAATTACCCTTATTATATTTATAAAACATATAATTAAATTAGTTTTACATAAATCAAATCCCGCTAATTTGGATTCCACTACTAATCTCTCTCCCAAAATAACTCCCCTCAAATCACGGTATATAGAAACTAAATATTCACCAGGAAAAAAACCTTCTCCGATTTAAACATCGCCCCTTCCATGGCTGCCCCGAGAATCAAAAAATCTCAAGTGGGTTTGCCATAAACCCCTTTATCAGATTATTGAAGAGTTTTCTACAATAGTCCGTCGAAATAAACCCCCTTGAAAACGTAAGTTTATTATCCCTGTTCTTGTGTCTCTGAAATTTTCGGCCATTTGGACAAAAATAGTGGATGGGTTCGTATTTTGTTTTTTTAAAACAACTATTTTAATTTTTTTTTTGTTGATTTAAACAGCAAACTGCTGGTTTTGGTTCTTTTTTTTTTTTTGTAATGCAGCCGTATATCGATCAAAGAGACAAAATGGTGCAAAAGACAACATCGAAACATAGGTTTCTCATTTATAAATAAGTTTTAGATTCCCTGTTTTATATAATCTGCTAATTTTGTTTTAATCTTTGATCTGCATGTACTTCTTTTGAACAACATACGGGTGCAGGGAAAAGAAAATCAATAGCACACAATGATATTATGAGTTTGGACGCTGGTACGTATTAAATTTTTTGGGATACTATTTTTCGTTAATTTTATGATCGGTGGTTATCTTATAGTATTCTCTGTAATCATTAATAGGGTTGCATAACTAGTGGATTATTATATTGCAACATTTTTTTAGCAAATCTATGTTGACAGTACTACATTGCAAATTAGGCGTCGGATGGGTTTAAATTTATTTAGGTGTTTTGTCTGTGCTAAATCATATGTGGTAAAATCTATTAAATTGCAATGTATCAAGTAATATGCCAATGAACGATCTGTTTAATGATTTGTTACTTAAAAATATTAGATTCTGATTTTGATAATGTATTGATTTCAATTTTTTGTCTTCTAAAATAATGAGGCAGTGAACATGGTGTTGTCGTTAGATGTTCTTTTTGAAAAAAAACATTATTTTTAAAACCCCTATTTAACAACGGTTATTACAAACAGTGTGTGATTGTGATTATTACAAACAGTGTGTGATTGTGTGAGATGAACTATTATCTGAAGCTCTTATTTAGAAGTCACTATTGATAGAGTTATACACATTAATTAATACCACTACATTGAACTGAAAGTTGTTTCTATAATGCATCTGTGTTGTAATGTAAACCCTTTGGTTAATTCGGTTTTTAAAAGTTCTTAGTTAAAAACACCTATTTATAAATCTGTTATTCCAAACAGTGTGTACTTGTATGAAGTGAACTACTATTTAAACTCTTGTTTAAAAACACCTATTTGAAAACTGTTAAGTCCGGTAGTGTATATCAGTACAGTGGACTGAATCTTGGTTGTATAGTGCATTTGTGTTTTAAATTGACGTATCTACTATATGCTATTACAATTAAACCATTATTTTAAAAACACTATATAGTACTGATGTTTTGCATTTTACACGGCGATTTAAACTTATGAACAACAATTGATATTTTGTATTGGCATGTAGTATTGGATCTGCGAACGGACAAAGCTAGTCAATCCAGTTAAAGAAGACGCATTTTCGAGATTCCTAAAGTGGCGATTGTCAAGTCTCAGAAACACAATAGAAGAATTCGCTATAAAGGGCATCAAAGCAGATGATGTCAATACAAAGCCAATTTCTAAAACAGCTATTGAGCACGCAATACTTTGCGGAAAGCAGGTAGATACATATGGCAGTGACACAGACGTTCATCAAGACGGCGATGAAGATAGAAACAATGACAGCATTTCAGCTGGTGATGGGCTTGATGTTGACGACAACATTCAAGAGTCCGATGACAACAACGACACAATTCCAAACTTCGAATCATGTTTTGCGGCTGATACTGGAGATCAAATAGACATAAACCACTATTTAAATATTTCTGGTTGATATGCATAAACCACTATTTAAAGTACTTATTATCCAACAAATCTCTGGGGCAAATGGTTATGAAAATGTATATAATGTGTATGATGTATACGTGATCCACTATACTTAATCAACTAATTGATATTTTTAATTCATTTACACTAATAATTATCAGTACCAAAATCACTAGTTTGTTAATTAAACAACTATTTATTCGAAAACAACTATACGTGTAGTACCAAAATTACTATTTGAATTCAGTTACATAGATATCTATCAGTACCAAAACCACTATACGTAATCAATTAATTGCTATTTATTCCAAAACCACTTTTTGAATTCATTTACATTGATAACTATAGTACCAAAACCACTATAAATTGAATTCATTTACATTGATAGTTATGAGTACAAAAAAACCACTATACGTAATCAACATGAATTCATTTACATTGATAGTTATGAGTACAAAAACCACTATATGTAATCAACTAATTGGTAATTGAATTCATTTACATTGATAACTATCAATACCAAAATCACTATACATAAGCAACTAATTGGTATTTTGAATTCATTTACATTGATAACTATCAATACCAAAACCCCTGTTTTTTCATTTAAACCACTATTTATTCCATATATTGATGCTATACAGATATGTGGAAGTATATATATTGTCAAAACCAAATATGGGTAAAACACTGAGCAGTGCATCTAATAATGATTATATAACAAATACTTTGTATTGTAATTGCACTATCCAGTATTTAGTAATGCAATGCGTATTATAGACATTTATTAGTACACAATCCACTAATTCTGTATGATTTAGATGACATACAGTGTAGTACTTATATAAAACTGTGTACACACTAATACCACTATTTAACAGTTAAACTTAATCCAGCAGACCTAATGCCTTATGTATTCAACAAATTTGTGATTCAAATGATTATGAAAATATATATAATATGTATAATGTATTCAAATTACACTATACATTATCAACTAAATCGTATTTGAATTCATTTACAATGATAACTATTAGTAACAAAAACCACTAGTTTTTCGATTTAACCACTATTTATTCCACAAATTGATGCTATACAGATATGTAGAAGTATATATATTGTCAAACCCGAATACGGGTAAAACACTGAGCAGTGCATCCAATAATGAATATATAACAAATATTTGTGTCGTAATTGCATTAGCCAATAGTTACATATACTAAACACATATTATATGCACATAATCGGTTATACGTAAGGAACACTTCTGAAATCATATTAAATCCAAAAACAAAGTTTATTAAGAATAATTGTTCAACAGAGTATCAGCACAACTAATACAAAGCAAGACTTGTAATTAAAAGTTCTTAATAGCAAATAAAAAAATAAAAATAAAAATAAATAAAACAAAACTCGAGTGTATAAAAGATAATTATTAATCTGCACCGCAATTGCATGACTTTTTGTTATGGCTTCCAATTGCCTTACACCTGCCACATCTAATCTTCCGAGACATTATCTCACCCCTTGATGGAATCCTCTTTCTTTTCGGCCTTCCACGACGCTTGTGTTGCTCAGTGGGGCCTATAATTGCAAATCCAGGATCAAGTGTAGGCTGCACGAACGGCAAAACTGAATTCGAATAACACTGTCTAAATGTTGACGTATGATAACAATGGTCAATATATTGATATGCTTCACCCATCTTCAAAAAGATTAGAACAGCCGCATGCTCACACGGTATCCCGTTAATCTGCCAAGACCTGCAGGAACACGTACATCAACTACAGCATTTGGGGTAGAAAAAATCTCCCACACAAATTCGGAAGACTTTCTCACAAGTCAAGATCGGCCTTTATCTACCGCATCCCTGATTTGTGTGTCAACGTGGTCGCACAATACAGATTCCCAAGCAGCCGCCTCGTCAAGTCTACCCGCAATCTGCTCCATCAACAAGATCCGAATCCCATCAATCATTGTAGTAATTGGAAGTAATCTTCTCATTACATGCCAATATACATTGGAATATTTAATACCACAAAATTCCTATACGCAAATTCGCACAATAATCAAATTCAAACACGGATTACATATAATGGTTTTTTAACTCATATTGTATACCATTAACACAGAAAACACAAATTCAAACACGGATTACATATAATGGTTTTTTAACTCATATTGTATACCATTAACAGAAGAATACCAGATATAGAGAACAACTCCGTGTTTAGTCGGCTACGCAATGCTCACCCCGTTTAGACGAATTTTTTTTTGGAAAAGCGTTATGTGTTTAGTCGAGTATGGCAGAAGAAGAATACCAACAATACTGTGTAAAATAGTGATATCTTTTGAGATTGTTTTACGAAATTTAATTAATCTCTGTGAAACGGTGTACCATAAAAGAAGGGACGAGATATGAGAGAGATATTATTGTAGACGTGAGAACGTGCACAAAAATAACGGAACGATTCATTCATTGAAAAAATCGATATTTTCTTAACGGAGAAAATATATTGTCCATATATAAATAGGGGTAATATAGAAATATCATAAATAAAAAATCTATGAAAATATAATTTGGATTTATCTCAAAAAGGGGAATATTTTTTGGGCCTATACTAAGTGCAAATAGCATATGGGGGGTTTATATCAAATAATCCCTATATATAATCCACCATTCTATTGAACAATAAATATTAATTATTTCATAAAGTACTATAATTAATTAGCATTCAAGCTCGATTTTTTGCAGCTTCCATCTCTTTCTCTACGATAAGAGCAA
This sequence comes from Erythranthe guttata, assembly GCF_056151865.1. Taxonomy (NCBI): domain Eukaryota; kingdom Viridiplantae; phylum Streptophyta; class Magnoliopsida; order Lamiales; family Phrymaceae; genus Erythranthe; species Erythranthe guttata. The sequence continues at coordinate 4,754,563 of NC_142540.1, forward strand.
TCTCAAAAGTAATGCTCGACATTTCATTTACTTTGGTAAGAGAGAGCAGTTGTGGTGCAGTTATCCCAACCAGTCTCTTCTGGCAAGAAATCGGCACTTTATACGCAGTTTGTATGCTCCTTTCGGCCAATACGTATTTAATTTTAGTCCACGCATTTTTCGCTTCCCCGAGCTTCTTCACGGCCGCCTCATAATCGTCGCGACAAATCTTGAATTTCTCCACCTGATCTTTCGGAAGATCTTTTCTGTTGTTTAATAAATTAAACACGTGCTGCGACGCTTTTGCTTGGACTACTGCAAGGTCCAACGTGCCCGATCCGAGGTTATGAAGGGACGAAGCGAGACGAGTCCTGTTGCTCTCCGTCAGAATTTTGAAGCATAGTTTAGCATCTTTCGTTTTCCGACAGACGTCGGAAAACAGTTTGTTGTTGTTTACGGGTTTCGCGAATGTTGCGACGCTGAGTGCAAGAGATAGCAAGAAGACTTTTAGAATGAATGAACAAGGAAAGGATAATTCCATTATTGTTTATTGTAGTGATGAAATTATTATTATTATTATTAATTTTATTTTTTTTGTGTTGTATTTATAGATATTTGTTGATGAATTTAGGGAATAGTATATATGTCATTATGATTATTTGGTCAGGAAAATTAATTTGGGTTTTATCTTTGATAAAAACTTTTGTAAATTCTTTAGTATTCACTAATCACTTTTGAGTTTAAGGAGATTGCAATAAATTAATGTGGTGGATAGATTTATTGAGGATCTTCAATATTCATTTGCTAAGAGGAGAAATATATGGCCATTTATTTCAAGGGCAAATGGCAAAAAGGCCAATCACATGGGACTTAAATGCCTTTTAGTCCACAAAAAAAATAGTCTATCACTTAAGCCCATCTCCATGTCTTTAGTCTAAAATACCCTCAATAATATAATTCTTATCAATTCCACCCATTATACTCTAACTTCCTTAATATTACACATTGACCCCAAATTTAAACAAATATATCACATTAACCCCCAAAACTTTTTTTTTTTTCAGAAAATAATTTTTTTTCTGAAATGTTTTTTTTCCGGCCAGATTCCGGCGTTGACTTTTTTTTTTTTTTTTCTTAGAAAAAAAATATTTTAATTAATATTACTATCTTGGTTACTAAATTATTGTCTCAGACAGTAATATTACTGTTTGGGACAGTAATATTATGACTATTATTTTTCCGAACAGTAATATTATTAATATTATTGTCTAAGACAGTTAAATTACTGTTGGAGACAGTAATTTAACATCCAATGCAGTAATATTAATTAAAATAATTTTTTTAAGGAAAAAAAAAAGTCAATTAACAGTTAAATTACTGTCTCCGACAGTTAAATAACTGCCGGAGACAGTAATTTAGCAACGAATACAGTAATATTAATAAAAAAAAAATTTAAGAATAAAAAAGTCAATTAACAGTTAAATTACTGTCTCCGACAGTTAAATAACTGTTGGAGACAGTAATTTAGCAACGAATACAGTAATATTAATTAAAATATTTTTGAAGAAAAAAAAAAAACAAAAGAGTCAATTAACAGTAAAATTACTGTCTCCGACAGTTAAATAACTGCCGGAGACAGTAATTTAGCAGCCAAGACAATAATATTAATTAAAATATTTTTTTTAAGAAAAAAAAAAATTATAAATAATAAAAAAAAAAAGTCAACGCCGCAGACCCGGCGGTCAAGGGCAGTTGACCGGCCGGAAAAAAATTTCAGGAAAAAAAAAATTAAAAAAAAAAAAAAAAAGTCAACGCCGGAGACCGGAGGTCAACGGCGGCGACCGGCGGTCTCCGGTGGTGGCGGGTCAAAATTGGGGTCAAAATTGAAAATAGGGTTAAAATTGGTTAATTGATGAACTTGGGCTAAATTGGGGTGTAAATCATGAAATTGGAGTTAAATTGGGTTTCAATGAATTGGGGGTAATTTTGGTATATATAAAAGGATTTTCCTTATTTGCAAATAAGTTTGAATGGGTTGGATTTATTTGAAAGACAAAAAAATTGGATGTCCCTCTTTTAATTTAGTGCCCTTGTCATGGGCCTATTTGCCATTACCCCTTATTTCAAATTGACAGTTTAACGATATATGTATGTATGGTCAGTTCTATGTTGCACTCGGTGAAAATTACACTGGGTTAGGAGTATAAATTGGACGGATCGGAATAAGCTCTCTTGGAAAAAAATCTGATTTTTTGGGAAGTGAAAAACTACTTCCAATATTTTGGAATTGGAATTTCAAAAATTGGAATGAAAGAACTTATTCCAAAATCAGAAAATTTCGGATTGAAATATTCGGAATTCGGAAATTTCTATTTTTTTGTCACCTAAAGTATAATATACATAATAATATTGGTATTTTCAGTGTAATATTCGGGAAAAAATCGAAAATTTTGTTCTATTTTCGGAAATCAAAATCAGATCAAAAATCGAAATCTCATATATATTCCAATTGCGAAAAAAAAAAAAAAAAAAAAAAACTGAGCGGGAACACAAGCACTCAGTGATTTTATAAGGGTAAAATGGTCAAATAGTTTTATTTTTTGGATAAATTACAACCACCCCTGAGGTATGGTCAAATTACGAAAACCCCCCTTTGTTTGGGTAATTACAACCACCCATCAACTATAAATTTTCTTACACGTCCACCTTTGCGGTTTCAAATTAAATTTAAAGAAATCTTCTAGATTATATGGAATATTCTCAATTTTGTACCCGTTTTACCCCATTCGAGCTCCACATTTCGAAGCAAGATGATCATAAGATGTGTTTTTTGGCTTGTATATATCCGATTGTGGTGCATCAGAAACTGTATTTTTGCACAAAACGAGGACAAACTAGAGAACAGTCCACGGAATCTAGATGATTATGTTGAACTTGACATCATAAGGGTGGAGCTGTAAGAAAATTCATAGTTGAGGAATAGAAGTAATTATCCAAACAAGATGGGTTTTTTTTCGTAATTAGATCATACCTCAGGGAGATCGTAATTTACCCTTATCTTTTTCCTTTTTTTATCTCCCGAACACCCCTTTTTTCTTCTTCTATTTCTTTCTTGTTCTTTGTTCTGTTGGCGTGAAGAAGTCACAGAAGGGGGGGAAACAAGATGGAGAGAAAATTAAAAGCAGGAAAAGATAATGATTTGACCATTTTACCCCTAAAAAATCACACGTGAGTGGCACACTTGGGTTTCGGGTGAGATTTTGGCCAGAAATGGCCATTTCAATGATCGCAGCTCCACATAATGGAGTTTGGGGGGCAAAGCGTAAAATGATCTAAAGTTTGGGGGTGAAATGCCATTAACCCTTAATTTTATTATCTCTAATTAAATTTGTGGGAAAAGTACAGTTTGCATCCCTGGACTATAGGGTTCGTCTCAAACACCCCCATGAAACACCAAACGTAACAAAACGGGCCCCTCCATTTCCAAACTGCTTGTGGTGTGCCGACGTGGCGAGTTGACTTTCTCCAATCAAAACATCGTTACAAAACATGTGATGCATCTCGATTTCAATTTGCAACGAGAATCAAACGACGTATGATCTCCGTCGATATAAGTACTCTTACAAGTTTTCTTCTTCCCAACTTCCATTCTTCATTTACGAATATTCCTCAAATCTACTCAGAAGTAGTAATTTAAGGTGTTTGCAATTATTAATAGGTCCATCCTCATTACAATAGTATGTATGATAAAGGTTTCGTTAATTACTGACGTGATAAACAAATTAAACTTGTCCGATTTTCGTTACAACGAACATTCGAAATTACAAGTTTTGACATAAATACATAGAAATTATACTTTATCATATAATAGATATTAAAAATAAACACAAGCATTCAACTTTACAATGCATGCTCACTTATTACATCATTACTTATTTAATTTGTACACACTCACATTTCTAATTGTTGTTCATGTAAGCAACTACCATAGTTCAATTTTTACCGGCCTCCAACTCTTTCACAATAACGAAAGCAATGTCGAAAAACCAATCGGATATTGCATTCGCTAGTCTAACAACAGTTGGAGGTCCAGCTTTCGCGAGTTCCTTCTGACAAGTACTAGGCACGTGTACTACTTGCTCCAAAACTTTCCTTGCCGGCGCAAAATTATTGGCCGTCACCATTTGTTTCGCCTCACTTAGCGTGTCGATGGACGACTTAAATTTATCAATACAAGCCTCGTATATCTGTTTCGTAGGAGGCTTGTCCACAAATCGGAGCGAATTGTTGATTGAGCGTATTGAAGTGTTGGCTTTATTTATTGATATGCCCAAAGTGACTACTCCTAGATCACGAAGGGTAGGTGCGCCACGAGTCGAACTATTCACATTCAGTAGGAAGAGGCATTTCTTGGGATTACTTGTTTTTGGGCATATTGCCGAAATCAGGTTAATTTTAGGTTTCGTATTCGCAGCGCTGCCGTAGTTTACATTGTTGGCTGCGATGTTGAGTAAATAGAACACGAGCATGAGTTTTAGAATGAACGAAAGAGCATTTGGCGACTCCATTTTTTTGGTGTTTGTTTGTGCTGCAAATTGTTCACATATTACACACTTTAAATAAATTTAACTAGGATTATCATTAATTGTGAAGCATGCATGTGATATCCATATTGATTGAGTTAGATCTTTAAAGATAATTAATTCTTATCTAGTTACATTTCTTTATTTATGAATGATCTAATCCACTTTTATAGAGGAGATTTGCAGTTAATTAAGGTCATTCACATCATATGAAACTTTGGTTGAGGGTTCGATACATTTTCAATATGGAGCATCAACATTTATGTTCATTTTCCACATTATATTTAGAAAAAGTTACAGCCAATCGCTTGAGATAAGGTTAAATTACGAAAAAGAAAATATCGGTCTCCTGTTTGGATAAATATAACCACCTCCCTCAACTATGTATTGTACTTCTTACACGTCACCACTCTTGCAGTGTCAAATTTTTCAACTGGAGAGGGTTTTCTTTTGTAAAAAAAATACATAGTTGAAAGGGTAGTTGTAATTACTCAGACAAGAGGGGGATTTTAGTAATTCAATCTTACCTCATGGAATTGGCCGTAATTTGTAGCTTGGCAATTCAAACATGGGGTGCCATGATCTCCTTCTCGCTTCGCGCCTCTAGTCTCACTTCCTCCATATCTTGCAACCACAAGTACTGTGCCAGCTCATCATCTTTGTCTCTACTCTCTCCTCATTAGAATCTTCCACATACACTCGGTTACGTCCATGTCACGGGAGCCAATGATTCTCGGACGACAAATACAAAACGCAACATTTAAAATATTTGAAAGAGAAGATTAATGACATCACAAATAAATCAAGCTCTCCACCACAATAGGTTAATCACAACAATTAATGCCTTGTTCCGGATTAATGTTTTCTGGCGTAATATGCGGAGAAATTTTCGGTTGCCTTTACGACTTGAGCAGTTCATTAAGCTCGAGTTAGAGAAATTTTAGATTTGCTTACGTTATATTGTAAGAATAGGAGCAGAATATCGTGAGAACAAAAGAGTGTATCGGGGTTGTTATGCTGGAAAAAAACAATTCTGGGTAAATTTCTGAAAATTTCAGTTGTGATTTTTGTTATGGAATTTCTGGGTGTTCCAGGAAAAAGCTTAAAGCTCATATCTTGCAAATTTCCAACCCTTCCCTTGGTTTGGATTCATGTAGAAAATAGCTTCAAGCTCAGAATGTCGGTTGGTTTTTTGCTGGAAAAAACATGAAGGAAGGGAGTGATCTGTCTACGAAGAAATTCCGCCGAAAAAATATTTGTCCCAAAAGATTCCGGAAAAACGTATCTTTTGGTTAATTTCCGGCAAAGGGGCGCCATCGAAGCAGGATTTTGTGTGTGTTGTGCGTGAAAATGGTGGAGAGTTTAAACGGGAAGGAGTTGATTTGGGGAGAAGGCGTTTTGAAATTGCCAAGTTCTGAATTGAAAATTTTGAAATTTTCATTTTAGTGTAATGAAAATTTTGCGGTTAATTTGATATTTAATTTTTTTTTATTGAAAGGGTATTTAGGTGTTTTCAGGGCAGAACACTCAACCCCAGCCGCACAATTCGCCTGTGCAGAACAAAATAAGCCGTTAGGGATTTTATTGGCTTTTTATAAGTTTCATATGGCGCGATTCGTGCTATTTTTTTTCAAATTAATACAATTGAGACCAATATAATCTATGACTTCAGTGAAATATTAAATTATTGATAAATTAATGATTATTAATTGAGAAAAGTACAGTTTTTGCACAACTGGACTATAAGGTTTATCGCAAAGAATTCATTGAACTACAAAATGTACCAAAATGGTCCCTGACATTTATGGTCAATATTTAAAAACCTCACATGTTTTCTTGTGTATTTACCTTTTTTGCCCTTAAAAAACCTAACACCGTCAACCAATCACCACCTTTTCTCTGTCCTTTTTTTTAACAGTCTCTCTTCAGCTCAATCTTCTTCATCGTGAGAGGGAGGAACAATACCAGATAAGCTTTTCAAATTTCTTTGGCGCAAGATAAATTAACACAAAATTCAAAAACCCCAGCATACTTCACATACAGTAAAACCTCAATAAATTAATACTCGATAAACTAATACCTCACCTGAATAATAATTTCTTCCAATCCCAATTCGGTGCAAACATACTAAACTATTAGTTCGATAATTTAATACTTCGCTGAATTAATGGGATTTTGCTAGTCCCGACTGGACTAATTTATAGAGGTTTAACGGGAAAATTACAGTTTATGTCCCTAAACTTTACCACTAAAACGATTTATGTCCTCAAACATTTCAATCCACGAAATATGTACTCAAACTTGCCACTTTTGATCACTTTATGTTCTGCCGTTAACGTCGGCAGCTAACTTCGACGGAAAATGCACACGTGGCTCACGTGACGTCTCTGTGGCCGTTAAATGTGACGTGGAATAATATATTGAATATTAAATGTTGACGTGGCACAAGAATATACTAATTTCCTCTAACTCACTCTCCCAAATCCCAAATTCCAAATCACGTTTCATTCCCATTCACAAATTTTCAATTCAATCTCCATTCTTGCTCGAACCCATACTAAAATCGAAGTCATAAACCCATAAAAAATCAAAACATTCTCACATTTGAAGAGTTTTTCCCTTCTTAAAGAACAACAGATTCACGTGCAAAAAAAATTAGAGGAAGCTTTAATTCTTCTCCCAACTTCGTCTCTAGAACGTTGGGGTCGTGTGATTTTTCACCTGCTGATGCTTGTGCCCCTTGTGGTCTCGATGAAGCGAGCACAAGGATGGTGAAGATAGCACAAATTCAACCCAACTCAGCAGTTTCAGAACCTGCCCAGAAGGTGTTCGACAAAATGTCTGAACCAATTCCGGAAAAAAAATACATGCAGCACTTGTCAAAGCTGCATATAATTCTTTTTTCGCCAAGAATAGAGTGCCCAAGAACGGATTCCAGCTCCCCGACTTCCCCAACAAAGTGGAAGAATACATGATTTTTCAGCCCGAAGATGAAAGTAAAATCGATGAAACATTCGGCATTTGTTTATTGGGCTATTTTGCTGGTAAAACACCACGAAAAATGGCCATGGATTCACAGACGATTCTGCTATTTTCGAATTTCACCTCAATTGAAGGATTCGAAATGGGTTTTTAGGGATTGGATTTACGGGTTCATTGGGGATATGGATAATTAGGGATTTTAGAATAGAAATAGGGGAGGAGAATGACGTGGCACTCCACATCACATTTCGTCGACCAAGTAGGCATTGGGTGTTGTACATCTCGACATTTAACGACCAAGTAGGTTCGTCGACCAAGTGTGCATTTTCCGTCGAAGTTAGCTGCCGACGTTAACGGCAGAACATAAAGTGATCAAAAGTGGCAAGTTTGAGGACATATTTCGTGGATTGAAATGTTTGAGGACATAAATCGTTTTAGTGGTAAAGTTTAGGGACATAAACTGTAATTTTCCCAGGTTTAATTGTAATTTATAAACTTACTTTATATTAATGTCCTTTAATTTCGTACCAGAGATTAGGGGTGTGCGCGGGTCATAAACCCGCGGGTTATATCAAAACCCGCCCTCGTCCCGTCTAACAACGGTTTTTGATTTTGAAGAACCAAACTTGTGGGTTTTCAATGGGTTTACGATAGGCGGGTCCATGACGGGTTTGTAGTAGGACCCAACCTTTACGGGTCGAAACCCGTTATCGTCTAAACCATATATTTTTTTTTTTTGATAATATTCAAGTTTTACGCGAGAATAATTAGAAATTAAAATGAATAATCTAAAATCTTAAATTAAAATCAGACATAAATAATGTAAATGTCAAGAGTAAATAAAAACTTATACAAATTTTAACCATAAAATCCATTATAAGACTAAAAGTAACTAATTCAAAACTTAAAAGACAAAATTGAAATAAAATAAAAATAGCATTTTCAAGTATAACCAAGCCATTCGACATTTTAGCTCCATAAAATCATAAGTTTATAATATAGGTTATTAACCTCAAAAGAAAAAACATACAGCAGATTATAAGAAAAAAGAAAAGTATGAAACAAACCTAATTCTTCCAAGCTTTGATCATATGATTCCTCGTCTTTCTTCTCCTTATATATACATATTCTTCAAAAGACAAAATTCTTTCCTTTTTTCTTCTATTATTTTCTTCCTTTTTTTTTTCTACCGTGTATTGACTCTTGTATATATATATTTTTTCCCCAACCTTTTCTTAGAGATTTTTGTAATCTTTATAAGAATTACTTCCACAATTATAGTTTTATTTATTTATGTATTTGATACACTAGAGATATTTTATTTATTAATTAATATTATTAATTTATTACACTATATAATGTAAAACAAAACGACGTCGTTTTGTATGGCGGGGCGGGACGGGTTTCACGGGTATTAAAAAAATTGAACCCGTTTTAGACCCAAACCCACGGTTCTTCACCATTTTAGGACCCAATCCTATGGATGGATCTATCCGTCCGGTCCCAACGGGCCGGTTTTTCACGGGTTTGACGGGTATGGCGGGTTGATGGGTCCGACTTGCTCACCCCTACCAGAGATTTTGGTGTGGATGCGGTCGCTTTAATAATATTTGTCTATATACTTATATGCAATTCGGTCCTTTAAGAATCGATTTTTTTGCAAAACAACCCTTGTGTAATTTCTAATTGTTAAAAATGTTCTCTTATTAAAATTTTTTTAACACGAACCTCCCAATAAAAGTTAGTCAAAGCTAAGAAGGCCCTGTGAGCTGAACATGTGCTACACACAAATTTGCGACTGAGGGGTGTGGTTTTGATGTGAAAAGACACAATTACCCTTTAACTCATAAATTTTAAAAATTATACATTCACCTCAAAAAATTTATAAGGCCCAAAACAAAATCCTCAGAATTTTCAGTTCAGTCCCTAGTATTTTCTAAAAGGCCATCTCTCCAAATCCACCCAAAATATTTCTCTCTATCTAACACAAACTAATCCCCTATTTAAACATCTGAATCCTTCATTGAAGGTGCATTGAATGTTTCATTTTCTTGATTTATGTGGAAAGAAAGAAAAATCAAATTGGGTGAGCCTCTGTCACTGTGTGATTTTTGTGGAGTGGTGAGAGCAATACTGTACTGCCATTTTGTCGAGCTCGTCAAAATTGACTTGAGCTCGAGCTCAAGCCAAACAAAAAATACTTGATGAGTTCGAGCTTGACAAAATAGGCTCGAGCTCGAGCCAACTAAAACAGCCGAGCTCGACTCGTTCACACCCCTACCATCAGCACTTGGACTTGGACGGCGCCGACGACCCCATCAATGCCACCATGTCAGCAACAGAGCTCGTAACGTAAATTGGTCCGGCCAAGGGCGGTGTCGGATCTACTTGAGTTTTTGGATTTCTGTTGCCAACTTTATCGTCGAAGGAGAAATCAAAAAAGGAAATCAAGGCCACCGCCGATATGGACTGGTGAATGGAGAAGTTGTTTGGTAGGGGTGAGCATAAAAACCGAAAAACCGAAAAACCGAACCGAAAACCGAAAAAACCGAGCCGATATACACCGTTCCGACTTAAAACCGCATACACGGTAAATATTTTTTGAAAAACCGAAAAAATCGGTATGTGTATGGAGAATTTTTTTTTTGCCGAACCGATTTACCGAACCGAACCGATTTGGGAATACAAAACGACGTGGTTTGATAGATAGTAAAAATCGGTAAGTTTTTTTGGTAATCAATGTGGCCACATTCAGATACTTAATCTTTTGATGTAGTTGGACTTCTTTGATGGGCAACAAGTTTATTTTTTTGAAGATGAAATTAATGACATTTAGGTTTATTAGTTGTAATTTCATTTTTTTTTATGGCAGTAGGGTTATATTTTTATTTTTATTTTTCTAATGACAGTAAATTTATTTTATTAGTTAATTTTGGATTGTTACTTGTTAATTTTCTCAAAGAAATGTGATACAAGTCCAAATTCACCGTTAATCAAACATCGGTTTTATACCGAACCGATTCGAACCGATAATGAAACCGAAATCGAAAATAAACCGAATTGATACCGGTACCGTTTACCGAAAACCGAAAAACCGATTCGTACCGAACCGAAAAAAACCGACATACACGGTTTTAAAATATGAAAAACCGATATTATCGGTACGTGTTTGGTTTATTGCAAAAACCGAACCATACCGACCCGTGCACACCCCTATTGTTTGGGGTGGGGTGCTGATGTGGTGGTGGTGGTGGTGCAGACTGCGGTGGCGGAGGCTGGTTTTGAGTGAGGCGGAGGTGGGAAGAAAATAGCATATTTTTCATTTTCAATTTATTTTAATTTTATTATATTGAATTTATATTTTTTTCTTCTAAAATTAAAATGTTATTGAAAATTCATTGGATAGTTAGTCATTTCATTTAAATCAACATCAATTTTTTTTCCCCTTTGGTAATGAAGGAACTCACAGTCAACATCAAATTTTGGGCAGTGTGAAACACAACACAAGGGATTCTTGGTAATTTTTATAACGCGAGGATTTTTTTGGCAATTCAAAATAACACAGAGGAATATGTGCAATTACCTCCATTAAGAATAGGTAGCAAAATGATCTAAAACTAAATATCACATGGATAATAAACACCGGACACTTATATTTATAAACGCGGATACGGACAAGGTGATACAACTTTTCAAAAAACTAGGATACGGACACGCGTAAATATAAAAAGTATAGGGCATATTTATAAATTATAAAAATATAGGGGTGCATTTATAAATTGTAAAAATATATTTACATGTCACCAAAACGCATAAGAGAACCGCTCGCCCTTACTGCTCGTGTTCTTTGTCGACGTTGTCCCTAGAGTTTGGACTTTTGGGTGGACTCTCAAAGAAGGCATAGCAAATATGTGTTACAGAGGAAAAAAAATGCGTATTTTTTAGATCTTTCTCTTTCTCTTAAAGCATAAGAGCCGTATCCGAACTTTTTTTTTTTTTAAATTGTGGTCATTGCCTGACACGGGTGTCCTACTTTTAGCGAAATTATGACACGGCCTGACACGGGTGTCCGAGCCATCTCCGGGCGTATCCGAGTGTCCAGGTATCGGATACGAGGACTCTTCACCTTCTAGAAGAGTCCATGCAGCATAGTTTAAATCTATTTCTTTCTCAAAGACTTTCAAGTTGCATTTAGATTGAAAATAAAACGAATTTTATTTTTTCAAACAACCTTTTTTGTATTTTTTTTTATTTTGAGGAAATTCGAATATTTTTTACATGAATATATGGAAATTATATATGCTTGATAAGCAAGTTAAAACAAAACGCTAAACTCTTGCATTCATTTTTGGTGATTTCAAGCACAAATTAATTAGCACATAATTCAAGCATACATTTTATTTAATTACACGAACTAACATTTCGTGCACGGTGAAATTTTTTTCTCTATCAACATTCGTCTCGCCTGGATTATCATGTTCATCCCCGACTTATATCTATCGCGACACCCCACGTATCTAATTTTAAGATAAGGCATTTCCTCGGAATACTTAATTTTTAGAATGAACACATTCAACGACTGACTGGCTTTAATTATGGCTATGTCGAGAAAGCCGACTCCTAGATCATCTAGGGTTGACGCTCCACTAGTGAAGTGGTCGTTCGTCACGATACGTACGGTAACATACCGTAGGGCTCGTTGTTTTCTTACATATGTCCGAAAATAGTTTAGTGTTTGCGGCACAACTTAAATTTATGTTTGTTGTGATGGTTAGTAAAGAGAGCATCAAGAAAATATTTAGACTCGATGGTAACTCCATTTTGTCGGGATTTAGTTTCGTGCAAGGAGTGGTTGTTCGGAAAATTGTTCGAATCCCTTTGTATAGTTTTTTTGTGATGAAGTTGATTAAAGTTACATTTAAATTTTGGTGGAAAATATCATTAAACTCTGAGATCCATTTTGATTTACTTAAATTTTCTAAAAGAGTACTTATTGTAATAAAACTACATTTCATTATTGGTCACTCCTTAAGTTTGACCACCTTGCAGTAAAATAACTAGCTAGTTCAGGGTGCAAATCGGACTATAGTTTGAGGACTGAACTGTCTGTTTACTCATTTTATTTGAACCACAAGACTCAAGAGCATAATGAGTTAATTGCATAGAGTCCCCTGTAAGAAGTCTAATTGCCGAAAAAGTTCTTATATTAGAAAAATTAGCATTGACCCAATGTAAATAACCAAGTGTAACATCCAACTCATCGAGTATATGAACGAGATTTTCTAGAAACACAAGTGTACGTATTTCTAATAACTAAAAAAAAGTAACTTGTGGTATAGTTTGGGATGTCGGACCGACATGAAGTGCTTAATTCTTTTACGTTGACCTAGTTAAATTCTCACAGTAAGTAGGCACTTTCGACATATCTTCTAAATTGTCTCTCGCCTCTGCAAAAAAATCAGCTTTCAACATTGCTCTTGCTTCACTCGGCTTGTCCACCGCCAACTTATATTTTTCGCCACATATCTTGTATTTCGCCTTCAAATAAAACTTTTTAGCTATTTCCTCTTTTTATAACGAATAGATTGAATAAATTCATCGATCTTTTGGCCCCCGGTGGTGGGGATCGACAATTAATTAATACTAGCTCTGTTTACATGCATTATGTTCTTCTGTTTTAATAAAAATTTACATCTTAACCGTAAAAATAAAAATTATTTTGTCACTAATTCTTTTGTTCTTTGTCAAAAATACGATTTTTTTGTTGTACGCCGTTGTACTGAAATTTTACCCGAAGAATAAGATAGAAAAACACCGATCAACTTTAGCATTAATTATTCCCCGCGGCAAATTCAATCGCAAATTTAATGCTACATAGAATTCATGTCATTACATATTTGAGACACTAACATTTCTAATACTTATTTATGTAAGCTAGACCATAGTTGATTTTCTAGTACTTCGTTCCAACGCTCTCCCAATAACCAAAGCAACGTCAAAGTAATGATCTGCCCACTCATATGCAGATACAAGCTCAGTGTTTGATCTAGTTAAATTCTCACAATAAGTAGGCACTTTCGACACATCTTCTAAATTGTCTCTCGCCTCTGCAAACTTTCCGGCTTTCATCAATGCTCTTGCTTCAATCAGCTTGTCCATCGCCAACTTATATTTTTCGGCACATATCTCGTACTTCGCCTTCAGATAAAACTTCTTCGCTATAAAATCTTTTTTAACGTACTCATTAAATAAATTCATATTTGCTTCGGCTCTTCGTATTGGTCTGCCGAGAAAGGCTACGCCCAATTCCTGAAGGGAAGAATATTTTGTATTGTTAGTCAACATTCTCAAATCGAAGGCGCATCTATTAGGGAGAATTGCCTTGGAGCAGATATCTGCAAATAGCTTCTGATCAATTTTTGTGGGATTTGCATAGGCCGCGATGCTGAGTGCTAGGAGCATCACACATTTTAGAATTGGCAACTCCATTTCGGTTTCTGGTGAAGAAGCGAAATGTTCGCATCCCTTTAAATATATTCGTTGATGAGGCTAAGTTAAGTTAGGATGAGAAGCATCATTATGAACTTGTGATCCATGTTTATCCAGTAGATTTTATTACTTATGAATTCTTCATCCACTTTGATATAAGAGGGAATTTGCAGTAAATGTAAATCACATCCTATGGGATGCGAATAAACTAAATGCGGTATAATTAATTTTGTTATTAATGACATCCTCATCACCGATCACCATGGCCGTTAGACTACAACGATTTCGAGTTTTCAGTTTTATAATTTTCATCATAAGAAAATTTCGGTGTTTGATTTTTTTTTTTAGTTTTTATTGTAATTTTATACATTGTTTACAACTCCATTGATTATTTACAAATCAAAAACATGGTGAAATAGAACGGTCACATGTTACACGCGTGCTTTTTCCATCCAACCTAACTCTGAACTCAAACGACGGACTGGAGGTGTAAAAGAAATGGTTTATTTAAGGAGTAGTTTTGTGGCGGAAAAAAAATTATAGGACCAAAATAAAAGATGGAGTATAATATAAGGACTAAAACTGTAATTATTCCCACTAAATACTAATTTAAGTTTGTTTTTCTTTACAAAAATTTAAGAATGATCAATTGGTTATAAAGACTAAAAATTATCGACGATGTGAACCATCTAGTTCGGATTATCCGGATAATTTAATTTATTTACATTTTACATACTATTTGTGTTATTTTACAAGCATACTCTAAAAAATTATTTCGGGTGCGTTGGCCCCCAACCCACATAAACTTTTAATCATCCGTCGATTGCATTAAGTAGGAATTTACATTTTTTATGTTACATTAAATTCCGAACCTCTTAATAATTCCTCGATTCGCCACTCGTTACAGCATTTTGCACAAGTTTTACGTGCAACCATGCATACCTAACAAATTCGTATTAATATTAACACGAGAAAAACTCAAATAATTCTCATGAAAGGAGAACCCAATACACACATATTTGACAATGTACGAATACACTGAAATTTTACTTGAACAATAAGATAGAAAAACACGGATCAACTTTGCATTCACTTTTTTCCCCGGTAAATTCAATCGCAAATTTAATGCTACATAGTATTCATTTCATTACTTATTCGAGAAACATTAAACATTACTATTTCATATTTATGTAAGCAAAATCATGGTTGATTTTCTAGTGCTTCGCTCCAACTCTCTCCCAATAACCAAAGCAACGTCAAAGTAATAATCGGACCACTCATATGCATTTACAAGAGCATCTGCTTTTGATCTAGTTAAATTCTCACAATAAGTAGGCACTTTCGACACATCTTCTAAATTGTCTCTCGCCTCTGCAAACTTTCCGGCTTTCATCAATGCTTTTGCTTCAATCAGCTTGTCCATCGCCAGCTTATACTTTTCGCCACATATCTCGTACTTGGCCTTCAGATAAAACTTTTTTGCAATATAATCTTTTTTAACAAATTCATTGAATAATTTCATTGATTCTTCGGCATCGTATACTGCGCTGTCGACACATGCAACTCCCACTTCCTGAAGGGAAGAATATGTTTTATTGGTAGTCAACATTTTTAAATCGAAGGCGCATCTATTAGGGAGAATTGTCTTGGAGCAGATATATGAAAATAGCTTCTCATCAATTTTTGTGGGTTTTGCATAGGCCGCGATGCTGAGTAATAGGAGCATCAAACATTTTAGAATCGGCAACTCCATTTTAGTTTTTGGAGAAGAAGCGAAATGTTCACATCTCTTTAAATATATTTGCAGATGGGGTTACGTTAATTTAAGACGAGAAGCATCATTATGAACTTGTGATCCATGTTGATTTACTTTAAAAAAGAAAATAATATAATTATCTATTAGATTGTTATTACTTATAATGAATTCATGATCTACTATGATATAAGAGGGAGTTTGCAGTAAATGTAATTCCCATCACATCGGATGCAAATAAACTAAATGCGGTATAATTAATATTGCTATTATCCTCATCACCAATCACCGTGGTCGTCAAACTATAACGATTTCGAGTTTTCAGTTTTCCAATTTTCGTTTTTCGTGTTAGATTTTTTGTTAATTTTTATTGCAAATTTATACATTGTTTTACAACACCACTGATTATTTACAATTCAAAACCATGCTGAAATAGCATGGTCACATGTTCTACGCGTGTTTTTTCCGTCCAAACTAAGTCTGAATTCAAACGACTGACGAAAGTGTAAAACAATGTTTATTTAAGGACTAGTTTCGTGGCAGAAGAAATTAAAGGATCAAAATAAAAACTAGAGTATAATATAGAGACTAAAACTGTAATTATCTCCACTAAGACTAAATCAAGTTTGTTTTTCTTTTCAAACAATATTTCAAATCAATTTGTTATAATCACTAAAAATTATCTAGGAGGTGAACCATCTAATTCGGATTATTCGGGTAATTTTATTTATTGATTTTGTACATATTTGTGTTATTTTACATGCATGCTACAAAAGATGGGAAAATTACATTTTTCGTCCTCATACTTTACCCACTTTTTCAAAACTGTCCCTAAACATTTTGGTGTTACAATAGTAGTCCTTAATCATGCCATTTTTTGACAGAATTGGTCCGCCGTTAACTTTTGCAGTTAAGTTGGATGGAAAATGGCACGTGCCTCTCACATGCCTTCAATTTACAACACTACATGAAAATGGACTTTCAACAACACGTACTGCGTCTTGTTAAAACATGTTTTTTATAATTATTATTTTTAATTAAAATTTAATATAAAATCGAAATCACGTAAATTCCAAAAAAATCAACTCTTTCGGAAATATTGTTTAAAAAATCAAAATATAGTTTAAACATTGAAAATATTTTGAGAAATATTCTTTAAACAATTGAAACATTGTTTTAAAAAAAATGAAATATTGCTTTCAAAATTAAGATTTTCGGAATTTAAATGAAAACATTGTTTCAAAATAAAATAAAAATTCGATCCGAATAGGCGGGATAAGAAACCTCCATTTCAATCTTCACCCTAATTTAATAATGTAAAAAACTCGATAAATTGTTTCAAAATATTGTTAGAAGTATTGTCTAAAATAATAATATAATATTTTAAAATTGGAATTTCTTGAATCCAAATGTAAATTATTGTTTTAAATAAAATAAGAATCTGATCGTAATAGGCGGAGTAAGAAAACTCCGTTCCAATTTTCACCTTTATTTAATAATCTAAAAATCGATATTTTTTTCAAAATAAATTCAGAAATATTGTTTAAAAAATCATAATATTGTCTAAAAAAGTAATATTGTGTCTTAAAATCGGAATTTTTGGAAATTGAATGAAAATATTATTTTCAAATAAAATAAAAACTCGATCAAACTAGGCAGCATAAGAACACTCCTTTCCAATTTTCACCTATATTGAATGATTTAAAACTCGACCTATTGTCTCACAATTGATATTTTTTGAATTGACTAGAGGTGAAAATTTGAATGGAGATTTTTAATTCTCCAATTCCTATCGGGTTTTTTATTTTGGTTTGAAACGATATATTTTAATTGAATTCCAAAAATGCCGATTTTGGAACAAATTATTTTAATTTTTAAACTATATTTTGATTTTTTAAACAATATTTCCGAAAGAGTTGATT
The DNA here is from genome assembly GCF_056151865.1 of Erythranthe guttata. Lineage (NCBI taxonomy): Eukaryota > Viridiplantae > Streptophyta > Magnoliopsida > Lamiales > Phrymaceae > Erythranthe > Erythranthe guttata. The sequence goes on from NC_142540.1 coordinate 4,772,271, forward strand.
TTTTTTGGAATTGACGTGATTTCGATTTTATATTAAATTTTAATTAAAAATAATAATTATAAAAATATGTTTTAACAAGACGCGATGCGTGTTGTTGAAACTCCATTTTCATGTAGTGTTGTAAATTGAAGGCATGTGAGAGGCACATGCCATTTTCCATCCAACTTAACTCCAAAAGTTAACGGTGGACCAATTCTGTCAAAAAATGGCATGATTAAGGACTACTATTGTAACTCCAAAATGTTTAGGGACAGTTTTGAAAAAGTGGGTAAAGTATGAGGACGAAAAATGTAATTTTCCCTACAAAAGATTATTTCTGGTGCGCTGGCCCCCAAACCACGAAAACTTTTAATCATCTATCGATTGCAATAAGGACGATTTTTTTTTTTGTTACATTAAATACCGAACACCTTTTAATGGCTCGATTCGCCACTCGTTACAGCATTTTGCACAAGTTTAATTTTACGCGCAACCATGCATATACCTTACAAATTCGTATTAATATTAACACGAGAGAAATGCAAATAATTCTCTTGAGAGGAGAAGAAACCCAATACACACATATTTGACACTGTACGAAGTGAAATTTAACTTGAACAATAAGATAGAAAAACACCAATCGACTTTAAATTAATATTTTTTTTCGCGATAAATTCAATCTCAAAAGTAATGCTACATAGTATTCATTTCATTACTTATTCGAGACTCTAAAATTACTATTACTTATTTATGTAAGCAAGACCGTGGTTGATTTTCTAGTGCGTCGTTCCAACTCTCTCCCAATAGCCAAAGCAACATCGAATTTATAATTCGACCAATCATATGCAGTTACAAGATCATCTGATTTTGATCTAGTTAAATTCTCACAATAAGCAGGCACTTTCGACACATCTTCTAAGTTGTCTCTCGCCTCTGCAAACTTTCCGGCTTTCAACAATGCTTTTGCTTCGATCAGCTTGTCCATCGCAAACTTGTATTTTTCGCCACATATCTCGTACTTCGCCTTCAGATAAAACTTTTTCGCTATATAATCTTTTTTAACATGCTCATTAAATAATTCCATTGACGATTTGGCATTGTATATTGCGTTGCCGAGATAGGCCACTCCCACTTCCTCAAGGGAAGAATATTTTGTATTGTTAGTCAACATTTTTAAATCGAAGGCGCATCTACTAGGGAGAATTGTCTTTGAGCAGATATCTGAAAATAGCTTCTGATCAATTTTTTCGGGTTTTGCATAGGCCGCGATGCTGAGTAATAGGAGCATCGAACATTTTAGAATCGGCAACTCCATTTCGGGTTTTTTGTGATGATGAAGCAAAATGCTCACACCCCTTTAAATATATTTTTCAATGAGGCTAAGTTAATTTAGGGTGAGAACTTTCATTATTAGCTTTTGATCCATGTTGTTTTTACTTCAAAAAAATTAAATTTATTATTATCAAGTAGATTTTTTTACTAACGAATTATTCGATCTAGTGTATATAAGAGGGAATTTTTAGTTAATGTAATTCCCATCAAATCGAATGCAAATAAACAGTTAATGGGATAGAATTAATTTTGGTATTAATGAAATCCGCATCACCATGGTCCTCGGACTATCCCGATTTTGAGTTTTCGTTTTTTCAGTGTTCATCATAAGAAAATTTTCGATGTTCGATTTTTTAATGTTATTGCAATTTTAGTTTATACATTTTCTTACAACTCCATGGATTATTTACAGTTCAAAACCATGTCTGATTTTTATGTTATAATAACATCAAGGCGGTAAAAAAAACAGGGTCTTTCTAGGGTGAGATACCCCATGTTCTAAACTTTTATGAGATATGCATTAATCACCATTAATTTTCTAAGATTAAATCTGGACCCTAGGAAAATAACATGGCTTATGTTCTAAAAAATGAAGTACTTTACCAAATTATCCTTCGATTATTTTTTTTATTAAATTAATATAAAATTGATTAACATTGAATTGTCTAATTTACCCCCTACTATATTTTAATTAAATAATTAATTTAAATTCATTGTGAATGAGTTTTATTTGATAAACGAAAAAAATGCATTCATTGGAAATCGAACTTGTAACCTCTTAATACATTTATCATTCCAAACCATCCAAGCACATTAACTTAATATGAAATATTTAACCATAATTGTATAAATACTGTTAATGCAAATATTAATTGCAACATTCATTATTATTAAATGGTATTAAATAAATTATTAACAAATTTAATAAAATAAAGTTTGAAAATATAAAGAATTGCAGTTCAATACGCCAAACATCTATCATTAATTATATAATATTAGAAGTATTAATAAAATCCACAATTTAAAAATGTAAAGAATGCTCAATTAAATAAAAAAAAATGCATAACTTAATTCAAACTCACTTATGTTATTTAGTCGATAGTGTGGCAAATCCAAATAAAAATTAAAATAATATGTTTATTTAGAAGAAGAAAAAATTATAACTCATTCCAAGTAGTAGTTTTCTTACTTTAAAATAAAACTATATACTACAAATACTATATTGTGAATTTTCTTTTAATATTTAATTTAATCAACTAGTAAGATTTGAATCGATGAAGTACAAACCCTTTCAATTAGTAAACATTATTCAAATATTTGAATCAGTTGCTTAACTATTGACATAACATGTTACCAAATTGATTTAACTATTTATAAATAATGTCTAATATCTTTTTAATTCAATTTTGTCATAAAAATAATAAATTTAATTCCTAACACACGTAAGAACCTAATCGTAAATCATAATATTTTATCAAAGCGTAATATTTGAACCAATTAAGCTCAAGTCCTTTCAATTCGTAAACATTATTCAAATATTTGAATCGATTCATTAGCTCGCTCAACTATTGACAAGAACGTCTTAATCAAATTAACTATTATTAATTAAAGTGTAATACATTTTTAATTCAATTTTATCATAAAAAAATAATTCCTAAATTACGCAAGAATCAAATCATAAGATTAATTAAAGCATATGATTTGAATCAATTAAGCGCAAATCCTTTTAATTTGTAAATATTATTCAAAAATTTGAATCGATTAAGTTCAACCACTGACAAGAACGTATTAATCGAGTTAACTATTTATAATTAAAGTCTACTATCCTTTTAATTCAATTTTAACAACAAAATAATAATTTAATTCGTAAAATCGTAAGAATCAGATCGTAAATCGTAAGATTTAATCTAACCATGAACCGATTAAATCTTACGATTTTTACCAATTAAATTTTATTATTTTTTATAATAAAATTCAATAAAAAAAAGTTACTAAACCTTAACTATACACAGATTGATTAATACGCTATTATAAATTATTGAGTTTAACCGATTCAAATATTTGAATATTGTCTACGAATTGAAATGAGTTGAGCTTAATCTATCAAATCTTTGAATATTGTTTTTGAATTGAAAACACATGAGTTTAATTGATTCAAATATTACGATTAATTAAATCTTACAATTTACGATTCAATTCAAACTTCAAATTCTTTCGAAATTAATTTTTAAATTACACGAGTCGAACAACATTTACTTAGATTTTTAAATTATATTATATAAAGATTTGTTAGTATGGGATATTTTTAATATATAATAATAATAATAATTATATGAGAATTAATAATTTATTTAACATTATTTATATAAGTTTTATAACCATTATAAATTGTAGCTTTGTGATATATATCCGTATTGTTAGTTTATTGTCAATTATGTGTTGTGTCTTAATGGTAAGTATTCTTGTGTGTTTTCAGATGGTCACGAGTTCGAATTCAGGTTTATGCAATTTTGGATCGGTGGTTTAATGATTTTTACGAATTTTAATGGTATAATTGACATTATAAATTTTAATTCAGCAATAAATATATATTTAAAATTGCATTAAAAATATAGAGGGTAAAATTGACATTACATTAATAATATATAATGGCCAATTTTTTGAAAATATTAATTATACGAAGGGTATTTACGACAATACGTAAATGAGGAAAAATTGAATTTTTTGGCAGGGACACATGGCGCAATATAAAGGGAGTATCTCATAAAAGTTTAGAACATGGGATCTCACCCTAGAAAGACCCAAAAAAACAATCGTTTTGTCAATATTACTTTTTAGGATAAATTGCACTTCGCCCCCTAAAAATTTCAAAAATTTACGCTTTCACCCCTAGAAATTCAAAAAAAGAGACATTCCCTTGCAAAATATATTTATGTTAAACTTTGCCCCAAAGTCAAACTTCCGATGTATTTTTACCGGAATTGACAAAACTCCATCCATTCAAAGGGGATTTTTAGGGGGGAAGTGCGAAGTTTTGAAATTTTTAGAGGCCAATTGCAATTTGCCCTATTTATTTATTTTGTCACTAATACTTTTTAGTTCTACGCCGTTGTATTGAATTAATGAAATAGATAATAACAATAATGATACAATTTACCAAGTAAAGTAATGATATTTTGCATACTATTTCAAGTTGAATGAGGGGGTGTTTTGGCTAAGCTTATAAGCTAATAAAAATAACTTATAAGATGTTTAAGAGCTTAAAAGCTCTTTCAAATTATTTGGTAAAAACATACAAAAAGATTTTAATAATTCAAAAAATAAGCTATTGGAAAGCTAAAAAAACTATTTTTTAAAAAGTACTTGTATCACACATTTTTTTATTTAAGATCTTACAAGCAATAAAATTGACTAATTAGAAACTTATTATCCAAACACTTCAAAAATTAATTCTAAATTACGTAAGACCTTATCAGATGTAAGAGCTGATCAGTTGTTTAAAATAAAATTCGCCAACCAGGCTCATATAAACACATAATAATTAATGCATTATTCATATAATTATGCATTATAACTTCCAGTGGATCTTATAATTTCTCATTTATCATGAAATTATTTTATATTTCATGTGGATGAAGATAAGCCTCATTCACGACGACAAAAGCAATGTTAAATATAATATCCGACATGTCAATTGCTCTCTGAAGTGCACGTGCAGGTGATGCGAGTGTTCTGCAAGCAGCAGATACAGTTGCTACCGCAGCTACCCTTAGCCTTGACGAATAAAGATCGTTACTTTCGAATTGCGTTTTTCCGTCACTTATGTAGTCCTTTGCAGAATAATAAAACGAGCGACAAGCCATGTAATAAGATTTATCTTCACCAGAAAGAGATTGCGTTTTAAGCGAATTGTTTACAAGGTCAAGTGCTAGTTTGGCTTGGTCAATAGCCATGGTCAACGTGCCTCGTCCGAGTACCTGAATCGAGTTAGCTTCGCTAGTCATATCGAGTTGGAGAAGAGAGAGACATGTTTTAGGGTTCTTCGTTTTCCAGCATATTTTGGAAAACAACTCGTCGTTTTGTGCATTTATTTTGGTGCCGAGTAAAGAGAGTACGCAAATAGTTAGTAGTAGTTTTCGAATATTTGATGAAGCAAAGGGCAACTCCATTTTGGTTTATTTTAATTTGGTGCAATGGTTGAGAATTGAGACCCTCTTTTTTATAATAGATTTTGATTATTATTATTATTATTATTTGTGAATTATGTTGATTTGATTAGTAATTTGAGACTAATATCCATTATTTTAGGTTAATTTTACCTTTGCATCATTTGTTATTTGTCAACTTTCATTTAATTATTTGTTTATGAATGCTAAATTTCGAAATTCCTCCAAAAAAAAATGCTAATAGTAATACCCATTAATTATCGTCTTGATTGATGTTAATTACCTTTATTATTGACCGATTGTTACATATAGAGTTTGACAAATTTCACTTATGAGGTTATTTTCGATTGACTTAATATAGGATCGATTTAATATAGGGTTAATTATATGTAAACACCATCTTAGATAGTCAAATGATAAGTTACTGTCGATGGCCTAGGGTTGAAGCAAGTGAGTTTGTGTCAGTTGACCGACCAAGTTTGAGTATAGAATCAACGGTTGTTAGGTCAAGCTTGTCACATATGGTTAGCCTAGAGTGGTTTACGTCGCTTGTATGCTTTACAAGCTATTATACGAGAGTGTAAGTTTATCCAGTGCACCTATATGGTTGGATCGGGATTCCTTCGTTACCAAATAAAATATTTACGCATTACCCAATTGATGAAAAATATACACATACCTTCCAATTGTTGACATGCTATGTAGTACGGAAACTTCAACTTCTTAACGCTTTCACATTTCAAACATGTTTCACCAAACTGGAGGACACCTATCAGACACTTTATAAGCCATTTTGCAATTTCTAAAACGTTCGAAACTTGTTCAAATGCATTTTTTTTAAATATTTTTGTTGTTTTCCTAGTTATTTGCATGATTTGATTATTAATAGTATATTGATAGTCGATAGTAAAATTTATTTTGAATATATTTGTCAAGTGAATTATCTAGAATATATTCCTAGTTCTTTTGTTCTAAGTGAATTATCTAGAAGATTCATTGATAATGTAGATTGGTCAATTGCCATGTTTAGAGAGCCTATTCCAAGAGCGCGAACCAAAGTCGCGCTGCTAGTCCGATTATCATGTATTAGAAGAGAGAGACATACGTTAGGCTTTTTTCTTTTTCGGACATATATCGAAGAATAGATTATTGTTTTGCGCGTTTGTTGTGATGCTTAGTAAAGAGAGTAGGAAAATGAATTTCAGAACATTGGATGGAGAAATGAGGGGAAATTCCATTCTTGGTTATTAGTTTTGTGAATTGATTGAGTAATTGTTTTGTTGGTTTGATTGATACTAAGGGAAATTCCTATTTTTATTTTTCGGAATATTGAAATTAATGCCGATACCCCCTCAACATTGTCACGACTAATGTTAATATATCGTCGAAACTAATGCGGCTAAGATAATAAAAACGAAACTTTGCTATTATAATTAAGGTCATCTTCATCCTCGTCTCCAACTATACTTTTTACTTTTAATTACTTTTATGCGATAACTGTTGGAAATTTTGAGTATTTGACTCAAATTTTGTTGAATATTTAAGTGGTTTAATTTAAATTCTCAAAATTAATTTTTGATGAATGATAAATTAATGGATCATTTAAAATATTTAAGTGTGGAAAATAATAAAGTGAAATGCCACCATTGAAAAAGATGGAGGTGTTTAAGCACCTATTAAATTAAATAGGTGTGTGGTTAATGGGAAAAGGTGTGATACCTTTTCATGAAATTATTTTCCTAAGAGTTGTGACTTGTGGTCATAACCTTTGAAAATCTATAAATAGATTCTAAAATCCACCATTTGAAATAGTTCATTATTTCACATGGAATTCAATACATTAATTGAATTCACTTCTCGTCATAACATATCATTGCATATTGTTGCATTAACAAGTCCTTTCTTCGTGTCTTATAAAGTCCTAAACGTCGTTTCGTTCGCCGTGTTCCAATAATTGTTGTGCTGCTTTGTTGGAACTGAAATAGTCGTTGTATCTTGGGAGACAATTGCCGTAAACCGAGAGCACTGCACGGGGCAAATTTGTCTTAAGGAGAGAGAACCTAGTTCTTGCCTCGACTACATTTTTCTTGTCAAACTTCTGTCCAAATTTTGTTCGTTCCCATTTCAAAATACACACACCCAACTATAACAATCTTAAGACAAAATTTTTTTGTTGTATTTTTCGAGATGGAGAAGAAGATATTCTACTCAAAATCCAAGAAGTTAAGAAATCAAATTGGAGGAAAATGTCAATTTCGGACATAACGCAACCTCTATGTTCCAGCCCATTTTCGGAGATGATACAGTCAGAATATGTAAAAGTGCCATTTCACAAAAGTTGCAGAAAATCAAGTGTTCTTTCCAGAACATATTAAATCATCTAAATCGGAGTTCATACGGAGGAGTTATGACAAAAACACGAAAGGGTGTCAAAACTGCCAACACACTTTTTCATGAATAATGCAATCGTTCGTGAAGCGATGCAACCCCAGCGTACCAACACGTCTCTAACACTATGGTGCACGAAATTTTGGTGAAAGAAGACCGAATCGAAGAATAATGATGGAATCATACCCTAAATATGATGAGGTATTATATTATTATTGATTCATGAATATTATTTAATATTTCCATGGTTCCATTGTAGGTGCAATTTTACACAGCACACATACTTCGACTTGGAGACTTAATTTGATCATGATCCAATCCGAATCTAGAAACTCGTGAAAGACAAAAGTTGTAGGAAATTTCGTTGGCTGTTCGGATCATATTGAATCAACAAAATCGGACATCGGATGCTAAAGATATGATTAAGTTTTTTAGTGCTGCCAAAACTGCCGATGCATTCCTTATGCGAGAATTTCAAATTCGTCCCAGAAATTTGAAACGACACGTTTATAATTATTTCGGGTACGCCTTTTCATTTATAAAATAGTATCTCATGCAATTAAGTGATAATATTATATGATAAATAATATGGTATTATATGAGATAGAAACATGGTTATGTTGCATGATAATGTTATGGCGTAGTAATAATGCAATATATGTTATAATTGGCATGATAACTTTATTTATGAGAGCATGATAAACCTTGAATGTTTGAAGCATGTATAGATACTTTGAATGTTATTTCGATATGTTGAGATGCTTGGACTACTCTTGATATATGCATGAGATTTTGCTGAAATTCGTATGCATAATTTAAATTAAATTAGTGCATAATATTATGAGGTGTAGTATTGTCGCATACTTGAAATAACATATAATAATATTTTTTATGATATTATATTATTTATATGATGTCTATGTCAATGAGTACATAGAATTAGAAGCATATAATATATGTCTGTTGAAGCATAATTTTATGAATTGAAAATTATGTTGTAGTACGTGATTAAACGTGATTAAATTATATGGATATTTATGCTATTATGTAAATGATTTTCAGCATGCATAATGATATTTAATTGGATAATAGTTTATTGAATGTACGAATAAATTATTTATTCCATGTTAATTTTGAAATGCTTATTTACATATAAGTATTTTGTATGCATATATTATATGATGCATGTGAATATTTGAAATTATTTAATTATAATTATGTGCATATATGTATGTTTATGAGCTCATGATTAGTTCCAAATGTTATGTTATATCATAAATAATTCATGCTATTTGTGATATTATTATGTTTAAACTCAATATTTATTATATTGAGATCAAGTTGTTGCACTTTTATCTTTAAAATGATAATTTCGTATGTGTGTGCAATTAGAGGCATGTAATATTTGAAATTGATATACAATCGAAACTTCTCGAAGCTAAATTTCTAAATGAATAGTTGAGCAGTTGTTATCTAAAAGAACATCGAAGATGATCGATCTATTGGATCGTCTTGACTTTTGGATATTGTATTCATAAGACATAAGTATACCTTATGAATGAATTTGATGGTGTTGAACATCTGATCCATTTGTAAACAACAATGGTTGTTTTTTCTTACGGAAAATGTCAAACAATCTCTATACGAGAGATTATTGTGGCCAATTGCACCGTTGGATCAATATTTCTATATTGTGAACGGTAGGAGTTTCTAAACTCTAGATTTGAATTATGTACAAACTGTCACAATTTGATAAGAACTTTCTTGATTTGAGTATCTTGAGAAGTTTCTTATAGTGTGTTCTATTAAGACAAAATAAACACACATTGGTGATTTAAAAGATTGTACAATTTATGAGAAAAGTATTTGTTACTTTTGTGGTATTTATACCAAAATTTTATTATGCATCTTTGTTAAGTAACAAAGACGAGACCTTAGAAGCATTTAAATGAGAATGATCATGGTATATGAATAAAAATTGTTATTCAAAGTGATTGACGTGGATGATATGGAGTATTTTTTGACAAGTTTTGTACTTATCAAATCGCTAGTCCTTATCAACCACAGTTGAAAGTATTGAGAAATGAAATACTCGAACTGTTAATGAGTAAGAAAGCCATGTTGAGAATTCTAGAGTAAGCTAGAATTTGTGGGGGAGATTATGGCTCACCACTTTCTCATTATTTTACCACATAAAGGTTTTGCACCATAGAAATGTGGGGGTGTTTTGGCTAGGTAAATGTACCAAAGTTGAACAAGTTCAAAGAGCCTTAAAAAAAATGTTGAAATGCATATTTATTGAATATGCTAAGTACGAAAGTGCTCAAGATAGTCATTCTTGATGCAAATAAATGTAACGATCTTTGAAATTAAATGTGTTTGAAAAATTGGATTTTGACCCAAGTTTGACAAACAATTTAAGTGAATTCCATTTGATAAGTTATGGAATAAAAATCTACACTTTGACTAGATAAATCTAGTGTGTTTAATTTCTCAAACTCGACTAGGGGTAAATGGGAAATTAATGTATATGGAGGTGAAAATTCACCATCCCACATTGACAATGAGCTACATTTAAAGCACTTTATTAAGTGTAAATGGTTAGCTAAAGATATATTTCTCTATGAAATCAAGTGGTAATTTATAAAGTAATAAATAACCAACCAAACGCTCAATAAAAGAGAGCTAAGAAAATCAATAGTTTGATTTTGTTTTTCTAATTTATGAGTTAGAAAATGAACCTCGAGCAACTAATGAAGTGTTGACCAATTGGAGGTTAATTGTCTTTGAGAAAAGTAAAATCAGTGAAACTCGTATAGTATGAAATTAAATAAGTACTAAAGAAATTGCACATTTGATAAGAATTTGTTATCAAATACTTTTAAACTTGGCGAGTTTGAAAAGTACGTGTGTGATAAATGCACACAAGAGTACATGTTTATGAGTAAATGACATGTTAACCATGCGGTGTAATCATGGTATTATCATGAAAACTAATGAAATATTAGTAAAATATTTCAATGTGGAAAATATGGTCCTATTCATGCAATCTTATAGAGATTAAAATCACTAAGTATTTGATGAATTATTGGAGTCTCATTATGTTGAGACAATGCTAGTCATATTGAACTCATCAATATAAGACTAAAGAATAGCGATGAACAATGGTTCAACTGAAATATTCTTGAAGAGATTGTAGTTTAATGAACTACATGATTATTGACTCATTAAGCAGTCAAGTAAATATGTAATCCTATATGTAATAAGTTGATGAACTAATAAGGTTTATTGGAAGTACAAACGTAAATTACATTATAGAAGATATCCATTTGTACTTGAAAAGTAAATTCATACAAATTGGATATGTGCTACTAAGATACTAAGTCCATAAATGATTTTGTATTGAAGAAGTCCTCAAAATAAATGTATAACTCGATTCACTATGGAATTCGAGACATAATTGGAAGTTAAAGAAAAATGTTGGATAACTCCATAATTTTCTAGAGGACATTATGTGATGGACTTAGTTGGTGCTTGAAAATAATTGTAGTAGTCATTTGTCTATACAAAAGAGCACAAAATAATATGTGAAATGGTAAAGTTTCGATCGTAGACGTTACACCATTTAGCAATTGATCTCTAGAGAAATTATAAACGTTGACTTTACGAAATCAAGATATAATTTGGTTGATCCTTGACGAAGGAATCAATAGAGATCAAATGTGCTAGTTAGTGATGGGAATGGGTCTATAAACCCACAACTCAAACGAAAATCCATGATGGTAACCCAACCTTGTAGATTGGAGATCCCAAGATCTTGGTTCAATGGGACAACTAAGTTATGGAAATTCAAACCGAGCATTTGGAAATAATTCCTACCATTCCCTAAAATCCAAATGCTACCTGTCGAATGTGGTGAGGTTAAGTCTAGTGACTTTTAATGATTCCTATGACCTTTTAAGGTGGAATACGGCAGGGTATTCTTTATGGGAGATCACCTATTTAAGTGTGAAGTATAGGGCCGCTTCAATGAAACACTTATGAATCCAAGAATTGGTCCAAGGCCGAAATGGACACAACGTGAGAACAAAAGACGTTAGAGATGTTATTGTGTAAGTGTTGTTGTCTTGGTTTACATAAAAGTTGATTAGTTCAAGACATCGCGTTCACTAAGCAACAAGTAAATCCGACAACATTTTACTAAGGAAGGTTCAAAGCCATAAGCTACCTCTCCCGATGCAATAACAAATCGCTTGGACTTTGAATGTGTCTGCATGCATTAATTTCATTCATGTGGGGGATTGTTGGAAATTTTGAGTATTTGACTCAAATTTTGTTGAATATTTAAGTGGTTTAATTTAAATTCTCAAAATTAATTTTTGATGAATGATAAATTAATGGATCATTTAAAATATTTAAGTGTGGAAAATAATAAAGTGAAATGCCACCATTGAAAAAGATGGAGGTGTTTAAGCACCTATTAAATTAAATAGGTGTGTGGTTAATGGGAAAAGGTGTGATACCTTTTCATGAAATTATTTTCCTAAGAGTTGTGACTTGTGGTCATAACCTTTGAAAATCTATAAATAGATTCTAAAATCCACCATTTGAAATAGTTCATTATTTCACATGGAATTCAATACATTAATTGAATTCACTTCTCGTCATAACATATCATTGCATATTGTTGCATTAACAAGTCCTTTCTTCGTGTCTTATAAAGTCCTAAACGTCGTTTCGTTCGCCGTGTTCCAATAATTGTTGTGCTGCTTTGTTGGAACTGAAATAGTCGTTGTATCTTGGGAGACAATTGCCGTAAACCGAGAGCACTGCACGGGGCAAATTTGTCTTAAGGAGAGAGAACCTAGTTCTTGCCTCGACTACATTTTTCTTGTCAAACTTCTGTCCAAATTTTGTTCGTTCCCATTTCAAAATACACACACCCAACTATAACAATAACAAAAATGATTTTTTGCTTGATCTGTTTGGATTACAGACGAAACTATCTATAACAGATAAGGGTTTAATTACATTTTGCACCCTTGAAAGGTAGCATTTTGGTACTTTTTGCATCCACAAAAAATTTAATAGCAGCTTGCACCCTCAAAATACATGTAAATCATTCACAATGCACCCCATATTGATTTTTCTCGGCACTAAATGACTTGAAATACTGGTAGTATTCAATGAAATAAAATAACTCGGCACTAAATGACTTGAAAATTAATTTTTATATATCAAAAATGATTTCCAAATATTTTCTCACCAAATTATCCGAGAGGTAGGTCTTTTACTGGAATAGTAAATATAAATTGATATAGTCATTCATGGTAATTTTATCTTTCAATATGTTTATATTACTTATGCAGTGCCGAGTTAAAAGAAAAAATCGTTTTCAACCATTTTCATTTATAAAAATAATTACATCAAATATTTTCACAAATTATAATAAACGATATATTGGACGAATGTTGAGAAAACATATGATTTTTTTGTGAGAAAAAAAATAGCTTTACATTAATTTATTGAGCATTTTTATTAGTATTGCATTTTGTACGTTAAAAAATTTCACCAAACAAATGCCATTAAAACGATGAATTTGCCTCATTAACTATTAAAAATTCAAATTGGGGTATAGTACACTACTTGAACATAATTGTGTATAATTCGTTGATCGGAAGATGATCGCTTAATTTATATTGCATTTTATTTCATTTATTTCTGCAATAGATGGAATATCTAGTTCTTCATGTAAACACAGCCTCGATTCAGATTTTCTTGCCATCGGCCTCCTGCATGATAACATAAGCAATGTTAAACATAGTTTCCGACATATCAATCGCACTTTTAATTCCAGGTGGCGGCGATCCGATTCTTCGGCAAGTAGCGGCTGCTTTTACTACTACCGCAACGTTTCTTCTTGCTGACGAAAATTTATTTCCTCCAAATTCCTTTTTCGCATCACTTAGCTTCGCCAGGGCAAACTTGTAATAATTGCGACAATTTAAATACGAATACATCTCTTTATCGGGAAGAAATGTTTTTCTAACTAAATTATCTAGAAGATTCATCGATAATATGGATTGGTCCATTGCCATACTTAGAGAGCCGATTCCGAGAGTTTGAACCGAAGTGGCTTTGTTGGTCCTACTATCGTGTTTCAAAAGAGAGAGACACGAATTAGGGTTTTTCGTTTTCGGACATATGTTGGAGAATAGATTATCGTTTTGCGCGTTTGTTGTGACGATGAGTAAAGCGAGTAGGAAAATGAATTTCGGAACGTTCGATGGAGCAAAGTGAAATTCCATTTTGGGTAGTTTGGTGACTTTGGACAAGTATAATCTCTATATATATTGTTATATATCTTTACCTCTTTGCATATTTTTTTATTTGTCAATTTATATTTATTTCTTCTTTTTCAATGTTTAACTCCAAATTTAATTTTTGGGATATTGAAATTAATGCCAATTATACCCCGAGCATTTAATGTTAATTATCAAAACTAATGCTAAGATAACCAAAAGAGACTTTGGTATTAAGGTCACCTTAATCCTCGTCCTTGTACTATCATGATCTATATGTATCACTTACTCCCTCGTACCTCGAAAATAATTACCATTAGTAGTCTAATGAGTTAGTCATTAATTATCTTAAGGAGGGTATGTGATAGTTTTGAAGTAGAAATAAATTTCTGATTTCCGCCGATTCCGATCCGAAATTTTTCGATTTTGGAACAAGTTTTTTCATTCCAATTTCCAAAATTCGATATCATTTTTTTTTCTTGGAACCGATCGGAATTGGCACAAGTTTTCACTTCCAAAAAATGTCTGATTTTTTCTGAAATGGCTTCCGATCCGATCCATCCGATTTACACCCCTAGCAATGATGAGCTAGTCCAGGAATTAGTTACAAGGTTAACTTCAATTTTCAGGAGTTCAGAGGCAGCACACCTAAGAAGAAAATTAAGATTTTGTTTTGCATAAGTTAGGGCATACTTAGAAGATAGGAAAGGAAATAAAGAGAAGAAAAAAATTTATGAAATTTTTGGCATTAATTTAAGATTTGGGCGCTAATTAAATAAATAAATAAATATAAATAAATATATATATATATATATATATATATATATATATATATATATATATATATATATATATATATATATATATATATATATATATATAATATGGAAAGATATATGTTGCATATTAAATTCATATAAACATATGATAAAAATGTATTACATTTATTCATATAATTATTTCAGAAGCTGAGCAATAATTAAATTACAGCCAGTTTTATTTTTATTTTTTCATTTATTTATGCATCTAGAATATCTAGTTCTTCATGGAAAGAGCCTCAGTTCAAATCGACAGGGGGCCGTTGATCCTCCTTCACTATAACATAAGTAACGTCGAATATAACTCCCGACAAATCAATTGCTTTCTTAAGTTCAGGTACCGGTGAACCGAGTGTCCTGCAAGAAATAGATACAGATACAATCTCCGCAATCTTTCTTCTAGCCGACATAATTTTGTGAGTTCCAAACGCCGTTTTCGCATCACTTAGAAGCACGTTGGTCAAGTTGTAATAATTTAGACAACTTACGTACAAACTCTTCTCCTTATCAGGAAGAGATTTCGTCTTAATCGAATCGTTTAGCAGGTCCGTTGCGATTTTGACTTGGTCAAGCGAAATGGTCAAAGAGCCTAACCCGAGATCTTGAAGCGACGTAGCACCCTTAGTCCGTTGATCGTTTTGCAGAAGAGAGAGACATGCGCTAGGGTTTTTGGTTCTAGGGCATATGTAAGAAAATAACTTATTGTTTTGTGCATTCGTTGTGATGCTTAATAAAGAGAGTACGAAAACGAGTTTCAGAACACTAGACGAAACATAGGAATATTCCATTTTTTCTATCTTTCTTTTATTTAACTTTTTTTTTTTTTGGTTGCAATGTGTTATGTTTGATGATTAATTGAGACTAATGAGACCCCTTTTTATAATAGATTTAGATTATTATAATTTGTGAAGGTGTGATTTATTTTTATTTGCTTAATAAATTAAAACTAATATATCTCCATTATTGTATTAGACTAATATCTATATTATTGTTATAGGTTAATATTTTTGTAGATTTTCTTACTTGTCAACTGTCATTCTTCATATAATTCGATTAATTACTCTTCGAATTTTTTAGGAGATTGAACTTAATTCGAATAACCGTTAACATTGTCATGACTAATGTTGATTAATACTAATGCTTAAAATAATCAAAAGAAACTTTGCTATTAATGCGATATATCCTCAACATTCTCGATCGTTATCTCCAAATATAATTTTGATTAATATATCTCGTGTAGAAAGTAAAATGTCGTGTTAGTATTATTTTTATTTACTTATTTAATTACAAGTAAGAAAATAGCTAGGGGGTCGAGGGACATTGTTCGAACCCTTAAGCGTGGCGGTTTGCCCCTACTGATAAAAATTACATATTAACTCTCATAAGGAGAGTTGGCCGGTTAATTGATACGTCGTCTTAGTTTGATAATAAGAGAATTCGATCGACTAGTTTGATAATATGTCAATTTTATTTAAAATTATATAAAATATGCCTCTTTATATATGAAATGGCTTCATATATTGCAATTTCTAGCTCTGCGGAGAGCCTTTTTCGGAAGCGTGAAAGGAAATAGCGCTACTCCTAGTCCTACAATATAATCGTGTTTCGGAAGAGAGAAAACCACATACATATTTATAGATAAATAGGGTGAAGTTTCACTCGTGTGGTACAATATTTTCGATATATATATACCACACAAGAAATGTAAAACGTACGCAGTAGTAGGTCTTTATATATCTTGTAGGGATTTAAAGTACTTGGTGATCGACATCTCATCAAAACATGAATACATAATCAGAAAGCGTTGACAATATTGAGATTCGAACTCGAGTCATTCGCTATCGCACTCTCGTACTCGACAAACTAGGTTATCCTTTGCAGGAATTTTTCACCACTAAGTTATGCATGTTTGTAACGATATGATGTTATGATCAGTATACATGTGATTTTGTATTGTGTATTGATGAAACCAGTATGTAATGAAAAAAGAAAATTAAAAAAAATTAAAAAAACAAAATTAGTAAACGGTAAATGATGATGGGGTCAAAATGGTCATCATCAATGGCCAAAATTTATTTAGGATCGATTACAAGTAAGTTAATCATGCCACACGTATTCATAAAGAGGTTCATACAAAAAAATCTTTTATAAAAAAATTAACACATTGTTATTGTTCGGAGATGTATAAAGACTAAAATATCCCCCTCACAGTTTAATATGCTTCAATTTTATCATTTAATTTAATTTAACCTTAATTTAACCTTAAATTTCATAAATTATTTGATTTTGACCGAAAATTCAATTTTGAGTACAATTTCGCCAGTCGTCGCCGTTGACCGAGATGAAACGGCGTTGATTTTTTTCTTTTACTTATCTCCTGATTTTTCTGCCGGTTTTCGGCATTGACCTTTTCAAAAAAAAATTATTTATTGTTTTTTTTTTCTTTTCTTTTTTCTACCGCCGCTGATCGGCGATCAACAACGGTTTCCGACGGCGTTGACTTTTTTTTATTTGTTTTTTCTTTAACATCTTTTTGCCACGTTTAAACATCAATATTGTTGTGGTTGACACCTGTCATAATAACTATATTACTGTTTAACACCGTAATATTAAATGTTCTAAAGTTTAACACAATGAAATTGTTATAATTACTCTCTAGCACAGTTATATTAACACAACAAAAATCACTATTATTGTGTAATATTAATATGTTGACCATTCAACAAAGGCAAACATAATAAAAAAAATCAAAAGAAGTAATATTGATGTGGTTGACAGTAATATTATTGTCGTCCACAGTAATATTACCGTGTTTACTGTAATATTACAATAGTAGACAATGATATTATTACGTTAATCGATCAACAAATCAAACAAAACAAAAAAGACAAAAAAAAATAATATTGATGTGGTTGACAATAATATTATTGTGTTTATAATAATTTTACCGTCAACGTCATCAATATAAGTACGTTGACTTATCAATAAATCAAACAAAATAAAATAAAATAAAAAAAAAAAAAAAAAAAAAACCAAAAAAATAATAATAATATTGTGGTTGAGAGTAAACGACAGTACAATTACATAAATGTACTGTTAGCGATAGTATAATTACTGTGAATGACAGTATAATTACGGTCAACGTTCAGCGACGTGCATAAAAAAACGGATAAAATTTTAGGAGGGGGAATCAACGCCGAAAACTGGCGGCGAAAAAATATTTAAAAAAAAAAAGTTTAAAAAAATTCAAAGTTGGATTTTTGTAGTCAAAGTTGAAGTTAAATTGGGGTCACAGTTAGGAATTGGGTTCAAAGGACTAGGGGTAATTTTGTCATATGCATTAATTTTTCCGTTATATATTTATAGTACATATTAAAGGAATAGACTTATTTACGAAAGAAATATAACGTGTGAACCTAGAATAGTAAAAATGGTTGATCAATGACTTATGTAAAAAACCCATTTATTAATTGGTGAAATCAGGCACAATACAAATTTTAACATATCTCTATTATTTAATAATTTATTTATTAAATTAATTGATGCAAGCAGAGTTGGTTGAGTTTTTGACGCCTTCCAACTCTTTTCAGACTACGATAGCAATATAATGTCAAAAACAATGTCCGACATTATTACATATTCTCTTTTAACGTCAATATATTGAGTTGCTACTTCAACTCTTCAAGTTCCTTGGAGTAATTTGCACAAATCTTCTGTGTAATATGTAATGGCTAAAAAGCCCCCATGTTAAAACAATTAGCAATTACCCCATATGTTGTATTTTATTTTATTCACTACCCCTAACGGAAATAAACATATTGACTTTAAGTGACTATTCTACCCTCGTTAAATACGGCATAAAACAAAATAAAAAACAAATCATTAGTAAAAAAAAGGGTCAATTTGTAATTAAAAAAATTCGTCATCTACAACCAAACACGATTCTTCCCCGTTCATCTCCAACGCCATCTAGATCTCTCCTCCGCCATCCGCCATCAGCAATGGTCATCTCCGTATCATACACCACACTCACAATGAAGGCACCAAAGGCGAAGAAGAGCAGTCTCGGAAGCCTATAAGGCTATAACGGCGTGCTACAATTGAGAGACCCGGAGAAGAATCCAAAATAATGCATACAATAGTTTTTTTGTGGATTTTTTTTTCTTCTAAAAAGCTCTGTTTATTCTGACTTTTTTCTGAAAATTTTCGATGAGGGCAAATATTTTCTAGAATTTTCACTGGATTTTGCAGAAGAATAATGAGCTTGAATTTTAGATATTATTCACAATTTTTGGTTTTGTCTTTCCTATTTATTCGGCCTTGTGCCTGAATGGGAATACTGTAATTCAGTCCCTGACTTGGGAGAAGAGAGCTTTTCTGAAACTTAAATGGACTGAATTGAAAATATTGAAAAATTGATTGGGGTTTTTTTTAATTTATAATTTAAAGGGCATTTGAGTCTTTTCACGTCAAAAAACCGAACCACAATCGCATATTTGGCGAGTGTATCATACGACCGACCAACTCGCCAAGTTCTTACTGACTTTGAATATATATGGAGGGTTTGTTCTAATTATTTTAACATATGGACTTTTTTAGCCATTAAACATTACACGGTCTACCAAATGCTAAAACCTCAAGTTCCTTCCCACAAGAATCCCGCACTATAGATATGTTGCAAATTAAATTCATATAAACATATGATAAAAATGTATTATATTTATTCATATAATTATTCAGAAGCTGACCAATAATTAAATTACAGCCAGTTTTATTACTTTTTTCTCATTTATTTATGCATCTAGAATATCTAGTTCAAATCGGCAGGCGGGCGTTGATCCTCCTTCACTATAACATAAGTAACGTCGAATACAACTCCCGACAAATCAATTGCTTTTTTAAGTTCACGTACCGGTGAACCAAGTGTTCTGCAAGAAATAGATACGGATACAATCTCCGCAATCTTTCTTCTAGCCGACATAATTTTGTGAGTTCCAAACGCCGTTTTCGCATCACTTAGAAGCACATTGGTCAAGTTGTAATAATTTAGACAACTTACGTACAAACTCTTCTCCTTATCGGGAAGAGATTTCGTCTTAAGTGAATCGTTTAGAAGGTCCGTTGCGATTTTGACTTGGTCAAGCGAAATGGTCAAAGAGCCTAACCCGAGATCTTGAAGCGACGTAGCACCCTTAGTCCGTTGATCGTTTTGCAGAAGAGAGAGACATGCGCTAGGGTTTTTGGTTCTAGGGCATATGTAAGAAAATAACTTATTGTTTTGTGCATTGGTTGTGATGCTTAATAAAGAGACTACGAAAACGAGTTTCAGAACACTAGACGAAACATAGGAATATTCCATTTTTTCCGAAAAAAAAATATATTTAAATTTTTTTTATTTTTTTGGTTGCAATATAGGTTGAGTTATGTTTGATGATTAATTGAGACTAATATAATAGGTTTAGATTATTATCATTTGTGAATGTGTGATTTATTTTTATTGTTATTAGACAAATATCTATATTATTGTTATAGGTTAATATCTCTGCAGATTTTCTTACTTGCCAACTTTCATTCTGCATATAATTCGATTAATTACTCTTCGAATTTCTTAGGAGATTGAACTTAATTCGAATAATCGTTAACATTGTCATGAATAATGTTGACTAACACTAATGCTTAAAACAATCAAAAGGAACTTTGCTATTAATGCGATATATCCTCAACATTCTCGATCGTTGTCTCCAATTATAATTTTGATTAATATATCTTGTGTAGAAATTAAATGTCGTGTTTAGTATTGAATTTAATTTTTTTAATTACATGTAAGAATATAGCTAGGGGGTCGAGGGACAGTATTCGAACCCTAAAGCGTGACGGTTTGCCCCTAGTGATAAAAACTACATATTAACTCTCATAACGAGAGTTGGCGGGTTAATACGTCATTTTATTTTGATAATAAGAGAATCCGATCGACTAGTTTGATAATACGTCATTTTATTTAAAATTATATAAAATATGTCTCTTTATACACGAAATGGCTTCATATGTTAACAATTTCTAGCTCTGCAGAGATCCTATTCCTAAAGCGTTATTGAAGATATTAATATATGTTGAATGATCATCTGAACCAAAAGTTTAAGCTAGTAAAATATATCATTTAATATTTAATATAATCATAGTACTAGGTCTTTATCTTGTAGGGATTTATAGTACTTGACGACGTCTTTTCATCGAAACACGAATACATAATCAGAAAGCGTTAACAATATTGAGATTCGAACTCGATTCATTTGATATCGCAACTAGATTATCCCTTGCAGGATTTTTCACCAATAAGTTATGCATGTTTGTAACCATGTTATTAGTATACATGTGATTTTGTATTGTGTACGTATTGATGAAACGAATACGTGATGAAAAAAGAAAACAAAAATTAAAAAAAAAAAAATGAACGGTTAATGGTGATGGTTACGGTCAAAATTGTCAGCAATGGTCAAAATTTATTAATTGGTGAAATCGCGCAACAATACAAATTTTAACATATCTCTCATTATTTATTTATTTAATTAATTAATTAATTCATGCAAGCAGCGTTGGTCGAGTTTTTGTCACCCTCCAACTCTTTTGCAACGACCAAAGCAATGTCGAAAACAATGCCCGACATTACATATTCTCTTTTAACATCAATGTATCGAGTCGCTGCTCCAAGTTCCTTCTGACAAGAATCTGGCACTTTCGAAACTTGTTCGAGAATCTTCCTTACCGAACCAAACTTATTCTCTCTCAAAAAAGTTTCTGCTTCACTTAACTGCTTCATGGCCGAATCGTAATTATTGCGACAATCCAAATATTTCTCTTTCTGACTAAGATTTTTTGTTTTCATCCGCAAATTATCGAACACAACGAGTGAAGATTTGGCTTGGAAAAACGCCATGTCAAGAGTTCCTAATCCGAGATTACGAAGAGAATTAACGAAACGAGTTTTACGATCGACTCTCAGAAGAACGTGACATGTTTTAGGCCACTTCGTTTTCGAACATATACACGAAAACAGCTTATTTGTGCTGATTTTTGCATTAGTGCTGATTAGTAGAGAGAGAAGGAAAATAATTTTGAGAAGTAGTTTCATTTTGGTGTATTGAGAAAATTGGTGTGAATAATTATGTATATATATTCATTGACATCTCTTTAAATTAATACATTTTAGATATGTGATTAATAATTTAGTGAAAATTATCATCATGTTTATTTGCTTCGAATAAAATGGAGTTAATTATTTTCGACGATTATATTAACCTAATCTCTACAATTTTTCTTCTTGTATATATATGTCAACTTCCATTTATAATGATTTATTCATCGTTAGTTCTCGTGATTATTGCTAACAAATTATATTGCGTCGTTTTAATTCGAACACATGATACGAATTGTCGAGTTCTAACACAATGCATTGGTATATCGTATACATAGACGTTTATACGTGGATATGCTTCTAATAATTAAATATAAATTCTCAAAATAGCTCTAAATGTAAATATTTCAAAAGGATTTATAAAATAAAATTTCGGTATATTTGCGTATTAGTATCATAGAATAATGTCTCATTTGCTACGTGGCACGACACGGGAAAATGGGGGATTATTTCACATAATCTACAAGATTCCACTAAATATGAAGCTGCAGGGATAAATTTGTAAGAAAATTTATAATTGAGAGGGCGACTATAATTACTTAAACATGAGGGATTTTTTCATAATTTAGCCTTACTTCAAAGTTTGTTGCATTAATATTTCAAAAAGTATTAACTTAAAGCAACTTAAAACATTAGTTATTAATGTTATTCAACGATACATTAAAAATATATTAATGTATTCAACTACAATACACCTGCTTCATCATAACAATACAATATTTTTTTTCAGAATAATAATTTATAACATAAAAATAAAAAAAATAAAATGTTCAAGCCGAAACCTTCACTCACAAGCAGGCTTAGTATCAAAGCTGCTCAAGCAAATAGCGAAAGCTTGAAAAGCAGAGATCGGGTAACGATAATCCATCGTAAATATATCTTTCCCAATCTTCCCAAACTGCAAAACCACCTTCTCTTGCTCCGCCGCCGCCAAGTCAACCGAAGGGTCAACCGATGCCGCCACAAGCTGGAAGTTCTTGACCGACGCCACAGTCACCCGCCCTTTGAAGTTCAGGCACCAGCACTGCAACTGCTCGTGCCACCTCGGCGACTTATTCTTCAGCACAAGTGCCGCTGCAGCTCCTCCAATGTTAGTATTATTGTTATTATTATTCGAGATTGCCGACAATGCAGAAGAAGAAGAAGAAGATTTATTCTCTTCGAAGCACTGTGGAAATGAAGTGGGGGTGGGGGCGGTGCCCCCCTCCTGGATTGAAGAGAAGGGGATCGAGTGCATTGTGCATTGCATTCTTCTTGGCCCTCTTGTGCGTAAAACGTTGAGTTCGTAAGAAATTGTGGATACGGTGTAGTT
This sequence comes from Erythranthe guttata, assembly GCF_056151865.1. Lineage (NCBI taxonomy): Eukaryota > Viridiplantae > Streptophyta > Magnoliopsida > Lamiales > Phrymaceae > Erythranthe > Erythranthe guttata. The sequence continues at coordinate 4,795,760 of NC_142540.1, forward strand.
GTATGCGGGTAGTTTCGGAGATATTTGCTTTGCGTTGAATCTTCGGCTCTGCCGACTGATGTATTGGGCGGCACCGTTGGTTGGGGGCTGACTGTCGTATATGGTGAACTTTGTTCCGAGAAAATTGGACCTGAATCATGGTTTTAATTGATTTTAGAGAGAGAAAGAGGGGAGAGAGAGAGGAGAGAGAAATGCGAGAGTTGGACTTGCCTGAGTTTACCAACAAAAGTGTTGCTGGCTCGAGAAAAGTCGTCGGCGACTAATGAAATGACGAAATCTGTGCTTGTTGCCCTTCTGATCTTTTTGGCTGCCAATAATAATTTGTCGGGCTCGTTCTCAGCTGGAATTAGATACAAAAAGTTTAGTGGATGCATTATATTGACTAATGTAATTATGCAATAAATTATTGATTTTCAGTAAAGACGATTTATGCTCGACGGAGAACTAAGTTAGGAACAAAAATAATATTTAGATTTGTAAGAACTCAATCTATTCAGTCCAAATTGAGGCACATATTGCCAATAGAGGCCAAAGACAACATTTTTTTTACGTTTTCTTTTCCCCCTTTTTGACAAGTCTTATTTAAGTTTGTATAATTTTGAAATTTCATCTAGCAAACCACGAATTAACATTTCCCCAAACGCCATTTGTTCCATAAGTTCAGTTTAACAGAACTACAAGTTATTAGATGCTAAACAAGTATATCAATATGTATCACCGTAAAACGCATATATTGCCAAACATTAACCAAACAACTAATAGCCGACACAAGAAAAACAAGAATCACCACTTAAAAACATAATTAATGGAAAATTGAAAACTTTTCCACAAGGACACATAAATAGATCACTTTTCCAAGAAAGGTTAAAAAAGAAAATTTAAAAAAAACAAAAAAAAAACGGCTTACATGGCGTCAGTCCAAAATATAGTCGGAATGTGGAAGTTGTCCTATCCCTCTTAATAAAGCATTGAATTGGAGCATCTCTAGGCCCCGGCTAGTACATCAACAACACAAATAGAGAGAGATAAACATACGAACAAAAAAAAAATCAAGAAAACGAAACGGACAAACAGAAAAAGAAAAAAAATACCTGCTTAAGCGAAATGGGGAAGGTGAGCTTCCCACATTCCTCGGGCGTTTTGACAATCTCCTTCGTAATATCTCTCCAGGATCTACAAACCGACGCACAAAAGACAACAACCGTTCTCGCAGGCCAAGCCGTCTCGCTCTCTTCGACTCGTTTAATGATGTCCAAAAGCAATTCGGGCGGTAGATTCGCCCACTGCCCTTGCTCGATTGCCTCGGAAGAAGAAGCAGCAGCTACGATATCTGGAGCTATAAATGATCTGCCTTTGCTTCTCCAGTGCTTACCCTCGAAACCCCTTCTCGATTTGCTGCCTATCCCGTCTTTCATCTCCTTTAGCTCGCGTACAATGCTCTTGAACGACATCTGTATGTAGACATGATTTTGAGTTTTGAAGTTATAAAATATTACGAAAAAATCGAACAAAGAAAACAGAGCAGACATGTTCAAACAAGGGCAATATAGAATTATAGTTGTTAATTATTTCCAACAATTCATATCAAATTAAACCCCTTTATCAGAATTGTATAATCGGAGTTATGAATTAGTCAAACTGTAGGTTATCTTCAACAAGAAATAATTAAATATATTTACACTAATTGAGCAACAAAGGGCAAAAATTTTAACCTAGTTTTTTACGAATTTCATATGTTTCATAAACATTCAACCCCAAACCCTGAATCATCGGAATATACCAAATTTCTTCAAAATAAACAAATTCCACAGCTCCAATACTGAAAAAAACAAAAAAAATTTAAAAAAAAAAATCAATCTTGAAAAAATCCAGAAAGGTAATTCGTCGCATTATACCAACCCCAAGAGAAATAAATTTAAAAAAAAAACATGAGAGTTATAAATAAATAAATAAAAATAAAAAATAAAAACCTTGAAAAAGCAGGGATCCGATTAGGGCAAAATCAGATCAGAAGAAGATGTGCAATGTGGGACCCAAATCAGCTCCCAAAATCCTCAGCATTTCTCCTTACGCAGCTGAGATTAGCACCGCCGCTGGCCGTCGGCGCCACCACCTTCCTGGCGGAGAGCACGGTAAACAGGGATCGTGACTCAGGCGAGGGGGGGGCGGAGATAATTAACAGCTCTTTCTGGACAGTAGTTTTCAGGAAGAAAAAGAAAAGGAAAAAGGAAAAAAAAGGAAAAGCTTCCTCTCCCCTGCGAAATTTTGCACGCCTTTAAATTATACTCTCTCTCTCTCTCTCTCTCTCTCTTCTTTCTCTCTCTAAATCGTCTGTCTGTGTATGGCTGTACTAATTAACTCCCTTGTGTTTGGATTTATGTGATTTAAATTTTTGAAAGAATAAAAAAAAAAAAAGTTACCTAAATAAACTGCGGTTTTTTTGGATAAATGTCTTTATATTTCTTTACCCTGGGTTTAATCCCATCTCTCCCTTCTCTTAAATATTTCACCCTGTTAAATACCATCGGATAATTTCCTGTATTTCAATTTTTATTTGAATTACACACAGCCCCCCACACACACACACACACACATATATATATATATATATATATATATATATATATATATATATATATATATATATATATATATATATATACACACACGCATGTAAAATATTTAAAAATATATACACGTGTATAGTAACATAATCAGGTGAAATATGGTCGGGTTTAAAATAAAACAAACATCGGTAGGTCAAAGTAATTCGAAAGATACAGGGGTTTATTTGGTATGGATGAAGTTTTACTGACATCATAGTAGAGGGTGTTCATTTGGCTAGTAAATCGAGCGAATCAAATCAAACTGAAAGTTTAGTACGTGATAAATACCAAACCGAAATGTGTTTGGAATTTTGGTATTCAGTACGGTATATAGTATTGATATCCGGTATATTATACGGAAATATTTAATAAATATGGATTTTTTTTCTTTTATTTTAAATTCTTTAAGGCTACAACAAATTACAAAATATTTTTAGATTGATAAGTTTTTCCATTATTTACAAATTAGCCTCTATTGATAATATTTTTTTAGGGCTAGTTATAGAAATTTGAATGTCAAATTCAAGAATACTATATTTTGATTTACATTTTTTTACATATTAAAATATATTTTTGGTTTTACCGGTTCGTACCAAAAAAAATCCAAATTAATTCAGTAAAAATGGTGCCGAATCGAATAGTTTGATGTCATAAACAGTACACGTTGAAGTATCGAAACTTCAATTTGCCGAAATTCCGATACGATATTACCGAATGAACGCCCCTACATTAAATACACTCATTTATGTTCTTTTAATGTGTGTATAAATTTAACGAGAGTCATATGGATGGATTGATTGATTTTTGAATTTATTTAATTTGATGAGATGTCAATAAGAAATAGGTGGTGATAGTGATCCATTAGTCATGATTAATTTACCTGCATTAACCTACATCAATAGAAACTTTCTTGAATTCTTTTTTTTTCCTCGGATTATGTTTTTATTTATTTTTTCATTCAAACCTATACGAGGTTAGGTTAAGAGGGTGTTTAGCTAAGCTTTATTTAAACAGCTGATAAGCTCTTACGTCTGATAAGATGTTTTAAGAGCTGATAAGCTGTTACATATTATTTTTAGGATTAATAGAGTGTTTGGATAATGAGCTTATTTTTTATTTTTAGTTACTATAAGATGTTAAATAAAAAGGTGGGGTAGAGGTACTGTTTTAAAAAGATCTTATTTGCTCCTCAACAGCTTATTTTGAAAAAAATTAAGATCTTTTTTTAAAAATTTACCAAACACTTTGGAAGAGCTTACAAGGTCTAAAACATCTTATAAGCTCCTTTTAACATCTTATAAGCTTAGTCAAACACCCTCTAAAAACTCCAACATGTCAATAAGTCGAATAATAAAAGTTATCAATAATGGTAATTGCTATAAAAAAATAATAAAAAAGGGGGACTAATCTACAAAACGAAAATGCATAACTATAGATCGATACGATAAACAAAACGGTGTCGTCTGAAAAAGTATATCTGAGCCTAAGCCATGCTAACAAGGTTAAAAAATCTAAAAAAAGGGGCTAAACAATGAACCCGAATTCTTGGGTTTTTGTTTATGTAAACATAACTGTATGCTAAATCCCACACCAATTTTACCAAATCATACACACAATTGAAAATTTTTCTCTCTAAAATTTCATCTTTCTCATTCTCCACCCTTCTTCTTTTCCCCTAATTTTTTTCACAAAATCACAAACTAAAAACGTCCATATCATTCCAAGTTCGAATTTGAGAAAAGTCTTCATGCGTTCAAACTAAAATAAAGTTGGAATATGAGAAAAAAATTCGAATTGATATGAATTTAAATAATTAAAAAGGCATAATAAAATTAAAAATTATTAAATAAGCCTAAACTCACTTTTTATGATTATTCACGTGAAATATTAATGAATTTTGAGTGACTTGAAAAAACTCATCGTAGAAAAAAGTTAGAGAGAGTATAAGTAGAGAGAGATTTTTTTTTTAATTTATGTGTGGGATTTAGTAAATTTTAGTGTGGGATTTAGCATGCCCCTAAACATAAGCATATAAGTCCAAATAATAATAAAAAAACTTATGTTTGGGTAATTACTATAACCAACCCCTCAACTATGAATCTTTTTACACGTTCACGTTTATGGTGTTAAATTCAACTTATCTTCTAGATTACGTGGAATATTCTCTAGTTTGTATTTAATTTGTGCAAAAGTGCAGTTTCTAATACACCACAATCTGATATATACAAGCCAAGAGACACATCTTTTGATCATCTTGTTTCAAAATGTGGAGCTCGAATGGGGTAAAACGGGTACAAACTAGAGAATATTTCATATAATCTAGAAGATTCCACTAAATTTGACAATGCAAGGTGAACGTGTAAAAAGATTCATAAATGAGAGAGGGGTTTATAATTACCCATACATAAGAATTTTTTTCGTAATGTAACCTTACCTCAGGAGTGACCATAATTTATCTATGATGTTATATGCATTGTGAAATGTATCAAGTTCAACCAAAAGAACACCGAATTCGTTCGAAATATTTGAAATAAGAGGCAGTGGAATTCGAACTCAGAACCTTTCACTTGACATAACTTTAATACTGTACTGAATAATCATGATCAACAGAAAACTTAAATTATTAGTGAAATACATCATTTAATATACATATATCTCAAATATTACCATGTCATGTACAGATAACACAATATATTTGATTGAAACTATAATACATGTATTCATTTAAATATTGCAAATTTATTCATTTAAATAATATAATTAGTGACGGATGATATGATTATATATCTCCCCTTTGAATGTACCTTTTCAAGAACACAAATGATTGTTGTTGGTGACAAATAATAAGTAAAATTTCGACGCTCATTTGCATGCGGAATTATAATCAATCCTCTCAAATTCTCCACTACTAAATGCTAACATTATTCTAATACCCAATAATCAATTTAATATTCTTAATGACTAATATTCTAATATTCTAATACCCAATAATCAATTTAATATTCTAGACCTTTATAATGACTTGAATTACTCAAAAAAAATACACCAAATTTCTTTAGAATTAATTGTTTTGAAACAATTTATTTAATTAATAAATATAGATTCATTTAACGGAAAAAAAGAAAAAAAGAAATTCGTTCCAACAATTGGCTTAGAAATTCGAGACCGTATGGTAGCAATTAGGGTTTAATTACCTTAGTAACGTCCAATTGAAAGCTGGATGCCACGTGCCATTGTTTGAAATGTATGATGGGGTTTCCGGATAATTACACTTTTGGTCCCTCATGTTTGGCCCGATTTCACTTTTGGTCCCCCTTGTTTCAAAGTGAACAAAGTTCACCTCCAAGTTTCAATTTTAAACACTTTTGGTCCCTGCCGTTAAATTTCCGTTAGCAAGTAACGGAAAACACTATTTTGGGGTGAAAATTGAAATTTTAATATTTTTGGGGCTGAAAAGTAATTACAAATTAAAAAATAGACTACTTATAAATTTTAATAATAATAAAAAAAAGAAATTAACCAAACAAATTATTTTTTATTATACTTAATATTATTATAATTATACTATTTATAATTAAATTTTTAATAATAATAAAAAAATTAACTAAACAAATTATTTTTAATCATACTTAATATTATTTTTAATTATACTACTTATGATAAAAAAATTAATAACAAAAAAAATTAACTAACTAAACAAATTATTTTTTATTATACTTAATATTATTATAATTATACTACTCATAATTAAATTTTTAATGATAATTTTTTTTTTGCCAAAAAGATTTTATTTTTCCACTATGATAAAACGTTTTGGGGCCTCGTTGGTAATAAAAAATCCGAAGCGACCCTATCGATTCTTTTGTTTTTAATAATAAAAAAGAAATTAATTAAATAAATGATTGTGAATTATACTTAATATAGTTTTAATTATACTACTTATGATTATTTTTTTAATAATAATAAAAAAAGTAATTAATAAAATTTCATTATACTTAATATTATTAAAATTTTAATTATAAGTAGTATGTTTTCAATTTATAATTATTTTTCAGCCCCAAAAATTTTTAAAATTTCAATTTTCATCCCAAAATAGTGTTTTCCGTTACTTGCTAACGGACATGTAACGGCAGAGACCAAAAGTGTTTAAAATTGAAATTTGGAGGTGAACTTTGTTCATTTGGAACAAGGGGAACCAAAAGTGAAATCGGGCCAAATATAAGGGACCAAAAATGTAATTATCACATGGGGTCTCTACAAAATTGAAGACAATTTCTTTTTTTTTTTTTTTTTGGTTTTTTGTGGCGATTAATTTTCTTACAAGAATTATTGACAAAGTACACTTATTTTAGGATTTGTTCGATGCTACACCCGGTGAAAAACACCGGGTGGGTCTTCTGCTGCCACGTGTCTCTTTTTTATATTTTATAATAGATTCCCCGCTAGGGTTTACCTTTAGGGGTTTTAGAAAAATAAAAAAAAGAACACGTGGCAGCAGAAGACCCACCCGGTGTTTTTCACCGGGTGTAGCATCGAAGGAACCTTATTTTAGTGGCTGTAGAACTTGCTGTACAACGTTGTGGGTTGAAGTCAAATCACTGTTTTTTTGTGAGATAAGATTAGTGGTTTACTAGTCATAGTGTATTATTTTTCAGTTGCAGTACGCTTTAATTTATTGATTGAAAAAAATAATTAATATTTTTCAATTTCTTTCAACCTACTAATTTCAAAAACATTGGAGTTCGTGATTTTTTTTTCATATCGTCGAAACCTATTCCGATTTAAGATTAAAAAAAATGTGTTTTTTAATCGAATTTCGACGAAGTTTTATGCATTTGATGTTGGGTTACACGAAATGCAACACTTCATTTCGTGTAATTAACACAACACGAAATGCATAATATTTCTTTTGTTGGTCCATTTCGTGTCGAATAACACGGATACAAACATGCATTTTCATGTAGAATAACACGAAATGCGCATGACTGTATTTCGTGTTATTCTCTAAAAATATCGAAAATTGATGCACTTCGTGTAGATTTTTCCAAAGCAGAACATTATTTTTTGGAAAATTGCACGGAGCGCATAAAAAAAATATAGTGTCCTACTTGGTGCTTCGTAGCACGAAACAGAAGTTGTAATTTATTTTTTTCGAAATTAATTGATCAACCTTAAATCTATCTGGCCTTAATCGATGTAATTAGGAAAGTAAATGATAATATGATGTTACATAAATAAGTAATTATTTATCTCAAATCGTTATCGTAATTGCTCGTTTAATTTCATAGAGTTCAAAAAGGGTTTTGAGTTTTTCTCCGAAAGAATTTGAAAGAATTTTGAGGTCTTTTTTGTTGAAAAGTTGAAAATGAATTAACCGTCATACTGCGAACTAGTAAAATCCACACTATAAATAGTATGTCAGATTAGATGAGTAGAATTACAATAATCTGAAAATATAAAATACATCATAAAATACTTATTATTAGATGTTTGTAATAGTATTTTGATGCCTATAATAATGTATATACACCTGAATCACAAAAAAACAACATCAAATTAATCAACAATCAAGCATAACGGGATGTAACTAGATACTATTTTATGTTATTACAATTTATATAATTTTATTAGATTATGGATAGTATTTTGCTACAATTATTTTGATTATATCTAAGTTATATAATTATAACATCAACATTACATATTCGACTAAGAATGTATGTGTGTGCAATAATTTATAATAATATAAAAAATTCCAATATCTATGAAAATTCTCCACTAAAACTCGATAATCTAAAATCTAAATGTCAACGAGCAATTCTCATGCAACATAGATGCAAAATTTAGAAAACAAAAAATAAATAAATAATAAGATAACACAAAAGTATGAAAAAAAAATAATACTAGTTCATTTTGTTTTTATTGAAATAAACAATTCTGCGTCGCTGTTGCTGCCTAGTTGCCTCGACCTATGTAAAGAACTCATAATTCTATTTTTCATCCGTTTCCCCAGAGAAAAAAAATCATTTTATTTAATTGATATTAGCTCGAAATTTTAATTTATTCGAAAATAAATTATAATACATGGGTTTATTAGTACATATATCCGATGAACTTCACCAAGCATAATTTTACTATATACATTGTCGGTTATCCAATTTTACACGCATCTGCATGTATATCATCAGTATATGTGATTGTTTATGAATCTATAATTAATATAGCGGTAAATTACGGCCACCCTCGGTTATGGCCAAATTAGAAAAAAAGATTCTCCTGTTTGGGTAATTACAGCCACCTCTCTTTTTCAATATGTTTACATAAAATTTATGTAATTCGGTTATTTATCGAATCAAATTGTATATTCAGTTCGGTAAAGGGTATGGAATGTTGGCGTACCGAAATTTCGGTTTGATTTTACCAATTTAACATCCCTAAATTTACCTCTGGAGGGGTATTTTCATAAAATAATACGGAGTTAGCTGTAATTACACAAACATGAGGGGTTTTCGTAATTTGACCATAACTCAGAGGGGTGTCCGTAATTTGCACTTAATATAAAAATATATGATATATCTAATCAATTCAATGATCTACAAACAAAGGCCCCTTCCCACAGTTAATTATTGGTATATTATATACATTGTGTGTGTAAAATTTGTTGTCACTTTCGACAGGGATAAGGTTTTGGATAGCCCTAGTTGTACTAATTTAATTAATGTCTTTTTTCTATGGAACCTAACGTTAATTAGGCAGGCCCCTTGTGCTTTTATTAATTATTATATAGTTACTACACTACAAATATATATATTATTGTTTCTATATAGACAATACATATAAAAAAATATTATTAAAAATTATCATTAAATATGTAACGTTATATATTTCTGCATGCATGCATATATAAAATATAATATAGGTTGAATCATGTCATATTGAAAAAAAAAGAAATTAATTTTAAAGTTGATGTGATTGTAAACTGAAAATTAGTCTTCAGCTTTTTCTTTATAAAATCTCCCAAATACCCTTGTGATTTGGTTTTAAATAAAAATAACAATAACATAAATATCTAACAAATTAAATACTTATAAAAATCAAATTATTAGAGAGTAAGGAAATCCTAGGCCGTTGGATTCAAAGTCGTGACCTTTCATTTGGTCAAACTCTGAAACCATATTGGTCAGCACATCAATTAAAGTTTAAGCTGTTAAGAAAATATATTATTAAATATTAATATCTCCAATAAATATACATAAATTAATTATTCTTTTTGTGACAGAGATAGGGGTGATTAACGAGCTGGGGCGACTCGTAGGCTCGATGAGCCGGCTCGAAAAAAAGCTCAAACTCGAGTTTTTCGAGCTCGAGCTTTCTGACGAGTCGAGCTCGAATTTTTTTTTTTCATTGTTCGTGAGCTTACGAGCCGGCTCACAAGCCTTATTTTTATTTTTTTTTATTTTTATATATTCTTTTTTATTTTAATAATGTATAGTAATATAAAATATCATATAGAAATCACATAAAAAAAACACATATAAATATTAAATTATATATGTAACTACAGTTCATTGTTTATTTTGTAATTTTTTTTATTATAATCTAAATTATTTTTAATAAAAAAAATAATAGATAGAAAAACATTAAAAATGAGTTTGGCTCGAGCTCGAGCTCGACAAATTGGATAAGAACTCGACAAAATGAACTCGAGCTCGGCTCTTTCACACCCCGAGATAGAGCCCAACATTCGATGGATGAGGAATATTGCTTAGTATATACGGTTATTATTTTTTTATTTTTTATATACGAAAAAGGAATAATATATGCTTAGTTTAGTATATATGGTTAGCATTTTGTTGTGCCATACCTTTTGCCTACACAAGTACACATGCATAAGGGTCCATGATTGATTATTTGGTTCCAATTTTTTATTTTTTTTATTTGTTTATTTATAAATAAATTTAATGGTTGATATTCACTTGGCTTCTTTGTTTTTGGAATTTCATTTTTGAAGTTGCAGCTTTATCGGAGATACGTGTGTACTCTCCCAATTACATAATTGTAGTTTTTCTTTCTTTAATCTCCATGTTAGAGTGTGTTTGGCCGAGCTTATAAGCTATTTGAGAGCCTATAAATTCTTTGAAGATGTTTGGTAATTTTTCTTTTAAATCTCTTAAAAATTTATAAAAGTAAGCTGGATATAAAGTTCTACAATCTTTTTATTTAAAAATGGTAAATTACAACCACCCATGAGTTATGGTCGAATAGCGAAAACCCCTTCCCATTTGGGTAATTACAACCACCCCCTCAACTATAAATCTTCTCACACGTCCATTCTTGCGGTCTTAAATTTAGTGGAATCTTCGAGATTATATGGAATATTATCGCTTTTATACCTCTTTTATCCCTTTTAACTCCACATTTTTTAAGAAAGATGATCATAATATGTGTTTTTTGGCTTGTATATATCAGATTGTGGTACATCAGAAACTGTATTTTTACAAACTAGAGCACATTCGACGAAATCTAGATGATTATGTTGAATTTGACACCCTAAAGGTGGAAGTGTAAGAAAAAATCATAATTAAGAGGTATGTAATTATCCAAATAAAAGGGTTTTTGTTCGTTAATTAGCCATACCTCAGGGATGGTTGTAATTTATCTTTTTAAAAAATATATCTATTGTACCTTTTTATTTAACATCTTATTACGAGTAAAATTAGTGTATAAGTTCATTATTCAAATACTTAAAAAAATTAATTTTAAAAATAAGACATAACAATTTATGAGCTTTTAAAAAAAATATTAGTTGTTTAAAAATATAAGTAAATGCATTCATTTTTACATTATTTTATCGATTTATATATATCCTAAATATGCACCTCGAAATCTGGAAAAAAAGAAAAAAACAATGGACTCAGATTTTAGTATGAGGCTTGGGCTTGGCTCTTAACCATCCAATGTTATTGGACCCTATTTTGAGACCAAAATCACTAGGATCAAATGATTGTTTTATGTACAATTTTAGAGTAAATTACGGCCACCCCTGCAGCAATGTCAAATTACTAAAAAATCTCTCATGTTTGGGTAATTACGACTATCCCCTTAACTATGATTCTTCTTACACATCCACCCTCGCGGTGTCAAATTTAGTGGAATCTTCTAAATTATATGGAATATTCTCTAATTTGTCCGTTTTACCCCATTCAAGCTCTACATTTTGGAACAAGATGTATCTCTTGACGTGTATATATGTATCAGGTTGTGGTGCATCAAAAACTACATTTTTGCACAATAAATATTAATAAAGTTATAATTTGAGAAAAATGATAACTTACACATCACCTTGGGTTGAAGTTTTGGGATTTGATTGTTTATAAAGAAACTAGACAATTAAAATATTAACCAAATAAACATCCTAAAATTTTATTTCCATTGGCATTTTGAGAACTTGATGTTCAGTATAACATCGACAAATTAATAACCTTGCTTAAATAACAATTTTTACCCGTCCCAATTTGGTGTAAATGTACTAAATTAGTAGTTTGATAATTTAGTATTTCGCTGAATTAATGGAATCTTGCTTGTATTTATAGATGATTAACTGTATACGTAAGATGTAAGGAAACTCACATAACTATAAAATGCACATAATTAACTTCCTTTCATGTAGTAACAATAAGTAAAAATTGTGATGAAAACTTTGTAAAATGTAGTTGATATAACTTGCCTCCAAAAAGCTAACTATATTTTTTTTGCTTAAGTGTGAAGCTCAGCAAACCAATGGTAGGTAGGGTGAGGGTGGGGGTGGGTGTAGGCATCACATTGCTCTCTTATATATATATATATATATATATATATATATATATATATATATATATATATATATATATATATATAAATCAAATTAAATTTTGTTCTTAGCTTAGAGATGTTGGATTTCTATACCTCTAAGTAAGTCAATGAACTAATCTAGTCACAATCAGTATTTTGCTTTGAAGTTTTGGAGTACATATCCCCTTCACCTAATTTGGTTTATTTATGCATGTCTCTATAAATAACAACATTGTATTTTTTTTACAAAATACGAAAACATAAATCGAAAGAGAGAGAGAAAAGAAAAATGACCGGCGAAAACAAACTTCGATTTGAACTATGCGTTTGTATAGCCTTGGTTGCGGTTCTTTGCTTCGTCTCTCTTCCTGTGGATGCAGCCGTTAGAAAATATAAGTTCGACGTGAGTAATTATTTATCGTTATATATATATATATATATATATATATATATATATATATATATATATATATATATATATATATATATATATATATATACAAATCTGTAAATTATAATTATTTATTTTTATTTTGCAGATTCAAGTGAAGAATGTGAGCAGATTGTGCAATGCAAAGCCAATTGTGACAGTGAATGGTATGTTTCCAGGTCCAACAATCTATGTCAGAGAAGGAGACAGAGTTCTTATCAATGTCACAAACTATGCACAATATAACATGTCTATTCACTGGTAAGAATCTTGAAGTTAACGGTAAATTACGGCCACCCCCGAAGTAAAGTTAAATTACGAAAAAAAAGCCCTCATGTTTGGGTAATTACAACCAGCCTTCTCGGCGGTGTCAAATTTAGTAGAATTTTCTAAATTATGTGGAATGTTCTCAAGTTCGTACCCATTTTACCTTATTCGAGCGCCACATTTTGAAACAAGATGATCATAAGATGTGTCTCTTGGCTTGTAAAAGTCAAATTGTGGTGCATCAAAAACTGCATTTTTGCACAAACGGGCACAAACTAGAGAACATTCCACTGAATCTAGAAGATTCTGTAGAATGTGACACCATAAGGGTGTAAGGTAAAACGATTTATTGTTGATTTGTAATTACCCAAACATGAGGATTTTTTTTCGTAATTTGACCTTACCTTAAGGGGTGGCCGTAATTTACCCTAAAATTAAACACACTTATATATAATTTCACACACAAAAAAAATTGAATTTAATTGCAAATATTTATTGGTTTTAGGCATGGATTGAAGCAATACCGAAACGGGTGGGCAGACGGGCCGGCTTATATAACTCAGTGCCCGATAAAAACGGGGAATAGCTACGTTTACGATTTTAATGTAACGGAGCAACGAGGTACATTGTGGTGGCATGCACATATTCTTTGGCTAAGAGCTACCGTTTATGGTGCAATTGTGATTATGCCCAAACAAGGCACTCCTTTTCCCTTCCCTCAACCGGATAGAGAGCAAGTCATCTTGTTAGGTGAGTTTCACTACTAACAAAACCTTTCGAGAATCACGATTTTTAGTGCGCACGAGTATCGTAAGGTCTCATTTGGTCGTCGTGATTACATTAGATGTTTTGTTAGGGCCCAATCATATGGGAAGTGATCTTGTTGAGTTTCAAAAGCTAGTAATTGAAATAATTGAACTAAACAAAAAAAAAAATCGAAAAAAAGGAAGTTTTCTCCATTTTCATTTCAAAGAGTGTGCACGAGTATTATAAGGCCTCGTTTGGCTGCCACGATGAAATCAGTCAAGATAAGATATTTGCAATCTTACGAGGAGCCAAAATTTGTATGATTTGAACACGTGATGTATTATCCAATACGCAATTTATCGATAAATCAAGATATTGCACTAGGCTGCGGGTTCCTTCATTAGCAAAATTTTCGACTCGCATATGAGTCAACCAAACAAGGCCTAAGCGTTTTTAATATTTTTTTTTGCAGGAGAATGGTGGAATGCAGATGTTGAGACTGTAGAGAACCAAGGAAATACATTAGGATTGCCTCCAAACATGTCCGACGCACACACGATAAACGGAAAGCCCGGCCCGTTCTTCCCTTGCTCCGAAAAACATACATTCGCAATGGAAGTGGAACAAGGGAAAACGTACCTCCTACGTCTCATAAACTCCGCCCTAAACGACGAGCTCTTCTTCGCCATAGCCAACCACAACATGACAGTTGTCGAAATCGACGCAGTTTACACGAAACCCTTCTCGACTCAATCCATACTAATCGCGCCCGGACAAACGACAAACGTACTCGTCCGAACAAACCAAACCCCCGGAAGATATTTCATGGCCGCAAGGCCCTTCATGGATGTGCCCATTCCGGTCGACAACAAAACCGCCGCCGCGATATTCCAGTACAAGGGAATACCAGACACGGTGGTCCCCACATTCCCACACTTGCCAAACCCTAACGACACGTCATTCGCGCTGAGTTACGAGGACAGACTCAGGAGCCTGAACTCGCCCCAATTTCCGGCGAACGTGCCCTTACGAGTCGACCGGAACCTGTTCTACACGATCGGGCTAGGGCGGAACCCTTGCCCGAGCTGCGTGAACGGGACGCGCCTGGCGGCGTCGCTGAACAACATCTCGTTCGTGATGCCGCGCGTGGGGCTCCTGGAGGCGCACTACTCCGACACGGCGGGGGTTTACACGACGGATTTTCCGGATCTGCCGCCGACGCCGTTCAACTACACGGGGGCGCCGCTCACGGCGAATCTCGAGACGGCGAAGGGGACGAGGCTCAGCAAAATCCGGTTCAACTCGACGGTGGAGCTTGTGATACAGGACACCAATTTATTGACGGTTGAATCGCACCCGTTTCACCTCCACGGGTACAATTTCTTCATTGTCGGGACCGGAATCGGGAATTTCGACCGTGCGAAGGATCCGGCGAAGTACAATTTGGTCGATCCGCCGGAGAGGAATACTGCCGGCGTTCCGACGGGTGGATGGACCGCTATTCGATTTAGAGCTGATAATCCAGGTATATATATCTATGAGAAATCTATAGTTTTCACCCCTGAATTTTGCAATGATTCCACATTTGGTCCTCCATGTTCACAAAAAGCACATTTGGTCAATAATTTGATATTTTTGGTCATTTCCATCAATTTACCATTAGTTCATCAGTTACGGTAGTGATGGGCTCATGTTTGATTCGTTACTTTTAACGGAAAATTAACGAAAATGACTAAAAGTGTTGAATTTTTTAAACATGGGGACCGAATGTATTTTTTGTAAACATGGGGGTCAAATATGAAATCAATGAAAACTTAAGGGACGAAAATTATATTTTTCTCATTTATATCTATAGAAGCACTGAATAATTTTACTTATTTTCATTTAGTACCTAAGTGTTATATCAAATTGCTGAAAAACCCCATTTATTAAAAATATTAACAAAAACATCCTATGCAACAGGGGTGTGGTTTTTCCATTGCCATTTGGAGCTGCACACAGGTTGGGGTTTGAAGACAGCATTTGTAGTAGAAGATGGACCAGGGACTGATCAGAAAGTTCTCCCTCCACCAAAGGATCTTCCACCCTGCTAAATTTGTATATTTAATTTGTTTTATTATTAATGTTTCATTCCAAGAATGAGGCAGAAAATATAATATTGAGAAAATTGGGGAGTCAAACAAAATTTCCCTTATTTTCGGTGAATATAAGGCATGATCATGTATTTTTGTGATTTTATTTGTTTCGGAATCATATTGTAATTATGTCCCAATAAGTAAAAAAAATGGATTGTTGTTTTTTGAAACCTCATAATGGACTTGTTGTACTTTATTTAGTATTGTGCACTCTCTAGTTGGAGTAGCGCGCAAACCACACTTACGGTGTAAATCATTTTCGATCTCGTATGTGGAAGGTAAATACTACAGTTCTCTGTCGACACATCGTTTACCACACGAAAGTGTTTTGCAACCTAAAAGTGCTTGTGTACAAACGAAAAATGTCTCTATCAATAAACTAAAAGTGTAGAATCATAATACCCGACAGCTTAAATCCTCAAAATCGTGCAACTCGAATAAAATAGCTGGGTTTCGCAAACTCTAATAACAAAAGAACAGTTTTTTCTATAATTTAAGGTTTTCAAATTCGGTCAAACCACCATGCAATTGTTTGTTATAAGAACAAGAAATCAAAACATCAAAACAGGATACTGCCCGTTTAATATATAACTTGAGAAAGATAATGTCAATCTTTTCTCTCATCTTTCTTCTTTCTTGATCTTATCTTTCTCGTCGTCTTCTCTCGCGCGAATGCACAATGTTTGACTTACAGTGATTTCAAAACAAACGGAATTAATAAGTTTGTAAGAACTCGTCTTTGGAAAATGTTCGAGGATAAATAAATAAATATGTATTGAAAATGATTTTGTTAAAAACACGTTTTATGAGCAGCATCATTTGTTTATTAAGTGAAAATGAAGTATAGATGTAATTTTAATATAAAGTGGGGGCATTCCAAACATTTCATGAAATGTAGGGAGCTAACTGTAAGCGAAACTTAAAAGGTGAGGTGTGGTACCCAAAATATACGAGCAGACGTTGTCTAGTAAATGAAACTAGACAAAAGCGATTTACGAGCTAAAACCCCTTCAATTAATCTACAATAATATCAATATAAATTTTGAGCTTATAAATTCGATTCGAGCTCGAGCTCATTAAAAGTTAGGTTGTTTTATTTACACCCTTACCCGTATCTACAATAGTAACTTGTATAATTATACATGTATTACAATATCCTATCTATTGAAATAAAAAAAAAAGTGAGATGCAAAAGAACAAAGTATAAAACTATAAATCCAATTTTGATGCCATAAGATAAGTGGTCCATAATAGAAGCAGCCAGTTTCATGAAAATCAGAAAGAAAATAATAAAAGAAAAAAAAGAAAGAATAAATTACACGCACACCCCTAAGGTATGCTGAAATAACTTTAAGGTCCTTGTGGTATTGATAAGTACACTTACTCCCTGAAACATAGTTAGAAAGTCTAATGGCATAATGCATTGGATATGTTGTCTCCACCACTTCCTGAAAGTAACAGTCTGTTAGAACTCTATCCGAATAATGTTTCCAATGCATTATCCTATTAGAGTTTCTAACTATGTTTCAGGGGTGGATGTAATTATCGATACCACAGGGACTTAAAGTTATTTTAGCATACCTCAGGGGTGTGGGTGTAATTTACCCTAAAATAAAAGGTAAAAAAGAATAATAAAAGAAAAAGAAATAGCACCACAACGAATATATGCCCTTTTGACTTCCGACACTAGCTTGATAATATCATCCATCATCATATCTGAAGATGGTGGCACTTCCGGCGACATGGTCTTTCTCTCTCGCTACCTCCGCCGCCGCCGCTAGGCCTCGCCGATTCAGCCGGTGAGTTTCACATCCACTCCTTTATGTCATCGTTTGCCCCTCAATTATATTTTAAATTAATTATCGCCTTGTAATTTTGCAGATTTTGTGGTGTAACAATGGCGTCCGCCGGCGTAAATGTTGAAAATGTGAAAGTTACCAAGGGTTTGGGTGATTTGCCTAAGGTTATTTTGACTTCTGTTCATGGAAGGTACCTTCCAATTTTTTTATTTGTTTTTTATAATTTTTTTTGGTCCAAGTGAAATGTGATTATTTGTATTGAATTATAAACCTAATTGATTCATGTGGGCAATTTGAAGTATAAAATAGTGTTAAAATAAAATTGCTATTACCTCAGCTTATACAAACTGGTTTGTGTTCGATTATTTCATCGGATACACGAAAAGTTCTGTTTTTTTTGAAGAATAAAATGTAATTTGAATATTCATTATCTTACAGTGAGGCAGAGTTATACTTATATGGAGGTTGTGTTACATCCTGGAAAGTAGCAAATAAAGACCTCCTTTTCGTTCGACCAGATGCTGTATTTAACGGGCAAAAGCCCATCAGGTATTTGCCGTAACCGATTACTCGATCAGTTGAAATCTTGCACAATTAAAATTTCCTGAGAATTAACTAAATTTATTAAAAAAAATTATTTGGATATAGTGGAGGAATACCACACTGTTTTCCGCAGTTTGGACCTGGAGCGATACAGCAGGTTAATTTCCTTCACGTTTTCCGAGATTTGCTGCTATCGAAAATTGCTTATATTAACTTTTGATATTATTAACATTGATCACAGCATGGATTTGCAAGAAATTCTGATTGGTCGATTGTTAGCTCTGAAAATGTCGAGGGAAACCCGACAATTACTCTCGAGTTAAAAGATGGTCCGTACAGTCGTTCTATGTGGGATTACGGTTTTCAAGCTCTGTACAAGGTTAGTTGTACGTATGTTGTTGTTTTGCTGTTTTATATGTATCTGTCAATTGTCTTTACGAATTTTCCAATAAGATTCAATTCATTTGTATTCTTCTTGTCACTCTTTTTTTTTTCTTCAGGTTACTCTGGACAAAAATACCCTCTCAACAGAGTTGAAAGTAACAAATACCGATGAAAAGCCGTTTTCATTTACTACTGCCCTGCATACATACTTTGCGGTAAGTTTCGATTTCTGTACATTTCGGAACACCAGAAAATATGAAATAAAAATTGTGTTGGATTTACCGTTGAAAATAGCAATGATTCCCGAATGTCGTTGCACACTGTAAAATAACAGTAATGAAAAAATGCAGATAGATACGAATATATGTATATATATGTGTTACTTCTTTATTGTAGTTTCACCACATTATAATGTCAATATATCCTTAAATATTCGTAGTTCGGATTTATTATATATGCAGGCGTTGGTACCAGGGGCAACTGTTAGAGGTTTAAAAGGCTGCAAAACATTGAACAAAGATCCCGACCCTAAGAATCCAATCGAGGGTGCAGAGGAAAGGTGTATATATATATATATATATATATATATATATATATATATATATATATATATATATTGAAAATAACACAAGAATTTTTCGTCAATACTCAGTAACTGAAATTGAGTTAGCATTGCTTACTGGATAAATAAATATATGCTACAGTCTATGAGAAAATCAAACATCAAAGAAGGGTAACACCGGAAATTTACATCTTTCTCGTATTCGATTTTTTTTTTCCCAGTTCATATCTTGTAAAATACTTTCTTTTTCATAGTATATTTTCTGACTTTTTATTTTCTCGAATCAGGGATGCTATTACATTTCCTGGATTCGTAGATTGTGTTTATCTGGAAGCTCCGACGGAAATACAGCTGGACAATGGTTTGGGTGATGTCATCACCATCAAGAACACAAAGTAAATTCGAGATGGCTTTTCTAATTATTTTTAATTATTACCATTTTTACGATTGCCATGTCATCATTGTCCTGTATTATTCTTTCACAATGCAGTTGGTCAGATGCTGTTTTGTGGAACCCTCATCTAACAATGGAAGCGTGTTATAAAGATTTCGTGTGCGTTGAAAATGCCCAGGTATGAAAGCCCTCGATTCATATTAAATATTACTTGTGGATTTTCTTTTCTGAATAAACTGGTAATCGACATTTATTATTCTCGTTTTTTTCCGTAATATCTATCTCAGATTGGAGAAGTTCAAATAGGGCCGAACGAATCTTGGACTGCAGTGCAACAACTAAGCCTGGCTTGAAAACTGCAGCTGACAACAACTTTCGGAATTTTTTTTTCTTTCTTTCACTAAGACCGATGCCTCGTCCAAATAATACGCACCACGTGTAACTTGTATCGCTTCATCAATAAAAAATAATGTTTCCTTACACATCTGTGTGTACCTCTGTAATTTTACTCGAAAAAATTACTAAATCAGTTTCCCAGTTTTCGTATTTGCTTCAGAAGTTGCCGAAGCCAACAAATAACTAAATCAGCAATCTGCACAGATACATACTCGAAAAACCGAAAAAATCTTATAAACTCAAACGAAAATATTACTAAAACGAGAATTTACAACCAACTCCCTATTTAAAAAAAAAAAAACCCGAAAAAAAAAAACGAAGAAAAATAACAGAGAATATTCTCTTCAATTTGTGAACATAGCAACCAAGCAAACCAACAACACAACAAACCCCACAGCCAAAACCCAACAAATCCACTTCTTACCATCCTTCTTCATCTTCTTCGCGTAGAACAAACTATTCGTTCCGCCGCTGATAAAGCTACCCGCGACAGCAACGTTTCTCTCGATGTCGTCAATCTGCTCCCCCTGCGCGTCGACAATGACAGCCATATCAAGAAACACCTGATGAAGCTTATTCAAACTCCTCCATATATCCATCACCGCCTCGTGCCTCTCCTTATTCTCCAAATTGCCCTCCGTTTTCTCCTCGAACACGCTCACGCTCCCGTTTCCCGTCACCATTTTCTCCATCACCTCCTCGCTCGGGTACTCCCCCGTCGCGTTGAAGTACCGCCTCTTTAATCCCTCTTTGTAATCCGACATAATCTTCTCCCTCAACGCTTGGAATCCGTTCATGAGGTCCTTGAGCTTGGACCTCAGCCCGTTTGTGGTCGAAACCCTCGTTCGATCGACGGCGCTGCCTTGTGCGAATATTTTCCGGTTCGCCACGTTGGATTTGTCTAGGGCTTCGAGATGGGATTTGACCGTTTTGGCCTTTCTTAAGACGGTGACCATGTCGGAGTCCATTCGGTCCCGTAGGCCGCGGAGGATTTTGGCCCGGTAAGTGGATTTCGTCTCGTCGTTTAGGGTTTTGAGATCGAGTAGAAGGTTA
Organism: Erythranthe guttata; assembly: GCF_056151865.1. Taxonomy (NCBI): domain Eukaryota; kingdom Viridiplantae; phylum Streptophyta; class Magnoliopsida; order Lamiales; family Phrymaceae; genus Erythranthe; species Erythranthe guttata. The sequence continues at coordinate 4,816,907 of NC_142540.1, forward strand.
GCGATGTCTTGCATCTCGTTCTTGATTGTTTCGACTTCTTGGAAGAAGTGGGAGAGATTTTCTTCGTCGTCCGTTTGGTGCTGCCCTAACTCTAAGTCCCTCTCGTGTTCGAGATCGATGTGGGCTTGTTTCTTCAACTCCACGTAACTTTGAAACGAGTTTGTCATTAGATCATTCATCTTGTGTGCACTATCTGCAAAATCAAAAACAAAATTCAAAATAAAAATAAAAAAAATTATAGGAAACTCAAATATATAAATCAAGGGTTTACAGTAATAATGTAAATAAAGATTCGAAAAAAGTATATGATAACTCAAAAAAAAAAAAAAAAAAAACAGGGTTTTATTATCAAACCTTGAAGATGCAGTGGTGATGATGAATCTCTCTTCTCTTCGTATTATTTGACACTTTTATTACTATGTGTATTGTGTGTGTATTTGTGTGTGGTGTGTGTGTGATTGTAGAGAGAGAAAATGGAGAGGAAACGGTTGCAGTGAATGGTATTAAAAGGAAGAGAGTAGTGAGAGAAACGAAAACAGAGATTTATTTGGGAGGAATTGAGAGAGCAGAGAAGAACGAACTGCTGCTTTTTGCGATCGTTCAGTTTTTTTTACTTTTAAATATTTGAAATTTGTTTTTACGTAGCCGTTGTTCAATTGTCAAATCCCGCTAAGTTCGGTTAGTTACTACGACGCCGTTTTACAAGTTATTATATTTGCAGATTTGCCCCGCTGATTTTTTTTTTTTTTTCCTTTTCTTTTCTCGATGGCAATAGAAATAATTGCTTGTAGCAGCATTTTGATTAATCAAAGTGCAATTAAGAAAGAATTATTACTTATTAATTTATTTGTTTAATTTGATAAATTTCGAATCTTATTATAAATTGTCAAGTAGAGAAGGAGAAACGATTTGAATAACTTGGAATAAGTGAATTTGTGTCAATTGACCCGGGTTCAAATTCCCTTGACATTGGTCGCTAGGTGGAGCTTATCACACATGGTTAGTTTACTGTGGTTGAAGTCTTTCATATGATTTGCGAGCCATTATACGAGAGTTAGATTGAGTAGCCTGCGATTTTGAAATATAGCTAGATAAAAGTGGTTTTTTGACTCTAATAATTAAGAAATTCAAAGACTCAGATAATTCATTTTCATTTTCCAGTTAATCTACATTTAAAAAATCGTCTTCGTCCGTTCAATCATACAACACGAAAAAAAAAAAAAAAAGTCGAAGAAAGATGAAGAAAATGAGTTTAACTAAGAATATTACTATGTGGAAATACATTTTCCAATGAAAAATTGGATACAAGATAAATACATAACAATATGTTGCTATGAAACATATCAATAAGGTGGGAATTATGACTACATCTACACATCTAAATAATAATAATAATTATTATTATTATTTTTAAATGAAAAATGAAAATCCAATGACCCCATGAAAAGTATTGCATATAGTAGGTACTATATTTGGAAACCTTCAAGCATTAGACTTGCTGTGCTTCTCAGCTTCAATTCTCCGTAACGCCGTAGAACTCAATTTATCGCCAGTGGATTCTTCGGGGACTAAGTCAACAACTTCAATCTGCAAAATTTTCAAAAAATTAATTATTTTATAGCAAGTTAGGAAAATAACGTACTTTCGTGCAGATTGAATAGCATCGAAACCTTTAGTTGTGAAAGACCTCTTTCGCCCCTCTTCTTGTTAACGGATAATCCTCCGGGATAGGTTTCCTTACTGTCAGACAAGCACCTCGAGTTATTAGCTATTGCATAACATTCAAAAGATTATAATGGACAATTTTTTGTCAGATTGTCGATTTTTCACTTCGTATACAACTGTATCGGTAGCATATTTGTACGAATATAATTAACGCATAGATATTGCACAGAATACAGAACTGCGAAATTAATTAATCAATGAATGCATCACCTTCTAACCTCCGAAATCAAAGAACATCGAACGAAAAAAAAAAATACGAAGTAATCACAAGATAAGGAGTTGCCAGACCCGATATTAATCAAAGAAAATATTAAGTTACAGACCTGACAACAATAGCCTCCAAATTATCGTCAACAATTGAGGGGCCATACGGATCCACAATCGGTTCTACTTGCACAACGAGCTCCGACTTTACAGACTGGAAAGAATGATTGCACGAAAGAAAATAATAGTTATCTTCACGGCAATATAAATTAAAAATGAAAATCAGCAGTTTCAAGATAAAGGAAGATTGAGGTGGTGCGTTTGACGGCCTTTGAGAACCATCAACAATCATCGTCGGTTTACATTGCATCTATCAAAATTGTACGTTAACAAAATAGAAAACTTGATACTTAATTCCTCAAAAAAAAAGGAAAAAAAAAGATATAGAAGCATCCTATTCGAACGTGAAAAAAAAAGCACCTTAATGTAATCTTTAACATTTTTCGTTCTTTCTTCAATCGTCTCTATCAGATAAGAATACTGCAAGAAAACGTTCAACACGTCACAATCTTTCAATTTGCTACAAAATGAAAGAATAATAAAATGAGATCACGAGAATGTTTATCGTACAAGAAACGACATAATAGGACCCGCGTCTCTATAATTCTACCTTAAATTCATATATTGTCTTGGACGTCAAAGTACTAACATCTACTGTGAACGATTAGCGCCTCTAATTCAGATTTTTTCACGGATGTCAATTTGGTTTTAAAATCTTAATACTTACAAACGAACACTGAGATTGCTGCCGATATATTGTATCTTTAATTCCGTAGTCACAACACAGTAAGTCAATTAGCACTGCTAACATCAGTCCCTACCAAACCGCACATTTCGATTTTTAGCAACAATAATTTGTGAATTATTACCTTCAAAACACTCCAATCAAATTCCAACCACCTATAGAATTTGGTGGTTCTTTTAACAGGAGAAAGTTAGCACAACAACCATTGGGCATTTAAAAAAAAAAAATTAATTAATTAATGATTTTACCTTTTTGTTGGTGAGCATAGGGCCATCGCAGACACCAACCACGATTCGATCCCTCGCCAACACCGCCGCAGCCTACGGAAAATCCAAAAAAATGATAATAATCATAATCCTAAGATCTTCGCTGATAAATATATGTATGTATGTGTGTGTGTGTGTGTGTGTGTGTGTGTGTGTGTGTGTGGGCATACATAATAGAGACAGACCTTGAGGAATTGGCGATGGCCGTCGTGCAAGCGATCGAAGGTGCCGCCGAGAACCACCGCGGAGTACGAATTGGGAGGCGATAGAGTTGAATAATCATCCAGAATCGCCATTGTTTTGGCTTACTCCGATGGAGTTTTTGGTTGACTGGAAAGTGAGAAGTAGGAAAAATTAAATTGGGGTAATTGAGGAGGATTTTGATTGGGTGGATTTTTGGGGTTCGCAAATCAAAATTTTGAACTCTTTGTTTGAAATGAAAGCATTTCAAGTACATTGAATGTGGACTATGTTAATCTGACTTATTCAATTTATATAGTTAGGGGTGAGTTCGGGACGGGATTTCGGGAATTCGGGATTTTCGGGATAGAAATTTTAAATCTCAATCCCGTCCCAAACTATTAAATCCCGGTTATATCGGTATCCCTAAATATTTCGGGAATCGGGATTGGGATCGGGAAATCCCATATTTTGCCTAAAAACTAAGAAATATTGCATCTTTTTTCCATTAGTATTATTTTATATACTAAACCAACTTGAATATATTATAGGGTTTATTAGGGAAAACCCCCTTGTTCATATTTTCTAATGAGGTAGATCCAATTTTTTTTCCCCTTTTTGAGATACACCCAATTTTGCCAACTTGGCAAAATATATTATATAATTTCCCTTTAATACCCCTGTCTTATTATTAAACGGCATTTATTTCCTTTAATACGTGATTTGAGATTTGCTGATACGTTGCCTAAAATCACGGAATAAATTTACGTGAGATCATTGGCCGTTATATCAAATCGTGACAATATTTTTTGAAGATTCTCTTCATCGTTCCAGCGGGTTTTATCGTCTTTGAAGATTTCTGCACCGTCGTGAAAATATGATCGATTTTTGAGCGTTTGTTGTTGGACGTTGTTAAGCGGGTATGAATGCGTTATTCGTTTTTTTTTTTTTCGCTCAATGTCCATGATTGTCGTGTACGGTGGTTAGAAAATTTTAAGAGTTGTGTTGATACTTGATTCTATTAAGTAGAACGTTTTTTAACAAAATTATTCCGTCATATATATATCGTTTTTTTTTTGCCGATGATGTTTGTTTGGAAGAGGATTGATAGAGTTAGAAGATGATGGTTCACGTATATCGGACCAGAGTTGTTTTATATGAACATCGTAGTTGGTTTATGCAATAATTGAAATAACTGCCCGCTGTGGTTGAGTTCATGAGTTAGATCCCGTTCGATAGTTGATTTATTTGTGTATAACAGCAGATTTTAGGGTGATGGGTAGTACATTAAAATATATTTCGTAGTCTATTTTAATTTAGCGTATGGATTTTGCATTTTGAGTTTATTGTTGATCATATTAATATATTTTTTAGTATTCTGCATTTTTAATGTCGTATCATGATTCAAGGTATTTTCGATGGCGAATTTTGTACGGATTTTGTTGAGATTTGGTGGTTTGGTTGCTATAAAAGAGGTGTTCGAATGGGTTTACTCGCAGCTCATTGGTTGCATTTGTTATTTCAATGTTGCCACAACTCGATGGGGGGATATAAGCATGGCATATAGGCTGGAAGGCATTGTCCGCTGTGGTCAAGTTCATGTTTTTGATCCCGATCGATAGTTGGTTTATTTGTTTATAACAGCCGATTTAAGTGTGCTGGGTAGTACATTAAAATATAGTTCGTAGTCTTTTTTAATTTAGCGTATGGATTTTGCATTTTAAGTTTATTTTTGATGATATTAATGTATTATCATTCAAATGTATCTGCAGTCTATTTAATCATTTTTTAGTATTCTGCATTTTTTATTTTGTTTCATGATTTTAGGTTTTTTCGATGGCGAATTTCGTACGGATTTTGTTGAGGTTTGGAGGGTTGGTTGCTATAAAGAAGTGTTTACGATGTAATGGCTCGGTAACTTCGGTTAAGTGTTAAACAGTTGTAATACAGTAGTATACTATTATGAATACCGTATGATACTACCATTATCATTTTATTATACTATTATGAGATTATTAATGTACTAGAGTTTTTTAACTCGACATACTGGTTTGATTGTGTTGTGATGTGTTTTATGTATTTTATCAAAACCCTAGATTAAAATTATGAGATTATTAATGTACTATTTTATTGGTTATGTTGGAATACTTTACGTTGGTGTTGTTCTCAATGTTCTTGTCATTTCAGTGGTATATTGTTTGTAACACAATTTCATGTCAGTACTATAACCGTAATATACTACCATAGCAGATTAATGTACTATATTGAAATTATTAATATACTACGTGGTTGAATAATACGGGATCCATAGTCGATTAACGAGATCCATAGTCGAATTAGATCAATAAGATAGTCTATTACATGATATAAGGAAAATTAACCTAATTGATTAGTATTTCAAACAAACATATTATTCAGTTTCCATATATATTATTATTTTTTCATATATATTATCATTTACCCTAATCGTTTTCATATAATAAGGAAAATTACCCTAATTGATTCGTATTTCAAACAAACATATTATTCAGTTTCTATATATATTATTATTTTTCCAATAGTCAATTAACTAAACCCATAGTCGAATTAGATACATGGGATAGTCTATTAAAAGATATGAGATAGTCTATTAATTTTAAAACACAAATCTGCCGCCGTCACTTCTCAAATCTAGGGTTTTGATAATTCTTCGGCCCATAGTCGATTAACGAGATCCATAGTAAAATTATACCAGTGGGATAGTCTATTAAATGATATGAGATAGTATTTTAATACAGATGTAATTCGACTATGCATCTCGTTAATCAACTATGGGCCGAAGAATTATCAAAACCCTAGATTTGAGTAATCCTAGATTTGAGTAACCCTAGATTGGAGCAGTGACGGCGACGGCGACGGCGGCCAACGACGATATCACTTCTGGTGGATGTCCTGCCCATCAATTGTTGCAATATCACTGATTTAGTGCTCGAATTCGGTATGCGATTATAACAGATCTGCAATTACACAAACGTGATAGTCGATTTAGCCAAAACATATCAACAAAACGATGGACGATAGCGATGCAACGAGCGGCGAAGACGTACCTATGGCGGCTTGCTCGGAGAGCACGTAGTCGTCGTTTCACGGCAGTGCAGATATCTTCCGCGTTCAATCGGCCGTTCCGGGATGTGGTTGTGGGAGGTTTTGCAGTTTATTTGATAGTGGGTTTAACGGGAAAATAGGAAGGGATTTGATATTATTTCAAAAGGTAAAGTAACGGGATTTGTGGGATTTGATTGAGGGTAATTATGTAATTAAGAAAAGTTTGGGTTTTTATCAAAATGGCAAATTTAAATTTGGGTCTACCCCTATTTTTTGAATGTTTAAGGGGGTTATATCTAATAGACCCTATATTATATACATACTATTGTTCTTGTCTTATTTATTTTTACCACAAAACTTGGAACAAATAAAATTTTATAAATTTAAAAATAAGTTGAAACAATATATTTTATATTGTATTTCTCATCTCCTTGACACTATATATATATATATATATATATATATATATATATATATATATATATATATATATATATATATATATATATATATATATATATATATGTGTGTGTGTGTGTGTGTGTGTATTTTTTTTATTAGTTTTTTTTTTTCTTTTTTTCCTAATTCGGGATTAAAATATCCCGATCGGGATTGAACCAATTCCCTAATACCGATCCCGTATTTGTTCCTAATCCCAATCCCGAATCCCGTAATCCCGAATTCCCGAAGTTTTAGTCCCAAATAGTAAATTCCGATCGGGACGGGACGGGATCCCGAATCCCGATCCCAAATGCTCAGCCCTATATATAGTATGATATTCTGAAATAAAATAAAGTATTTATTTTGATTTATTTGTTGATAAATCATGTAATTTTATTTATCCACGAGTTGGTAGATATTGACTATTGTACTATGTAGCACCGACACATAACAAACATGCTAAAAAGGGATACCGGAATTTGGGTGAAATGTATAAATATCAATAGTCTAGAGGTATATTTATAACTATGTTATACATACAAATATAAGTTTTGATTTATATATAATTTATTTTTATATATTGTCATAAAAATATATATTCAAAATAAATATTATTATCAACTATTAATTTGCAATTTAGGTAATGAGCTAGGGATGCAACACAATTGTTTGAAAACTTGTTATTCAGATATGTTTCTATTTTTTCAGAAATTGCAAAATGGCTCATAAAATGTCTACCATATATTCTTAACTCTTGTATCGGACACAAAACGTATCCGAAATGCGAATAAATTAAAAAAATTGAAATTTCCATGCTACATAAATTGTTATATAAATCAAGTGTCCAAGTTGTTAAGCATATAAAATTTTGATTTATAATTTAACTCATAAATAATTATCCACGACCAATAAATAAATACTATTGATAGAATCTTTTTGTTTTATCAAGTGTAGTATAACCTTTGATTTGATAATAAAATTAAGAATGCATTTTTAATATATTGGATTGGACCACGTGAAATTGAAATTGTAGTTGACCATAAATATTATAATAAATTATTATTTAAACAAAATATTTTAATAAATAGCTACAGAAGGAAATACTTCTGTTAAAATTTAAAATTATATCAGCTGTATAAGACAAGAATTGAAGTATATATCAAATGTCCAAATAAAAATAAAAATGTATCTATAATTTCCCTACCATGGACAAACAATCCTTCAAGAAATAGTCAATCTGAGAAGCATACAAATCAGGAAAAGTCCGATAATGGTCAACGTGAGGCGAAGATCCGAAATTAAAAGAGGAAACACGTTTCCCGATCTTCCTCTGTTCCTCGATAAAGAGCTCCACCGCTCGAAACGGAATGACTTTGTCGCCTGCGCTATACAGATAAAGCTGAGGGCATTGAGGCTGATTCTTCGAAAGCCCAGAAATAACCCTTGTCAATCTCCTGTTAGACGAGAAGATATTTAAAACTGCTACTTCGATTGGAAATATAACAGAAATTCGATGGAGATTTTCGATTGAATACTTACGGGTTTATGTTGGGCAAGTTGAGGAGATAGGAGAAGAGTTTTTCGAATGCAAATAAGAGAAAAGATTCGATTAAAAACGGTTCCTTTTCTTCGATTTTCGATCCATTGTTGACAATTTGTAATCGAGTCGAAGGGTAAGTGGCGGAGCTGCTTTTCTTTAGTAAGGCTGTGGTGAATCCTGCAGCCCATACCTGAAAGAAGTCGAAAGGTGTCGTGTGAGAATGCATACAAAGTAATTTTAACAACTTAAAAGTACTTTTTCTGGTGGAGTTGCCTAACATGAAAAAACAAACGAAACATGTGTATTAATGCATAAATAACTCTGCGTATAGACGTTTTAATGAAGTTTCACTGCATTTCTTTCGAAGCTAAGAAAACGAAGCCATTTTTTTAGTGATTTGCATTAGTGCCCAAGATCCAAAAGTAGCCGAAGAAGAAGGAAACGGAACATGGAAATAAACACCCAAAAGCTAATTATATTTGCTCTCCACGATGCTAAAACGAGTAATACTACTTATCATCAAAACACGCAAAACACACCGAAATCAAAGGTGCTCGACGTAAGATACTTGTACAAGAACCAAATATTTTCTATAAACTGCATATCATCTTTGATCAAACAGTTAACGCAAATACAATCACGGTTTATTGAATAAATAAGCCACTTTACAATCCCGAATAAATTAAACGCAAACCTTAGGATCTAAATTGGGGTCTCCTCCCGAGTCAACGACGCATCCTTTAATCTTCTCCAACAAATCGTGTCTGTCTTTCAAATTATCAAGAATTGCACCATACCTGCCCAAAACAAAAAAACGAAATAGTCTACAGATTACGACAAACGAAAAACGCATACTCCAATGTACATGAATAGAAAAAATCAACGAAAAACCCCATATAGAAGATGATAAATAAAAACGAAATCGAAAGATAGCGTACGCTAGCCAACCGGTATTGCTGAAGGTGTGGAAAATCAGTACTCGATCGCGGCCGGTGTCATCCGACAGCCACGATGCAAGCTCACGCGCCAATTTGTGAATCCTCTCCTCGAGCTTCTTCCCCAAATCGAAGGACAGCACATCCCTCACAGAAGCCACGAAAGTAACGGCGTGGATGCCCTTGTTGTTGTACAGCTGGATGTACTTCCTCAGGTGCTTGGGCTGCGTACCCAGCCACCCCAGCATCACCACCGCAACCTCGGCGCCGGCGGCGATTCCGTTTTTCCGATCGTCGGCGCACTGTCCCGGGGGGGCGAAATTCCAGTGGAAGGGGTTCTTCTCCGCCGAGCCGAAGAAAAGGCGATCGAAGTAATTGGCCGGGACGGAGAAATCGGCTGATCGGAAAACTGGGAAGGAGTTGAAGGAGTGGGGGTTGAGGAATTTAGGGGAGGAGTGGTTGTGGGAATTAGGGGAGAGTGATGAGAATCGGCATGGAGAACGGAGGTGTTGGGTTCTGCGGAGAGGCGCGTGGAGACGGGAGGTTTTGCGGAGGAGGAGGAGGGAATGGCTGTTGGTGAAATTGAAAATGCGGGCGGAAGCCGCCATTGGGGATTCAATTTCCGGCGTAGAATCCGATGTTCCGGAAATGGGTTTGCTGATTACTATCTGGAGTGGAGCCCGTTTTTTCGTGATATTGAGGATTTATTGATTCTTTTTTTATTTATTAATTTTAATATTTTGAAAATACTATTTTCTTTTTAAATCTTCCTTCCACCTGCTCTTTTCACTTTTCTACACATCACTTAATTTTTACCTATATTTTTTTTCTGATTTTTTATTTCTATAGTTTCTTACAAATCAAGCATCGATCTCCGTGTATCCGAATCCATATCCAAATTCGGAGTCTTTCCCCTTATTTCTTCTCTAACAATACACCACTCCTATTAGACCACCCATGATCGGATCCGGTCACCACAACTAACCCCGTGAACGCTCAAATTCAGCCATAAAAAACAAACTACTGTGGTCTGAGTTTTTCTTGGCCAAAAAATGGGTTCTTTTATCCGTTCACCAGTTTTAAAACTGGTTTTACCCGGTCAAACAAGATTTTGATTCCTTGACCCCAATTTTTTTTTTCGGTTTTAGGAGACAGACCGGACCGCCTCATCGCCTGGCCACGGTCGAACCGGTCCGACCGGCCGATTCGATCCGGTTCTGATATTGCTTGAAACGCTAACCTTTGATCAAATCTAGAAATATTTACCTAAAAACATGTCGCAAAAGAAGTCAAATGAAGAAAGATTATAACTTTCTACAAAATTTTACAATTTTGTTGGTTTCCTACTGTAAAAAAGTAGTGATATTTTGGCCATTGGATAATAAAGTAATTATGTCTTGCCATTTCCCTGCTATTAGAATTTTGAGAAGTTTATTTGAAAAATAATTATCTAAATGAAGCACTTTCACTTGAGTACACTTGTTGAACAAATAATCTAGGAGGTCATGTTCATACTCGTACGCTCCCCTCCTTATTGGTCTATACTATGCTACACCGGGTGTCAATCACCTGGGAGACCTTTGTCGTTCATACACACACACCCACATCGGTTTGTGCAGATCAACGGTAAAAACACACCCCGTATAACAGCCAAGGGAAAACAAGTGTGCCAAAATTTGAATTCACAAGTTGAGACGTGCACACATGAACAACGTAAACCACTACATCAATTATTCCGTAAGGCCGAATCAATTATTAGAGTAATTTAACGAAAATAACAAATATCTCTTGAGATTTAGTTAACTAAAAATAAAAGATATTTGCACATGAAAAGCATCAGATGTTTAAATTTTAAGAATTTGTTTGCAACTAGTTGACTACATAATAAAGAAAAGCAATAAAATTGATTTATAATTAACCAAGTAAAGGATATAATAGTTTCCCAACACCTGCTTTCTGATGATCTTCTTCCAGGATAGAAGTGTATGTATCTTCTGTATCTCCACATTTAAAGGTACACACAACGAGAGAGAATAAATTAAGAGAAAATGACGCAAGTAACCAAAAAAATCTACACGGTTTATTATCGGGGGGAAAACAAATGATAGCTGCACAATAAGGAAAACTATAATATCTCAATCCATTGAATTTGGCCTCACAATAATGCAAACATGTAAAGAACTTCCAAAAGGTACGCTTCGAATCTTATGTTCACCTGTTCATTTTTTGACTCGACTTCCAACTCCATAGCTTCAAAACAAACAATATTTTCTCAACTCAGACGCGCTTCGGGTCACGAGCTGCGGCCACATGATCCTGCAAACAGGTTAACAGTGAGAAGATCTACATTCCTAAATCTTGATTTAAAAGATACACAATGGAAATGAAAGAAATTGAATTCCACCAACTTGTAGATATATGTTTATTCTTCAACAGATTAAAAAATTGGAGCGTTACAGTGATAGCATATTTGAAGCTGTGTATCTAACTAATAGATCGAAAGAAGGGAACGATACTTACCGAGATGAAATCGAATGCTCTGGTGTCATCTCTCTTCGAGTCATTCATCAGTGACGTGGGAGGTTGGGAAGCCAGAACTGGATTAAAAATGTCGGGAAAGGCCGAATTTTCTCCGGTAGGTGCAGCAGCATTAATATTTGGATTTGATTGCAGATTCCCAAATTGCTGAAAGTTGGACATAGTAGCGAGGAACTGCTGTTGAGCAAAGAGACTCCCCATGGCACCATAATTCATCGCTTGAGAAGCAAATGCCGGATTAAACATCATGCCAGGTGGAATATTATATCCCATGGTACCCATAGGAAACATGGGTGACGCATTAATCCCAGTAGCTTGAGGGGCGGATTCACTATTCAAGATGCTGTTCGGAATTTTATTGTCTAGGTAGACACTGGATAACGGATTCACATTTTGCGAGCGTTTCTCAACAGTGCTTCCGTTCTCGTTCTTAAATGGATCTTTCCCATTTACTGACAAACTTCCCATCAAGTCATCAACATTTCCAGAACTAGAGTTGAAAAAGTCAAATGGTTCGGATTCAGTTTTAGGAGCTGCTGTATGGGTTTCCTTAGTACTCGACTTTTCAACAGCCATACCAGAAAAGGGATCGGTAATATGGCCTTTATCTTGACTGGTGTGAAAGGAGACATCTGCAAAAGGGTCATCATCAAGTTTCTGACCGTTTGTATTCTCCTCAATACCAAAATTGCCCCCAAGTAAGTCATCAATAAGCGGAGGATTAGAAGTTGTGGCGTTTGTAGCTCTTGATTCGGACTCTGCTTTTTTGGAATCTTGAACTCCAAGAATATCATCTGAATCACCAGTGTCTATCAAGTCCGGCATCATTATAGGCTGAGGCGGCGGCGCTGATTTTGCTACATAATTGTTTCCTCCACCACTTTGTTCGCCATCTAGAAGACTTAAAACCTATATAATGACCACCGTTAATTACTTCTTGCAACTTATAATTTAACACGAAGACTGCATCAAGCTCTAAATTGCATTCATCTTTTACAATACAAAATAAGATAGCTTGCAATATTTCTTATCGGATAGAATATGACCAACTTTGTTCTGAACCCTGAAATTCTCAATTAATGGAATGGCAAACATTTACCATTTACCCTGAAAACATCTTCAGGCTTTTTGAGCAGGAATAAAGTAACACTCATTTTGCATGTTACTGTTTCTTTTAACCTGACAGCAGTTTTTGGAGTGACCACTGGGGATGATTTTAAATTCAAGACACTAAGAAGACTAAGAGCCCTTGTTGATTCACTCTCATACTTCTTCTCTCTCTTTAACTATCCATAATAAGCCATCTAAACTGAAACTAACATATTTACCTTATTTGCTTTCTCCCTCAAAGATGCTTGGGGAGATTCAGAACACTGGATCACCACATCGCTGTTGTCACTAAAATAGGATGATATAACAGAAAAATTATCATCGTCTTTCTTCCTCAATACAGCCTCTAGGACGCACAGGGCTTTCATGCGAACCTAAACAAGCAGCATACAGTAAGTGAAAAAAAATATTCGATGATATGGCATCAGCATATACTGTATATTGTTTTTTTAACTCTATCACTAACATAGCAAATAATAGGAGTCATCATTAAGAATTAAAACATCATACTTGTATTGCAAAGAAAAACAAAATAATGGCATAAAGACCAAACCTGCCACATAGGGGATCTCAGTTTTTTCTCAATGGCATGCCCTATTGATAATGCATTTAATTTTGATGCCTCCACCAGGAAAACATGAATAGCATCCCGAGTAGGCTGTAAACGGACACCGCCTGATGTTACAATGGTCTCAAGCAATTTCTCCTCACGAGTCTTCTGACTGAAAGTTGAACCAGAGTCTCCACTACTTGTTTCTGCCTGAGATGCACCGACAGTTTGATCCCAATTTTTAGAACCAGCATTTTTCGAGAATCGAGAAGAATTCTGAGTTTCATCATGAGATCCTGGCCCTTCATATCGGTCAGAGTAGTCACTTTCCCTCGTCAAAGATCGCCGGAGATTAGGGCTTTTATAATTCCCAGTGTCGTTATTTCTCCTCATGGATGGGGACTGTGTAAAACTACTTAGTCCCTGTTTTATTGTAGCACTCCCCATGTCAACAACCTCATTGATGAAGGACTTTTTATCTTCTGATGGCATTTCATAGTTGGTATTCCCAAATCCTTGAATTCGACTGCCAAGACTACTTTCTGTGGGTGCAGCTTTGCTCTCCTCTGATGAAAATAGAGAAGATAATGTTTCCTGTGCTGTTTCACGCACAGCCTTGTTTAATGCATCACCCTTCAAAGGATCTGGTTGGCCTTTGTAGTGGATCAACTGACGTACAGCAACTGAGTTCCTTTGCATCTCCCTTCTGAACTCCGCACCTGACTTTCCCACGGCATATTTGATGACTCTTAATGCCTACAAAAACAAATTGAATAAAAGAACACAATGATTATGTTTTAGAGATACTGATTTACATTTAGACGTATATAAGAGTATTTCCACGTGAATTAGATACCCAGAGAGGTAAATGCATAACATATTTTTAATACGCCACTAACCCAATCCACATCAGCTGTGCAATATTAGTAGCTAAATGGAGAGTCAAATGATATCTGGTTTGTAAACTTGGATCAAGAAGAAAGCTTGCATATTTCTTAGACTAAAACCGGATAATATTGGGTCGGCCTAGTCAAGTCTCAGTTCTACATCACAATGCAGCAGGAAGTAATGCAGAAAGCAAATCATATGACATACTCATCCAAGAAAACTGCTTCCTAAAAATCAGCTACATCATCTTCATTGGAAAAACAACACACAAATCCAGCAACTTGGCTGAAAACAACTTCAACGTTTTACTGGGAATGGAATACCAGAGAGGCATAATCAAGGGATTCATTTAGGTTAATTATGTACGGTTTTCAAGGCAAGAATACATGCGTTTGCTGCAGGCACAAGTTCCCCTGATGAAATGGATTTTGTATTTCTAGCATCATTTGTGAGCATCCTAAATCGCTACAATTAATTTGACTCGTGCTACTAGAAGTACCCTTTTTTTTTCCGGTGGCTCCCAATTTATGATATCAAGAGACGCGAGTTAAATAAAGACAAAACTAATCCATGAAATCAAATTCTTTCAGAACATGCTTATATCCCACCGTCAACTGAATTCTTTATTTAAATCCTGCAAATCATCCCTAGCCCCTAACACATGACACGAAAGTGAATTCATGCATCCAGTTAATCACCTAAAGTTGTTGCATGACAGTCATATTCCTTCAGAAATTATTATTATCGAATCGACGACTGATGTGCTACTCCAAATCAACAGTAGAACTATAAGGAGACAAAATATTTCACTACACACGCTAACTAATCAAATTTTATCAACCAAAAACAACCAAGACAGCCGAGAAAGAGTAAAAAGTAAACGAAACAATATAAATACAAAGAGTAAAAAGGAAGGACCTTTTGCTTAACAATAGGCGATTTGTGGTCGAGGCGTTTGAGGATAAATTCAGAGACTTCCTTAACGATGGAGACGTGCGATGACCTCAGCAAATCGCAAATCTCTTCCAATTTGTAAACCGGAGCGACCTTATCCTCGTCGGAGGTGGCGGCGTCCACCATTCTCGACCTCCAATACGACTCCACCGCCCTCCTGCTCTGCTCCATCCCTACCGGAAAATTCCCCTTCGCTCACTCCGGGAAATCGATCGAAGCTGAGTAATCGACTGATCTAACCGAGTAATCGATCACAAAAAAAAAATCGACGCAGTAATCTCAATTGAAGAATTGACGGATCGATCGAACGAATTGGAAAATGGAATGAGCCCAATTTCGGGGGTGGAATTTGTTGCTCGAGCTCGAAGTTGAATAATGGGGGAAGGGATTTTTCTGAGAGGTTTTTGTTTTTATTTTTTTCGGAGGAGAAAAATGTCAGAAGATTATTTTGTTTTTCTCTTTTATTTTTGTCATTTAATGGAAAAAATAAATAATTAAAAAAAAATGGTGGTAAAAATAATTCGACGGGGTTGAATAGTGGTGGCCGGTGAGTGGACGGTGGCGGCTGGTTGGGAGGCGTGACGCGTGGCCCACACAGCTCATGAGAACATTAGACAACTGCTAACTACGTGATTAAGAGATAAGTGCTTCTCATTAAGAGTTTATTTGGCTAAGCTTATAAGCTCTTAAAAACATCTTGTACTTTAAAAGCTTATAAGCTGTTGTAAAGTGTTAGGTAAAAAGTTTACAAAAGATTATATTACTTTTCAAAAATAAGCTGATTTTATAAGATGTCTTTAAAAAAATACATACACGCTACATAAGATGTTTTAAGCTTTTAAGAGCTGATAAGATGTTTTAGGAGTTGATAAGCTGTTACGTCTTATTTTTAGGATTATTTTTTAGAGTGTTTGGATAATTAGATTATTTCCTATTTTTACTCATAATAAGATCTTAAATAAAAAGGTAGGGTAGAGATACTTTTTTAAAAATATCTTTTTTGCTCTCCAACAGCTTATTTTTTAAAAAATTAAGATCTTTTTTAAAAAAATTACCAAACACTTTGGAAGAGCTTATAAACTCTAAAACATCTTATAAGTTCATTTTAACATCTTATAAGCTTAGCCAAACACCCTCTAAAACACTCGAAATACAAAATCACTGTAAAAGTATTTATCATATTACATGAATACTAATAACATATATATTTCATCAAAACAATGTATTCTTGTAATCAAGATTAATAATAAATTAAAATATAATTATTATAATAATTGTAAAAAAAATATTCCCTATTCATATTTTATATTATATAAAAATATCTGAATATTCTTATTATATCAATAATAAATTAAATTTATTTTAGAAATAGATTATATATTTTTAAGTATTTGTAAAATAAACTTTTGCTTAATAAGCAACTTTAAACTATAATTTATTAAGCACTCATGACCCTGTTTTTTTATTTACGTTTATTTTCCCTCAAATTTGCAAATTTCCTCAACTTTTTAAAATAAACACTTACAAACAACTTAACTCACAATCCCAACTTCTGCTTTTAAATAAACTTTTGCAAATATCACCATAATCTTTTTTTCAGAAAAAAAATAATGATAAACAAATTCTATATTTCTATATTTTTATTGTATCTATCTATCAAGGTAGAAATAGTACGGATTAAATCGAAAATAGAATTTTCCGCAAAAAACTTTATTTTTTTAAAAAGTGGAAAATTAATTCCAATTCCGTTCCAGAAAATCAGAAATTGGTAAAAAAAACTTATTCCAAAATTGAGGATTTCGGATTAAAATTTACTTTGACTTTATTCAAAAATCAGAAATCTGAACTTTAAATGTTTTTTGGGATGAAATTGTAGGAATAAAGTAAAATTAGGGCTAAGTAAACAATAGAGTAAAAAAGAGGGTTGAAAGAGTTATTTTAGTAATTTTTAGCAAAATAAACAGAGAGAACGAGGGTATATTTTAATTTTATAAAATAAAATCATAATCATCATACGATTCTCTAGTATAAATAAAAGTTTTTTTGGTAATTATTTTGATCGGCAAGTCCAAAATCCAAATGCCCACGCCAACGGTCGCCGCCGTCACCGCCGCGCAGTCGCCGCCGTCCTATTATACTGTGGATAATAATTTAGGTAAGATTATACTGAGATTCAATTTTATTGCTGTATTTGCCGTTCACGCTATCCCCAATCTGATACTGAATTTGATACTCATCTTTTGCACTAATTAATTATTTTTTCGTATTTGAGATTATGAAATCCACTATTTGTCTGATTGTATCATCTCGATTTTCAAGGCAGAACAAAGAGATAGAAATTTTGAAGCAAAGTAGTAGACACACCTTATGTTATAACTATCTTATTCTTCAAGTTTGTTCTAAATATAGCTGTGTTAGTATATATGAAGTTTAATTTGGAACTGTTTTTCATTTCAAGAATCTAATTCGTAATTTCCGGTCGCGGCCCGCATTCTCTGATGCGTGTCTTCTGATGCAAATATCAATTTTTGTATATGTGAATTTGCATATATTTGCATGTAGTTGAAATTCCAATAACCGAAATGGTGGTTTGCTTGCGAGAACAATGGAAGTGGTCAGGATATATTTTCATCTTGAACAATAGAAGTTACAGTCGAGAATGAGAAATAATATATATGATTTTCACAATGCTCAAGTAAATGTTATAATATTTTGTAGAAGAATTCGTAAAATGTTAACTGTTTTAATGTTTATTCAATTTATTGTTAATCTCTTTCTAGGCTTCCACTTTTTCTCATTTTCAGAAAACCATTATCTTGTACTACTGGCTTGAAAAAAGAATAAATGCTCGATATCTTCTACATATATAAATAGATATCTTGTACTGTTATTGTCTTGTGTCTTGGTATAGGCTAGTTTTCATTCTCTCTTTCTACAAAAGAAAATGTGAGTTAGTAAGTTCTTACGTTCGTGCTTTTCTTTTTGGTAATTCATTTCAGCTTTATATGCAATCGAGAATCTAAATAGAGAATAATGGTGTTGGCTGGAAGAGCAAGATGAAATGCCGAAATACCAAAAAGCAATCAGTTTACAGCATTACCAAAGTATGTTCGGTACAATTTACAAACCGTTCGATTTTGGTTAATGAAATGCCAAAGAAAATTTTCTACATCTTTTCTCATTTTTCAGAAAATTCAGTTCTACCCTATCTGGACGAAGTTACGAACCAAACCATTATTTTTGCTTTTGGTATTAAGTTTGGCAAAATGCAAACTGATACTTCGAGTTTTCTAATGTTGGGTTTAATGAATGGACAGGCCTATTAGCAGTGGATATTGGGCTTAGATACTCTTGCAGAAATCCAAGAAATGGCTAATGTAGAGTCCACAAAACATAGTAAGGTACTGTCAAACCCTACGAATATAATTTGCAAAATCGTATACCGGCTAAAAATGGTTAATGCTAATACGTTAAATGAGCTGGCATGTTGGTGGATGGATAAGGCACAATTTATTGCGTATCGCTGCATTGACTGCCGTTTTTATCACGGCAGATTTTCTCACCATTATATAACACTCGTTTTCCCTAACCCCATTCATTCTCATATCTCCATCTATCTATTTTCCTTTCAGTTTTCTACTTTTCTTCTCACCATTTTCTCAGATTTAAGGCTTTTGCTTTATCTTTGATTGAAAATAAGATGAGATTTGTGTTTGATATTTTTTAGTTTTCGATTGCGCTATTTTTTCTTTCTTATATTTTGTTGGTCCCCACCTTATCTCCTTAGATGTATTCGACATTCAGTATTGTATCTTCAAACCATTTTCTGGATTGAAGGCTTTTGATTTATTTCTGGATGAAAATCAGATGACACATCTGATTGGACATAATTAATTTTATCTTATTTTAGTTTTTGACTTTTATATTTTCTGATTATAATTGATTTACTCATCCATTTATTTCTGTTCAATTTTCATTATTTCTCTGGAAATTTTTGAAAACATGGCAGCTCTTACTATGGATTTGGGTGAAATCATCTATATACCATCTTGATTTGAAAATTAGTTTTTTTTTGAGTTCAGAATTAACCAAACCATCTCTCTTTGCATTATTCAAACTGCCTAAAGAGTCCTATGCAATGCATAATCCATCCCTCGGTAGTGAATCTCAATTTTTTATTTTTATTTTTGCGAAATTAGATATTCAAAAGTAAGAATCAAGGATTCCTATATCATATGTTAATATCTTCGTCTTTCGGTGTGACAAACGCAAATGAACTCAAACAATTGTCCTCAGCGTCACATGTGTGGTAAATATATAGTTGTTGGATACATCAAATGCAGTTTGAAGGATTGTTGCGTTCTCAGCATCACTAAGTTGTGAATAAGTTTGTTGTTGAAGATACTTTTCATTCCAGTGTTTCAGTTTTATGTTATGCTACTATAATTATATCTTTTGCATCCGGAAATTCTTTGACTGGAACCAATCTTGTGACGTAGGCTTCCAAATTGTCACAGCCGAAGAATTTCCGCGACACAAAAGATTTTAGTAGTGTCTAACAATTGAGCATTGAAGTATAAAATGTCTCCAACAACAAAAGTTCTCAACATTTAATAATGCATGAAACGGGATAGTTCTTTTTATTGCATTTGGTGCATCATAAAACTATTTCTTCATCATTCTTGTGGCATTGATGACAATTGTTTGAGTTACTCTATCATACTCGAAGACAAAAATGTTAACATAAAAATCTTAGTTCTCACTTTTGAATATCTTGTTTTGTGATGAAGTTGGAGAGAGAATGAATTTTATGAAATGTGTTATTGCACTTTCAAAGTTATTGGTGTTAGAAAAGTGTTTTCCATATTTCAAATGAGTATACATATGATATGAATTACTTACTGAGTCATGAAACACGAGTTATTTTGCGTTTTCTGCTTTGACAAAATATTTTTTCTCCTGCTATTACATTAATCGGTTTCACTTTGAAGCAATAGTAAATTTATAATCATTTCACAGATTACATTAATATTTCTGCTGCATTAGACAGTGATGTATCTGAAATCTTCACGATTTGCTTATTACTGTAAAAAGATCTTTCCGATCGAGTATTCAATTATGCAGAGAGATCTCTGCGATGTGATAATAATTGTAATTTTAATGATTGTTATGCAGTCAATAAAGTATGTATTAACCAAAGTGATCTTTACACTTTAGTCTGCATTATTGTGAAAAATGCATTTGGAAAAACCTTTTTGTGCAATAAAATTGACACAATCAGTTATAAAAGATATTCAAATGCTATGCAAACTTCATGATGATCACTTGCTAGCTATAGTGGAGAAAGATAATTTTGTATGAAGAACCAATTCTGGTTGTTACATCAAATGATGTACTTACTATCAAAGATAAATGCACTAATTAATCTATAAGATAAGGCCCCCCTTTTTGTTCTTTCAAATTTTCATGATGCTCCCAAAAAATATTGAATTCATTATGCAAAATCATAATAAGCAAATGCTCGAAGCACATCATGTAGAATGTTCAAGAACACAAGAAAAAAGGTCGAAAGTAAATTATTATTACCTGCAGTGTCTCATAATCCTGTAATACGAAATAAGATATAACTATTATGATGCTCCCAAACAATATTCATGAAGCCTAAATACTTTTAGAGCAAAATTATTCTCCTGAAAGACTTTGATAATTGCAATGATGTAAGTTTTAATTATTGTACACAATTAATTATGGTATTGAAGAAAATTGATTTTCTCATGCATTTGTTGACACTTATTGTGCGCCCTTATAAAACAGTTGAAATTCGAATAACCAAAAAAAAAAAATCTTCAGATTTCTATCATTTTATGGCTTGTGTGCGCTGAACAATGAAGATAGTCAGGATATGCACCTTGAACAATATAGCTTACAGTCGATTATGGAAAATAAGAATTTTCATTTTCACAATGTTATAATATTTGATAGATATTCTTCAAATTCTAGCTGTATTAGAGGAATATTTGGTCAATGAGCCATCGTTAACTATTTTGTTTGGGAAATAAGTATTGAAGTGTTGAACCACAGATCCGCTGTTTTAATAGATAGCGTTTCCTTTAGATTTAATGGAAATGCTTAGAGAGTAAAATTTCTTAGGTGCAAAAAAATAGTTCATAGGTTGTTGGTTTTAATTTGGTATCGAGGCTAAAAAAGTTTTGTTGAGCTTCAAAGTTTTATGCATTTCATCAAAACAACATCAGAGATCTATGTTAACATGTTATATCACTGTATGATAAATAGGCTAACTTATAGCATATCAAAATTGATTATTCCCAAAAAATAAGCTGAAATGAGCTATTTAGCAGTTTGGTAAACCGGCCGAACTAAACCCAAAGCTTTAATTTGTACCGAATACTAAACTGCTGTCCATATTTCACAGTTTTGGCTTGGTACCGGTTTTTTGGTTTTAGTGTACTCAACTGAACGTAACACTGATTTTCTTTGAATTTATATTCAATTTCTGGTGGCCACTTTTCTCATTTCAAAAAACCATCCTCTTGTACAAATATGATTGACGAGATGTTTTCCATGTATATGTTCATTCCTGGTATTGCGATATGCCTTATTATTAGCTAGTTTTTGTTGTTTTCTTCTACCAAAGAAAATGCGAGATATAAGTTTGTTTTTTTTATTCAATGGCAATTTTACATGTAATCCTGAATCTAAATAGAGAATAATGGTGTAGGCTGGAAGAGCAATCAAGACCAAGATGAAATTTTGGAAATTTCCGAAGAGCAATGAAGACCAAGAATGGCAATCGGTTTTCAGCATTGCCAAAATATGTTTGGTATAATTTACAAGCTGTTCAGTTTGGTCAATGAAATATAATTAGTTGTCTCATTTGTCAGAAAATCCAGTTCTCCCGGATCATTATGAATTTACCAAGCCAAACCAAATTGTTTGGTTTTGGGTATCAAGTGTCGCAAAATGCAAAATGATATTTCTGTTTTCTAATTTTGGGTTTGCTGAATGAACAGGCCTATTGGCAGTGGATATTGGGCTTAGGTACTCTCATTCGGAAATCCAAGAAATTGCTCGTAGAAATTCACAAACCGTAGTAAGGTATTGTCAAGCCCATTCAATATGTTCTATATTTTGTTTCCGTATA
Source organism: Erythranthe guttata (assembly GCF_056151865.1). Lineage (NCBI taxonomy): Eukaryota > Viridiplantae > Streptophyta > Magnoliopsida > Lamiales > Phrymaceae > Erythranthe > Erythranthe guttata. Next base: position 4,839,289 of record NC_142540.1, read on the forward strand.
TTGCTGCCAGCTAATAATTTTTAATGCTAATACGTCAATTGAGTTGGTGAGTTGGTGGATGGATAAGGCCGAATTTATTGCGAACCGCTGCATTGAGTGTCGACCTTATCAAGGCAGATTTTCTCACCATTATATAACACGCATTCTCCGTGCACCAATTCATCCACCATATCTCCATTTCTCTATTCCTCTTTCAGTTTTCTTCTCATCATTTTTTCAGATTTAAGGCTTTTGCTTTATTTTTGGTTGAAAATCAGATGAGATTTGTGTTTATATTTGTAAGTTTTTAGTTTTATTTAGTTTTTGAATGATGCCGATATTTTTTCTTATTCTTGGTACACCCCTCACCACCCCCCCCCCCCCCCTCCGCCTCTTTAGCTGCTGCATTCAATCTTCAGTTTTCCATCTTGTAATCATTTTTTCGGATTCAAGGATTTTGATCTATATCTGGTTCAAAATCAAATGACATATCTGCGTCGACTTGCATAATTTTTTCATTTTTTTATTTTGAATTTTGTATTTTCCGATCTTTTATTCTCGGTCACATAGTTGTTTCCGTCCATTTTTTTTTTCCAGTTTTCTTTCATTTCTACTTTGGATTAATGATAGATCTCATCTCGATTTGAAGATTAGTTTTCTAGGACAAGTTTTTGTGTCATAGTTATGTTGCTTCTCTTTCTGATGATTTTTTTCCTTGTAGAGTTATCGATGAAGAAATATCCTCTGCTGGAAATATGCAGAGGAACGAGCTCAATTTTAAGGTAAATTTCGTGAAAGTCAATTATGATGGCAGATCTCTTAGAATCAAAGAATGATAAACAGAGAACAACAGGGATCTGATGCTGTTTTTGAAAATAATATATAGTCTTCAGTCACGAAATGATTTAGTAATTAAACTTATCTTAATTAACTTAATCAACAGATCTTACATTAGATACCTATGTGAAATGGAAGGAATTATTTTTGAGAGGGTTATATCCGGAACTGTAGATCTCTTATAATTTCACTCTCGTAAAGTATGATATTCAAAAAGTGAGGACAATGAGTTCTTATGTTAACATGTTTGTCTTTGGGTATGACAGAGGAAAAGAAGCAACTCAAACAACTGTCATCAGTGCCACATTCTGTACAGCTTGCATACATTCTGATCTGGGGAATAAAGTTAGTATTAAGGTTCTTCTCTTGATTTTATATTAATATAGTATTTTATATGTTTTCTAATTAGGTCTCTTGTTCTTGCATGTTAGGACTTGTTCATACCAGACTTGCAGCTTGACATCAACAAAAAGGTCCAGTACTCAAAATATATTATTAGAGCACTTCGTCCTTCTTTTAGGAAGTTTGTTGTTGAGCAGAACATAGAAAAAGAGCAAGAAGCAAGAATTCAAGGTAACTTTAACTTTTTTTTGGAGGTTTTAACGTTCACCTGTATTAGGTCTCTTGTTCTTGCATGTTTAGATTTTTTGATGCCAGACTTAAAACAATGAAATATATTATTCGAGTACTTCTTCCTCTTAAGAAATTTGTTGTTGAGCAAAACGTGGAAAGAGACGAAGAGGCTGGACTTCAATGTAACTTTGAAAGTCCACTGGAAAATTAGTTTGATACCCTTATTTTCTCGTTATTGATATTAGATTTGATGTTACAGAAGAAACTCGAAGTGCCTTGGGATAGTATTCAACCTTAATTATTAAATTCCATATATAATAACCTGAATTATTAAGAAACTCGAAGTGCCTTATGATTTTCCCTATTTTCACTGCTTGATTAATTGTAGTATTTTTTTTTTTTGTCGGACAGGCTTATCGGTTGCAGGACTACGGCTTCCCAAAGCAAACCTTAGCCATGAATATCAACTGAAAAAATGGTGGGATATTTCGAACCGATTTATTTTCTCGATAATTCTCTGCTCCAAACATGCAATTTGTTGATCTTTAGAACTTACGTTGTGCAGCGGTAACTGCAAATCTTCAGTATTTGATATTCACCGAAGCTGTCCAAACTGTTCATACAAGCTTTGTGTGAGCTGCTGCCAAGAGATTAGAAACGGTTTTGTTTCTGACTGTAAACTGACAAATAACGGTAACATTATTTGTCCACCTCAAGGCATGCGGTACTGTGGTCTGAGGTTTCTGGAGTTGAAGTCCACGTATCCAGTTAACTGGATATCGGAACTGCTAACAAAAGCAGAATCCGTAGCTGATGCTCATGAACCTTCTGAAGGAGCATGCTCATGCTCGGGATACAATCATGGGAGTGAATCGGATAACTTCCATTGTCCCACAGTTGAGGGCGTTGAAACAGCGGACCAAAAACATTTCGAATGGCCCCTTTATAAAGGTGAGCCTGTAATAGTCCCTAACGTCCTCAGGAGAACGACTGGGTTGAGCTGGGAACCGTTAGTCATGTGGCGCGCCTCTCGCAAAATTAAAAGCACTCATGACTTGCGTATTCTTGAATTCAGCGTAACGAACTGCTTAAATTGGTGTGAGGTAGGTCAACTTCTCTAGTATGTTTTACCCTACCAGAGTGGCGTAAATTAAAATCCAGAATATGTGATATCGGAACTGCTTATGAAAGTAGAGTCCATATCTAGAAGGACTAATGAGATAATACGTGTTTCTTTGGGTGTGACAGAGGAAAAGAAGCGACTCAAATAATTGTCATCAGTGTCACAGAAACGGCAAAGAAATTGTTATGCAATGCCCCAAGTGCAAGCAGAAGAATTACACACATTCCCTGCTTCTGGGTTATTTTTGGCGAAATCCAATAGGGTCAAGGTAAATCGACTTCTCTACTATGTGAAATATGTCGTTGGGTGACACCTTTGCTCATTTTGGCATCCTTTTGTTTGTTAGATTATTTACAAATTAATTTTCTGAAAAAATCATGATGTTTTTGAAATGATTTGATTTCTGGACTATGGCATGTGCAGGAAACTATCAACATGCACCAGTTTTTCGAAGGATATGTTGAATCTCTCAAGAACAACTGGCCCACCATTTCTAGAGTTCGTTAGATCCTTGGCCGCAAGCATTGCACCCATCGTCATGATTCAGTACTCAACCGCATATGAAATACTATTTTTTAAAAGAGATTCCACGCATCGCTAACAAAATAAACTCCATTTGCAGAGTCGTATTCGTCTTAGTGACAACATGAAAGAAGGAACTTGTATTTACGTGGTTTTTCGTCCAATGGATTATCTACCGATAAGTTGATGTATTTACCTTGATTTGTTTACTCCCTTGTAATAAACTCCATTGTAGATTCTTATTCGTCTTAGTGACAACATGAAAGAAAGAATTTGTATCTATACTTTTTAATTTTTTTTCTCGAATAGATTATTATCAATCGATTAGTTGATGTATTTCGCTGGTTATTCATATGCTACACCCAGTGATGACCACATCGGGGTGATTTTTTACCGTTGACCTACACACACCAATGTGGGTGTGTGTGTGTGTTTGTGTATATGAATGGTAAAGATCTACCTGGTGTATTTCACCCGATGTAGCATATAATATACCTATTTCGCCTTGATTTGTTCGTTGGGTAAAAGGTACTTACTCTTGTCCGTAACGCTTGCTCGCTTATACTTCGAAAATTGTCGTTTGACTACCGATGGTGTTAGTGGTGTAAATAAAGTTGTAATTTTATCAAAAAAATCCAATTCCGATTTCGTTCAAAAAAATAAATCACAAACCGTAATGATTTTTGGGATGAAATTGATAAAATCAAGTGAAATTGGGGCTAAATGGAATATAGGTAAAAAGATGGGGATTGAAAGGGTTATTGTTTCGAGTACAAAATGCACTTTGCCCCTTTAGCCAATTTTTTTGGAGGGTATAGTGCAACAAAAATTACATTTTAAAGGGACAAGGTGCCAAAAAGTAATGTTTTTAAGGGGCAACGTGCAATAAAACTAACATTTAAAGGGGCAATGTGCAACAAAAATCCTTAATTCCGATGAATACTCCATCGAAATTTTGCTATCGGGGCAATGTGCAAGAATAATACTTTGAAGGGGATATTCATTTTTTAAAAAAATGAGGGGGTAAAGTGCGAAATTTAGAAATTTATAGGGGGTGATGTGCAATTTTTCATTTTTAAATGTATGTATAGGGATGGATATTGGAACGGAATTTCCGAATTTCGTCAATTCCGATTCTAAAATATCCGAATTTGGAACACTTTTTTTTCATTCCGATTTCCGATTTTTCCGATTATTTTTGGAACGGAATTAGAATTACATATAAAATTATTGAAAATTCCGATTTCCGATCCGATTGTATTTCCGAAAGATATATATATATATATATATATATATATATATATATATATATATATATATATATATATATTTTTGTATTGTTTTTCTATTCATGTTTTGCTAGAACTATGTTTACTTTTTTTTTTCTTTTTAAATTTGCAATAATTATGGTTGCTTTGATAAATCAATTATGTTGTTTTTACAAGTGTTTACCTTTCATCTTATTGACATTTGCTTCGGATTTTTGCTTGTTGTCGGAAAATTACAAAAATATTAAAAAAATATACTAAAAATTACTATTATTTCTGATTTTGGAACAAAAAATTACGAATTAATGCAATTTTCGAAAATTCCGAAATTCCGCCGATTCCGAAGTTCCGCCGATTCCGAGGTATTCCGAAATTGGAATAGATTTTGAAATTCCGATTTTTTTGGAACGGAAATTGGAACCTATTTTTAACTTTCGAAAAAAAATGAAAAATTTCCAAAAAGGCATTTCCGATCCACTCCGTCCGATTTCCACCCCTATGTATGTATCTATGTTTGCACTTTGCATGTAATTTAAGTGTGCAAAGTAGGGCTGGGACTGGGTTGGGTCGGTCGATTACCAGCCTAAAAATCGACCCATCCGTCAAACCATTTTTGCTCAAATTTGAAAACCGTTGCCGACCCAACCTTTGTGGGTCGGTTGATGGTTGTCAACCGAATATTTGGTTCCGAAATGGGTCGGTTGGTGGTTTATACCCGCAACTTAGTTCACTTAAAAAAAATCAAATTTTGGAGTAAAATATCAATGCAACAGTGCGATCATCATTTATCAATTCAAAATAATTAAATAACAATTTAACGAAAAAATATAATTAGAAAATTCAAAGTAATTTCAAACATGCACAAGAGATTTAGTAGAGTTTTGTGAGCTTTTTGTTTAAACTTGGACATAAAGAAACTCGTGGAAGATTTAGGTCATTTTTTTTTTCTTTGTTGATTGTTTTTAAAATTTAAAATACTAATTATTTTGATGATTTCAATAACCACTTAAGAAAACACGGCTTTTGTTTTATATTTTTAGTAAAATTTTAATAATATAGTTGGATAACCGATAATTATCGGTCAACCAACTTTTGATAATATTAGAAACCACCAACAGACCCATTATAGATGGTTTTAGTGAAATTTTCGACCCGATCCAATGGGTTGGTTAAAAATTGATTATCCGCCTAAAAATATGGTCGGTAATGGGTCGGTTGGTGGATAAAAACCAACCCAGTCCCAGCCCTAGTGCAAAGTGTCAATTACCGAAAATAGTGTGGAAAAATAATATAGGATTAGTATATGGGTCAAAAGTATATTTGATAGCAATAATAAAAGATAAAATCATAAATACATACATTTTTCGGTAATTGTTTTGATCGGCCAGTCCAAATGCCCACACCACCGCCGCCGCCGCCGCCGCCACCGCCACCGACTTCACCAGAGTCACGCTTCCGTCCTATTATACTGTGGACAATGCTGAGTTGGTGATTTCAATTTAGGTAAGATTAAATTGAGATTCAATTTTATTGCCTTTCACGCACGCTATTACCAATATGAAATTGATACTCATCCTTTGCCCTAATTAGTTTTAATCTCTTACTTTTCGTCGATCAGTTGGACTGTTCGTGAGATTATGAAATTCAGTATTTGTCTGATTGTATCATGATCATCTCCTTTTCGATTTTCAATTAGTGTAGTAAACAACCCTTTGCTTATTATTACTATCTAATTCTTCAAGTTCGTTCTAACCGTGGTTGTTAATTTGAAGTTTATCTGGATCTGTTTTTTCATTTCCAGAAATCTAATTCACATTTTCCAGACGCAAATATCAAGTTTTTATATGTGAATTCGCATCTATTTTCTTGCATCAATTCGCAAGTTGTTGAAACTCCAATAATTGAAATGGTCGGGATATGCATTTTTTTATAGAAGAAGATATTCGTAAAATGTTAGTTGTACTGTTGGCTTGAAATGCTTTATATATTCTTCTACGTATATGATTGAAATAGACATCCTTTCCATGTATACATACATACATTAAGCATTCAATTTTATTGTCATGTCTCTTATTATTGGCTAGTTTTCGTTCTCTCTTTCTACGTAAGAAAATGTCAGTTAGTAAGTTCTAAAGTTCGTTTTTCGTTTAATTCCTTGCAATTTTATTTGCTATACAGAATATAAATAGAGAATAATGGTGTTGGCTAAGAGCGATCAAGACTGAGATGAAATGCCAAAACCAAAGAGCAATCAGTTTTCAGCATTACCAAAGTAAGTTTGGTACAATTTACTAGTGGTTCGGTTTTGGTTAATGAAATGCCAAAGAGAAATTTCTATATTTTTTCTCATTTTTCAGAAAATTCAATTCTACCTGATCTAGAGGAATTTATGAACCAAACCAAATTGTTTGGTTTTGGTATTAAGTTTGGCAAAATGCAAACTGATATTTCTGTTTGCTAATGGACAGGCCTATTAGCAGTGGATATTGGGCTTACGTACTCTTTCGAAAATCCGAGAAATGGCTAATGAAGAGTCCACAAAACATAGTAAGGTACTGTCAAACCCTACGAATATAATTTGCAAAATCGTATGCCGGCTAAAATTGGTTAATGCTAATACGTTAAATGAGCTGGCATGTTGGTGGATGGATAAAGGCACAATTTATTGCGTATCAGCTGCATTGACTGCCGGTCTTATCACGGCTGATTTTCTCACCACTATATAACACTCGTTTGCCTGCCCCCATTCATTCCCATATCGCCATCTCTCTATTTTCCTTTCAGTTTTCTACTTTTCTTCTCACCATTTTCTCAGATTTAAGGCTTTTGCTTTATCTTTGATTGAAAATAAGAAGAGATTTGTTGTTTGATATTTTTTAGTTTTTAATTTAGTTTTCGATTGCACTTTTTTTTCTTCTTTCTTATTCTTTGTTGGTCCTACCTTATCTCCTTAGCTGTATTCGACATTCAGTTTTCTATCTTCAAACCATTTTCTGGATTGAAGGCTTTTGATTTATTTCTGGATGAAAATCAGATGACACATCTGATTGGACATAATTAATTTTATCTTATTTTAGTTTTTGACTTTTATATTTTCTGATTATGGTTGGTTTACTCATCCATTTCTTTCTGTTCAATTTTCATTATTTCTCTGGAAATTCTTGAAAACATGGCAGCTCTTACTATGGATTTGGGTGAAATCATCTATATATCAGCTGATTGGAAAACTAGTTTTTTTGAATTCAATATTCACCAAACCATCTCTCTTTGCATTATTCAAACTGCCTAAAGAGTCCTATGCGATGCATAATCCACCCCTCAGTAGCGAATCTCAATTTTTTTCTGCAAAACTAGATATTCAAAAGTGAGAACTAAGGGTTCCTATGTAATATGTTAATATCTTCGTCTTTCGGTGTGACAAACGCAAATAAACTCAAACAATTGTCCTCAGCGTCACATGTGTGTTAAAGATATAGTTGTTAGATACATCAAATGCAGTTTGAAGGATTATTGCGTTCTCAGCATCACTAAGTTGTGAATAAGTTTGTTGTTGAAGATACTTATCATTCCAGTGTTTCAATTTTATGTTATGCTACTAAAATTATATCTTTTGCATCTGGAAATTCTTTGACTGGAACCAATCTTGTGACGTAGGCTTCCAAGTTGTCACAGCCTAAGAATTTCCACGACACAAAAGATTTTAGTAGTGTCTAACAATTGAGCATTGAAGTATAAAATGTCTCCAACAACAAAAGTTCTCAACATTTAATAATGCATGAAACGGGATAGTTCTTTTTATTGCATTTGGTGCATCATAAAACTATTTCTTCATCATTCTTGTGGCATTGATGACAATTGTTTGAGTCACTCTATCATACTCGAAGATAAAAATGTTAACATTAAAATCTATAGTTCTCACTTTTGAATATCTTGTTTTGTGAAGAGGTTGGAGAGAGATTGAATTTTATGAGATGTGTTATTGCACTTTCAATTCTCATTAGTATCCTAATTGATGTTGCTATTAGAGACCTTCTGATTTTAAGAAATTCTTTGGTTGAAATTCTGATTTTAGGATGCTATCGTTACTTCCTAACTTGGTGCCATCTAGGCTTCCATCTTGTTTAGAACGTAAAAACTTCTATTGAAATTTTGTATGATGTACTGTCAAAGATAAATGCACTGATTAATCTATAAGATAAGGCCCCCCTATTTTTGTGAAAAATGCATTTGGAAGAACCTTTTTTGTACAATAAAATTGACACAATCAGTTATAAAAGATAATTTTGTATGAAGAACCAATTCTGGTTGTTACATCAAATGATGTACTTACTATCAAAGATAAATGCACTAATTAATCTATAAGATAAGGCCCCCCTTTTTGTTCTTTCAAATTTTCATGATGCTCCCAAAAAATATTGAATTCATTATGCAAATTCATACTAAGAAAATGCTCGAAGCACATCATGTAGAATGTTCAACAACACGAGAAAAAATGTTGAAAATAAATTATTGTTACCTGCAGTGTCCCATAGTCCTAGGTTGACTGTGCTGCCATCCACAACTACATTTGCTCTGAAGTTGTCGAAAACTGTAGGAACATAATCCTGTAATACGAAATAAAATATAACTATCATGATGCTCCCAAAAAAATTCATGAAGCCTAAATACTTTTAGAGCAAAATTATTCTCCTAAAAGACTTTAATAATTGCAATTATGTAAATTTTAATTATTGAACACAATTAATTATGGTATTGAAGAAAATTGATTTTCTCATGCACTTGTTGACACTTATTGTGCGCCCTTATAAAACAGTTGAAGTTCGAATAACCAAAAAAATCTTCAGATTTCTATCATTTTTATGGCTTGTGGGCGGGGAACAATGAAGATAGTCAGGATATGCATCTTGAACAATATAGCTTACAGTCGATAATGGAAAATAAGAATTTTCATTTTCACCGTGTTATAATATTTGATGGATATTCATCAAATTCTAGCTGTAGTAGAGGAATATTTGGTCAATGAGCTTCCATACATTTGTTTTTATGTATTGGCCACCGTTAACTATTTTGTTTGGAAAGTAGTACTGAAGTGTTGAATCACACAGCGCCGTTTTAAGGTGATACTATTTGGAAAGTAGTAGCTGTATTAGAGGAATATTTGGTCAATGAGCCATCGTTAACTATTTTGTTTGGGAAATAAGTATTGAAGTGTTGAACCACACATCCGCTGTTTTAATAGATAGTGTTTCCTTTTGATTTAATGGAAATTCTTAGAGAGTAAAAGCTGTTAGGTGCAAAAGAATAGTTCATAGGTTGTTTGGTTTTAATTTGGTATCAAAACAACATAACCTAGTTCAACAAAACAGCAAAAGTTTTGTTGAGCTTCAAAGTTTTATGTATTTCATCAAAACAACATCAGAGATCTATGTTAACATGTTATATCACTGTATGATAAATAGGCTAACTTATAGCATATCAAAATTGATCATTCCTAAAAAATAAGCTGAAATGAGCTATTTAGCAGTTGGGTAGATGTGTACGTTGTGGTAAACCGACCGAACTAAAACCAAATCTTTAATTTGTACCAAATGCTGAACTGCTATCCATATTTCACAGTTTTGGCTTGGTACCGGTTTTTTGGTTTTAGTGTACTCAACTGAACGTAACACTGATTTTCTTTGAGTTCATATTCAAAGAAAACCCTCCTGAAATATGATTGAAGGCATGTTTTGCATGTATATGTTCATTCCTGGTATTGCGATATGCCTTATTATTAGCTAGTTTTTGTTGTTTTCTTCTACCAAAGAAAATGCGAGATATAAGTTTTTTTTTTTATTCAATGGCAATTTTACATGTAATCCTGAATCTAAATAGAGAATAATGGTGTAGGCTGGAAGGGCAATCAAGACCAAGATGAAATTTTGGAAATTTCCGAAGAGCAATCAAGACCAAGAATGGCAATCGGTTTTCAGCATTGCCAAAATATTTTTGGTATAATTTACAAGCTGTTCAGTTTGGTCAATGAAATATAATTAGTTGTCTCATTTGCCAGAAAATCCAGTTCTCCCGGATCTTTATGAATTTACTGAACCAAACCAAATAGTTTGGTTTTGGGTATCAAGTGTCGCAAAATGCAAAATGATATTTTTGTTTTCTGATTTTGGATTTGCTGAATGCACAGGCCTATTGGCAGTGGAGATTGGGCCTAGATACTCTTTCAGAAATCCAAGAATTTGCTCGTAGTAAGGTACTGTCAAGCCCGCCCAATATATTTTATATCTTGGCAATCCGTATATTGCTGCCAGCTAATAATTGTTAATGCTAATACGTCAATTGAGTTGGTGAGGTGGATGGATAAGGCAGAATTTATTGCGAACCGCTGCATTGACTGCCGACCTTATCACGGCAGATTTTCTCACCATTATATAACACGCATTCTCCGTGCACCAATTCATTCCCATATCTCCATTCCTCTGTTCCTCTTTCGGTTTTCTTCTCATCATTTTCTCTGATTTAAGGCTTTTGCTTTAATTTTTGGTTGAAAATCAAATGAGATTTGTGTTTATATTTGTAAGTTTTTTATTTTATTTAGTTTTTGAATGATGCCTAAATTTTTTTCTTGTTCTTCTCTAGTTGTATTCAACATTCAGTTTTACATCTTCTATCCATGGATTCAAGGCTTTTGATTTATTTTTGATTCAAAATCAGAGGACATATGTCTGCTTTGAGTTACGTAATTTTTTTTTTTTGAATTTTTCGAATTTCCATTCCCCATCGCCTAGTTGATTAATGTTTCCATATCTTTCCGTTCAGTTTTTATTCATTTCTACTTTGGATTATGAGATCGTATATATCTCATCTCGATCTGAAGATTAGTGTTCTAGGACAAGTTTTTGTGTCATAGTTATGTTGCTTCTCTTTCTGATGATTTTTTTTCCTTGTAGAGTTATCGATGAAGAAATATCCTCTGCTGGAAATATGCAGAGGAACGAGCTCAATTTTAAGGTAAATTTAGAATTTTTGTATCTATGCAATTCTCTTGTATTAACTTTCTCCTACTAATTAAAAGAGTAAATTTTCAAATTCCATTGCTACGTTTATCTTTTCGAAACTATTTATCGTAGTTGAATTATTTTGATTAATACATTCATGTATCGAAGAGGGGTCTGATGTTGTATTTGAAAAAAATGTCTAGTCATCAATCACGAAATGATTTAGTAAATAACCTTATCTTTAATAACTTAATCGACAGATCTTACATCAGATACCCATTGGAAATGGAAGGAAGCTATTTATTTTTCTTTTTAAGAGGATTATATCAGTATCTGTAGATCTCTTCTAATTCACTAGCATACCAACTTTTTTCATAAATTAAAATATTCAAAAATGAGGACAATGAGTTCCTATGTTAACATGTTTGTCTTTGGGTATGACAGAAGAAAAGAAGCGTATCAAACAACTGTCATCAGTGCCACAATAAGGACAAATAAATTGTCTTCAGATGCTATCAGAAGAACAACTGCATTCCCTGCATCAATAAATGGTGAGGAGTTTTACTTAAACATGGTTTACGTTTATGTTTTTTTCCCTCAGTGTTCGAGCACATTTATTGACTATATCTCTGTTGTAATTACAGGTACAGAGGACTGCAGGAGGCAGACTTTGCTGAAGCCTACGCAGGTTGTCGCAAAATTTGCAGTTGTTCAGCTCGCTTACATTCTGATCAGGATAAAGTTAGTATCCAGTTAACTGGATATCGGAACTGCTAACAAAAGCAGAATCCGTAGCTGAAGTTCCTGAACCTTCTGAAGGTACATGCTCATGCTCGGGATACAATCGAGGGAGTGAATCGGGTAACTTCCATTGTCCCACAGTTGAGGGCGTTGAAACAGCGGACCAAAAACATTTCCAATGGCACCTATATAAAGGTCAGCCTGTAATAATCCCCAACGTCCTCAACAGAACGACTGGGTTGAGCTGGGAACCATTAGTCATGTGGCGCGCCTCTCGCAAAATTAAAAGCACTCATGACTTGCGTATTCTGGAATTCAGCGTAACGAACTGCTTAAATTTACTCTTGAAAGAAAAACGGAGAATGTTTTCAACCGCATATGAAAGACTATCTTTTAAAAGAGACTCGCTAACAATATAAACTCCATTTGCAGAGTCGTATTCGTCTTAGTGACAACATGAAAGAAGGAATTTTGTATTTATTTGATTTTTCGTGCGATGGATTATCTACTGACGAGTTGATGTATTTTACCTTGATTTGTTTATAAACTCCATTGTAGTGTATTATTCGTCTTAGTGACAACATGAAAGAAATAATTTGTATTTATAGTTTTTAATTTTTTTTCTCGAATGTATTATTATCAACCGATTAGTTGATGTATTTCACCTTGATTTGTTGTTCGTCGGGTAAAAGGTACTTACCCTTGCCCGTAACACTTGCTCGCTTATACTTCGAAAGTTGTCGTTTACGCCTCAACTAACAACTCAACCTATTTGACTACCGATGGTGTTAGTGGTGTAAATAAAGTTTAAAAAATCTAATTCCGATTTCGTTCAAAAAAATTAAATCACAAATAGGAATAATTTTTTTGTTCTTTTTTTTTGAAATTGATTTTTTTTGGATGAAAGTCGGTGAAATTCGGGATTGATATATATTTTTTTTTCATTTTGAGGAAGTATGTTTTGGGTGAAGAATTTGAGAATGAAAGTAAGGTTTGTTTATATTTTGGAAGGAGACAAAATACATTATAGTGGTCAAATCATGTTTAAATGTGTTAGAGAAAAATATTTTAGAAGAAAAAAATTGAAAGATGAAATGATGTTTATCTAAAAAAGACATATTTTAATATAATAGTCATATCATGTCTGAAAAAGAGAAAAACTTTTGAAATTGTTTTGAGAAAATGATTTGAAAAGTTTAATAAATACAATTTTGTTTTGGGAATAATGAAAACAAAATAAAAATGCTTCCAAACATTGCCGGACTTTATGATTTTCAGGATGAAATTGATAAATTAAAGTGAAATTGGGGCTAAATTAAATATAGATAACAAATGGGGATTGAAAGGGTTATTTTATTAACACTGACTCAAATTACAATTTACACGACAGACCAAAACTGGAGAAAAATGGTGAGGAAAAATAATATAGGATTAGTATTTGGGTCAAAAGTATAATTATACTATATTTGATGGTCATAAAAGATAAAATCATAAATTCATAATCATCTTTTAGTTATGCTGCTGTTGATTCGTCGTTAGAAAAATCAATTGGAGGGGTTCATTGTATTTATTTAATCTACGATTCTAATTTAGATACATACATACATACACTTTGTTATGTATTGCTATGATAAATAAAATAATTGAAGATAAAAGGGCAATATCTGCATTCAAGCTCCAAAAGTGAGCATCAAATCCTTACAGAAATAGAAAGATAGATATGGCAGTCTTGCCTTACATTAAATTAGGGTAGTCTACTACTACACTACCTAGCTACAGCTACTAATCCAAACTTGGCTTCCAACTTCAGCTTCTTTCTCTATTTAAAGCAAGCCTTCCTCTTCCAGCAAGTTTTCTTGATCACTACTCCAACAACCCACGCGCTCCTCACGTGCCCCGCTTTCCCAGCCAAATTGAAAATAGTAAATGCGACTTTATTAAAAGAAACGATTCTCTTGAAACGACACCGTCTCGTCCTCAGCCAAATCCCTAATTCGATTCCCAAACCTTACATTCCCCCCCTCTTACACCAGCCATGTCTCATGGCTGTAGGTTAGGGAATTTCACCATCATCTCCTCGGCATCTTCCCAGGAAGCTTCTTCTACCGGCAAGTGGGCCCATTGCACCAGCCATTGCGTCACCGCTGCATTGTTCTTCTTTGCCAACCTCTTCTCGATTACCTTCTCTGGTATCAGCAAAAACTGGTTCTTGTCATCCAACACAGGTATGCTTTCCACAACACTATCGTTTTTTCCCACCTTCTTCTTCAATTGCGATACATGAAATATAGGGTGAACCTTAGCATCTCTAGGCAGTTGTAGCTCATAAGCCACCTCTCCGATTCTTTTAAGCACCATAAATGGTCCACAGAATTTTGGGGCCAATTTCCATACTCTGCTCTTTCTCAAACTAAGTTGTTTATAGGGTTTTAATTTGAGATAGACCCAATCTCCCTCCTGAAAAACCCTTTCACTCCTATGGGGGTCTGCAAACCTTTTCATTCTTTCCTGAGCTTGCCTCAGTAGTTCCTTGAGCTGTAGAGTAACTGATTGATGCTCCTTAGCCCAGACTTCCATCCCCACAGTTTTATTAACCCAGTGTTCTCTGTACCCCATCTGTGGTGGTGGATATCCATACAATGCTTCAAAGGGTGTTCTGTGAATGGTAGAGTGGTGGGCAGTGTTATACCACCACTCGGCCAGAGAAATCCAGTTACCCCAATCTTTAGGGTAGTGCCCACACATGCATCTTAGGTAGGTTTCCAGACATTGGTTGACCCTTTCAGTCTGACCATCCGTTTGTGGGTGATAAGCTGTGCTCAATTGTTGCTGAATGCCCAATGTCTTCATCAGTTCTCTCCAAAAAGTGATGGTGAATATAGGATCTCTGTCTGAGACAATACTTACAGGAAGCCCATGTAATCTGTAGATATTGTCTATGAAGACTTTAGATAAATTGGAAGCAGTGATGGGTTGAGATAGTGCTACAAAGTGCCCATATTTAGTTAGCCTATCTACCACAACCCAGATGGCTTCTTTCCCTTTTGAGTTGGGCAACCCCACAATAAAATCCATGGTCAGATGGGATCAAGCTTGTTCTGGAATTGGCAAGGGTTGTAGCAACCCTGGATTCTTCACAGTCTCATGTTTGTTAATCTGGCAAACATGGCATTGTCTGACTACTTCTTCCACTTGCTGTTTCAGTTGGGGCCACCTGAAAGTGTTTAGAACCCTTTGATAGGTCCCTTGTATCCCTGAATGCCCACCAAAAGTTGAGTTGTGTATGTAATTGACCACCTTGTTTCTGAACTCAGAATTACTGCCCACATACACTCTGCCTTTGTATTTCAAAATTCCCCCACAATACTCAAAATAGGAGACATCCATGGGTCTCAAGATGCACTCAGTGATTGCTTCTTGTGCCATCTTGTCTCCTAAATAGCTTTCCACCAACTCTTGCATCCACATTGGCTGCAGAACTGTAATTTGAGCCATCTCCACTGGTTCATCTCTTCTGGATAAGGCATCAGCTGCCCTATTTTCTGCACCCTTTTTGTACTCAATAGTGTAATTAAACCCCATTAGTTTGGCTAGGTATTTATGCTGTAGGGGAGTGGAAAGTTTCTGCTCCAGAAGGTACTTTAAACTCTTTTGATCTGTTCTGATGGTAAAGGTACCACAGATCAAATAGGATCTCCATTTCTGCACAGCTAATAGTATTGCCAGAAATTCCTTTTCATAGATAGACAGCCCCACATTCTTGGGTCCTAGTGCCTTGCTTAAATAAGCCAGTGGGTGTCCTTCTTGCATTAGGACAACCCCTATACCATGGTAGCAGACATCTGTCTCCACTATGAAGGGTTTGCTGAAATCTGGCAGTTGCAGGACAGGGGTACTAACCATTGCTGCCTTAAGATCTTCAAATGCTTTAGTGGCTTCTTCACTCCACTGGAAGTTACCCTTCCTCAGCAAGTTTGTCAAGGGTTTGGCCAGAATCCCATATCCCTTGACAAATTTATGCTGAAATGATCTACTTAGCAGTTGGGTAGATGTGTATGTTTTGGTAAACCGACCGAACCAAAACCAAAGCTTTAGTTTGCACTGAATACTGAACTGCTGTCCTGTTTGATATTCGTTTTCTATATTTCACAGTTTTGGTTCGATACTGATACTTTTGGTTTAAGTTTACGCAACTGAACTGTGCTTTTCTTTTTCTTTTTATTTTAATCAATTTCTGGTCAATCTCCTTCCTGGCTTCCGTTCTCATTTTTTAGTTATTTATTTATTTACTTATTTTTATTTATTTTTATTTTTTCTTCAAAGGAGGAGCCGTTCTCATTTCAGAAAATCCTTTTCTTGTACATATATGATTGAAGAAGAGATTTTTTCCATTGATGCATTCATTCCTGGTATTGTCATATGCCTTATTATTAGCTAGTTTTAGTTCTTTTCTTCCACCAAAGAAAATGCAAGTTAATAAGTTTAAAAGATTCTTTTTTTTTTTTTAATTCATTTGGAATTTTCATGTAAGCCATTTGGAAGAGCAATCAAGATCGAGATGAAATTTTTGAAATTTCCAAAGAGCAATCAATACCAAGAATGGCAATCGGTTTTCAGCATTACCAAAATATGTTTAGTATAACTTCATTTGTCTGCAATTCAGTTCTCCCGGGATCTTTACGAATTTACCAAGCCAAACCAATTTTTTTGGTTTTGGGTATTAAGTGTTGCAAAATGCAAAATGATATTTCTGTTTTCTAATTTTGGGTTTGCTGAATGCACAGGCCTATTAGCATTAGCAGTGGATATTGGGCTTCGATAAGAAATCCAAGAAATGGCTCGTAGAAGTTAAAAAACGTAGTAGGGTAATGTCAAGCCCATCCAATATATTTTGTTTCCGTATATTGCTGCCAGCTAAGAATTGTTAGTGCTGATATGGCAAGTGAGTTGGTGAGTTGGTGGATGGATAAGTCAGAATTTATTGCAATTGACTGTCGACCGTATCACGGCAGATTTTCTCACCATTATATAACACGCATTCTCCGTGCACCAATTCATTCACCATATCTCCATTTCTCTATTCCTCTCAGTTTTCTTCTCATCATTTTTTCAGAATTAAGGCTTTTGCTTTGTTTTTGGTTGAAAATCAGATGAGATTTGTGTTTATATTTGTAAGTTTTAATTTGATTTAGTTTTTGAACGATGCCTATATCTTTTTCTTATTCTTGTTACACCCCCCCCCCCCCCCCCCCAAGCTGCATTCAACCTTCATTTTTCCATCGTGTAATCATTTTCTCGGATTCAAGGATTTTGATCTATTTCTGGTTCAAAACCAAAGGACATATCTGATTTGATATACATCACTTCTTTTTTTTTTGAATTTTGTAATTTTCGATTTTTCATTCCCGATCGCCTAGTTTTTTCCGTCCATTTCTTTTTGTCCAGTTTTCATTAAATTCTACTTTGGATTAATGATAGATCTCATCTCGATTTGAAGATTAGTTTTCTAGGACAAGTTTTTGTGTCATAGTTATGTTGCTTCTCTTTCTGACGATTTTTTTTCCTTGTAGAGTTATTGATGAAGAAATATCCTTTGCCGGTAATATGCAGAGGAACGAGCTCAATTTTAAGGTAAATTTTGTGAAAGTCAATTATGATGGCAGATCTGTTAGAAATAAAGAATGATAAACAGAGAACGACAGGGATCTGATGTTGTTTTTGAAAATAATATATAGTCTTCAGTTACGAAATGATTTAGTAAATAAACTTATCTTAATTAACTCAATCAACAGATCTTGCATTAGATACCTATGTGAAATGGAAGGAAGCTATCTATATTTCTTTTTGAGAGGGTTATATCCGGAACTGTAGATCTCTTATAATTTCACTCTCGTAAAGTAAGATATTCAAAAAGTGAGGACAATGAGTTCCTATGTTAACATGTTTGTCTTTGGTTATGACAGAGGAAAAGAAGCGACTCAAACAACTGTCATCAATGCCACAATAAGGACAAAGAAAATGTCCTACAGATTCGGCGACGCGGTTTTCGTACCAGCTGGCTGCCCTCACCAAGCTAGAAACCTAAAGGTTTCAATGTCTGACTCGTATCCGACTTCGTGAACAACGACTTCAATTGTTTTTCAGTCTATATATTTTTTCGTTGTGAATTTTGCAATTAATTTTTTTGTGTACGATGTTCCATCTTGCAGTGGTGCACAAGTATGTCTATCGACTTTGTTTCAGCAGAAAGTGTCGGTGAGTGCATCCGCCTATCAACGGAATATCGGTCGTCTCCCTCACAATCATAGTTCTAAGGAAGACAAATTACAGGTATGTAAAATAATATGATTGTCTTGTCAATAACTAAAACCGGAGATATATATATAATGAATAAAAAATTGTCTGCTCGTAAGAAAAATAAAGATTGCGGACGACATCTAACGGCTCGTAATAAAACAGGTGAAGGGATTGGTTCAGCGCGCTGTACTTGGACAAGATTGATGCGTAAGTCATATATACATATGCTTGTTAAACATATGTCTTTGATACGATACGATGTTAATTCATTTTATTTTATTCTTTACCAGTATTACGTTAAGAAGTCCATTTGCACGCACCCCCTTTTGAGCATGGGAACGTACGCCAGAATCCAGCTCAGCAAGGGGAGAAACCTAGTATTTTGCAAATGAGGAGGGAGTTGGAGCGGATGAAATCGGCTCTCGAAACGAAAGGCCGCCTTTTTCAACCGCATATGAAAGACTATCTCTTGAAAGAGATTACGCTCCTCACTAACAAAATAAGCTTCAATATGCTCTTTCAGATATGGTACATTTGCACCCTCTATACACATCGGAAAATCCTGCGCTGACGAAAAGGAATGTGTAGGCAGGTGATTAAATTTAGTCTTGGAAAGAAAAACGGAGAATGTTTTCAACCGCATTTGAAAGACTCTCTTTTAAAAGAGATTCCATTTTTGCAGAGTCGTATTCGTCTTAGTGACAACATGAAAGAAGGATTTTTTGTATTTATATGTTTTTTCGTGCAATCGATTATCTACTGATGAGTTGATGTACCTGTATATATTTTTGGGTAAAATATACTTCTTTTTACCCCCGTGTAATAAGCTCAATCGAGAGTTGTATTCGACTTAGTGACAACATGAAAGAAGGAATTTGTATTTATATGTTTTTTTTTTTGTCTAATGAATTATTTACTTATGAGTTGATTTATTTCAATTTGATTTGTTCATTGTGAAAATACTGTGTGTATGTATTTTTGGGCACTATGGTTTATGGAATGGCAACGAATATATGCAAGACGAAAATTACTAAGTGCAAGACCTTACTTTATGCAAGACCAATATATAAATAAATTTACTAAGATCAAGATTGGAAATTACAAATATAACCCCAATATTAATTTAGATATTATTAATTCAAATTAGGCTAATTGCTATTGCAAGACAAAAAAAAAAAAAAAAAAAGGAATAAAGAAAAGGAAAAAAGAGGGAACTCACTCCCCCAACAAAACCCCAACATCTTCTTCTTCACACTCATATTACACACTTTTTTCCACAAAAAAATCTTCCATATTCTCCAAAACCCTCATCACACAAATCCCTCAAATCTTACTAAAACTTGAAAAGAAGGACATTATGGATACACAAGACATAAATATGGAGGATTTTAAGGTCGAAGAACACAAAGAGGTAAGAAATATTGTACTTTGTGATCGTTTTTCTCGTTTTTCGCACCTCATTTCACGTACAAAAAATTCGACATGTACATGTCGAAATATGCTCCGAATATCGACACATTAGTGTCGAAAATTTCAACATAAATCGACACTCTTTTCTTGTCGATTTTTATTGAATTTTTCAACACTGTGGTATCGATATTCGGTGCATATTTCGACACTGGTGTGTCGATTTTTCACTGTTACAATTGTTTAACCAAAAATCGACACCAATATGTCGAAATATTTCCAAAAAATCGACAAGTACAGGTCGTTTTTTGTAAAATCGCAACTCCTTCAACAATAGTGCTAGAATCGAACCCTAAAATTATCAACTATGTTCTAAAATGACTTGTATTCATTATTCTAACAATAAAATCATGTTTATCACATTTTATTTCTCAAAAAAAATTAACTCAAAAAGTAATTTTCTTACTTTCTTTTCGTGAGACTGCTGTGGCGGGGTTGAGGCAACAACAGTTGCAGGTGGGGAGGTTCTAGTGGTTGTCGACTGCAACGGCGACGGGGCGACGGCGAAGGGCGGCAGCGAGTGCTGCAATTGATTTTTTTCCCTTCTTCCCTCCTCGTTTTTTAGTTCTCATTTTTCAATTTATTTTTTCTTTCTTTTTTTATTAATTTTTGTTTTTTAAATTAGTCTTGCAAAAGTAAATTAATAAAAGAATTTTATTTTTTTTGGTATTTTACTAAGGCTATTATAGTCTTTTTATACTTAGTTTGATAAAAAAAAATTAATTTGGTCTTGCTCTAAGTAAGTTTGTGATTGCAAATAGTCGCTGCCTTATGGAATATTCACCCCTTTTAATTTGAAAATTGTCATTTACCCCTCAACTAATAAGTCAACCTATTTGACTACTAAAATAGTGAGGTGGTTTAAATGAAATGTAATTTTATCCTCAAAATTTTACATCATTTTTTATTAGGTTGAGGCTATATGCAAGACTAATTTCACTTGTGCAAGATCAAATTAAAATTTTCAATATATAAATACTATAATACCCTTATTTGTTAAAAAATAGAAAATTTCAAATGTGCAATACCAAAAACTCAAAAACAAAAAAAACTCTATCACAAAACCACAAAACCAACTCTCATAAATCTTTCTCCTTCCTCATCTATAAACCCACAAAACCTAAACATTCAAAATCATCAAAACTCAACAAATCTTACAAAGATGGCAAGTATGGAGTCAATAGACATCAAAATAGAAGAATCTACGGTGGAATAATCCAAGAAATTATGCATTTATGTGTTTTTTTTAGCTAGAATATCGTTTTTCCAAAAACAATCCCGCGCAGACACAGTCGACGTGTACATGTCGAATTTTATAGGCAAAAATCGACAATGAGATGTCGATTTTGTAGTACAAAATCGACACCTTAGTGTCGAAATTTAATTGTTAGTAAATTAGGCTAAATATACTAAATTTCGACATTAAGGTGTCGAATTTATGGACATATATTCGACACCTTAATGTCGAAATTTAGTTGTTTCATATTTCGACATGTACATGTCAAATTTTATAGGTAAAAATCGACATTGAGATGTTGATTTTGGAGTACAAAATCGACACCTTAGTGTCGAAATTTAACTGTTAGCAAATTAGTCCAAAATTTACTAAATTTCGACATTAAGGTGTCGAATTTATGGACATATATTCGACACCTCAATGTCGAAATTTAGTTGTTTCATATTTTTTTATTATTTGTTATTTGGTCTTGCATAGGGGTGAAAGTCGGATGGATTGGATCGGAATTAGCCTTTTCGGAAAATTTCCAAAAAATTTCGGAAGTACAAAATCAATTCCAATTCCAATTCCAAAATTTTCGGAATCTAAAAATTCATTCCAATTCCAAAAGGCCCGGAAATTTCGGAATTTCGGAAAAAAATCGGAAATCATATAAGCTTTAAAATTTCAAAACTTAGCCGAAATTTTCTAAAATGTTCATAATTTTTCGAAAATAAGAGCATCCACGTCGATAAAAGTAAAACTAATAACTACTAAATTTCAGTTCAAAAAAATAAATAAAAATAAACACCGCATAATATCCAATAAAACTTCTAACAACAATTCATTATGTCAAAATCCTAAAACAAAACTTATAGGTGTATTTTTCGATAAATAAGTATTGTATAATATACACTATTTATAGGTGTATTTTTCGGAAAAAAATCGGAATTTTTCGGAATTAATTTCGGAATTAAATTGGATCGGAAATCGGAAATTCCAAATTTATTTTAGATAATTCCAATTCCAATCCAAAAAAATCGAAAAATTTCGGAAATCGGAATTTCGGAAGTCGGAATGAAAAAAGTTGTTCCAAAATCGGAACTTTTCGGATCGGAACCGGCGGAAATTGGAAAATCCGTTCCAACTTGCACCCCTAGTCTTGCATGAGCAAACAAAAACCAATTTAATTTATGGGTATATTTGTCATCTCATCTTAATAAAATGGAATATTTTGGAATCTTTCTTTAATTTGGTCTTGCACAAGTGGAATTAGTATTGCATATAGCCGCAGCCTTTTTATTATTATTGTCCTTCACACATGATACCTTATTTTTATAATAGGAAATTAATTTTTATACTGTGAATAAATTTAAATAAATGTTTTGGGTTAGTTTCATTTTTTAAATTGATAAAATTATTTACTTTAATTATTATTTAAAAAAAAATATTTTTAACATTAAAATTTATATAATTAGTTATAACTAGAATTTATGTAATTTGTAATTTGAAGTCCAAATGTTTTTTTTTTGTTGGATTAAATTTCATTGAATTAATATAAAGTGTATATTGTGTTGATTTTTTTATTCATGAAATCAATTTATAAATAACATTGAAAAAAAATATATGATTAAAGTATTACCATTATCATAAAGGCTAGTACCAATCTCTTAATTAGGAATTATTATAACTAGCCTATATTAAATCTCATGTGGAGAATAATGTTAAATGTTGTGCTAAAATTTTAAATAACGAAAATATTTCCGATTTTAAGAGTGAGTTAAATGGCAATTCGATTGGTACTTATAATATAAGACCCGATCCCAAAAGGATAAAAATAATTTTATGTAAAATCATTTGATTGTTATAGAAAATAAATGGCAGTGGTTTGGGTTGATGCAGATACAATTATTCGTCTGCTCTTATTCTCGAAAACAGAAGTTGAAACTTTATAATTTGAAATCATTATTCGAATAAAGATTAAATTTAATTAAAATAAAGCCGCAATTTTTCCCAGCCATTTATTTTTTTGTTAACCAGTAAAAACACAGTTCAATTTTTGGATTGAAAAAATGATTCGGAATTTGTAAATATTTTTTGAATTAAGGGGTTTATACATTTTTTATTCGAGGTGAATTGAAAAACAAAAATAGTCTAGATTATACTAGATCCTCTACCATAGTCCAGTTTCGAACCCTTTAAAGCGTTCTTTGTGAGATCACATTTTACTTGTAACTTATATAGCACGGACATGAAAAAGGTGATACGGAAAAACTGACACGGGGAAATGATATATTCTAAAAATGAAGATATGGGAACTCGGGGGAAATGTGTGACTATTAAAATCATAGGGGTATAATTATAAATATATAAACTTATATAAGTTTTTATTTATATATGAATTATTTTATATTTTTTCACACAAACATATTCAAAATGAATTGTACTATCAATCATCGATTTGAAATTGATCATTAAATCGTGTAAATAATTAGGGAAACAACAAAACTATTTAAATATTTGCTATTCAAACATGTTTACAACTTTCAAAAATTATAAATTGGCCATAATGTGTCTGGCAAGTGTTCTCGGGTATTCGAAACGTTAAAAGTTAAAGTTTCCGTACTACATAGCTGATAACATATTAGTGAGAGGTTGGGGTTTAAACCATTTAAAGGTTGTTTATTAATTATTGATGGACAACAATATTAATTATTAAATATAATAAAAATTGTGAGTAGACATCACCACCATAAGGCGAAGAGAAACGTTTTGGATTCTTCAATTTGAAAACAACAATAATAAAAGGATTTAACTGCAACAAGTGTTAATTAGAGGGGTTGAGGTGATATTAACTCTTATTTCAAGGGGTTTAAACTATAATAAATACATACTTACAAATTGATCAAATAAGCCCTTTTCCGATGATCAGTTTAAACTTTAATCTCTCTCTCCTCACTAAACCCCGTACGTGGAACGGTGGAAGTGCAACAATACCCATGCCAACCGTCGCCGCCGTCACCCGCCGTTATCCGTTCGCCGCCGTGGGAGGAGGAGACTGCGAAGGCGGCGATGGAGCTGGTGAAGAGAAACACACATGCCAACAACAGAGCTCTGATTGTTGATTTGCCGCGAGCCTTTAAAGGATGGCTATTTCCAGATTGTAAGCCATGAAATTTACTGTTTGGGGCTAATTACGGTTAAAAGTCCATAAATTAATACAGCCGGGGCTTGCAAAATACTGTTAATTTAGCGAAATATTACATTATCGAAGCTTCTACTGTATGTGGAAATGTAATTGCATTACTGTTTGCCTTTCTTATGATACAATTATGTTAATTGTAGTTAGAAACTATGGAGAACATCTGGCTGCTGTTATATTTATATATACTTAATTACTGTTTAACATGATTTTTGGGTAATTGGTCGAATATGTTGGTGAGTATTTTGGTGATTATTGTATTTATTTACTATAATTTGTTTTTTGGTTATTGTGATAATAATGCCCTAAATGTGCCAACTGCTGCAATTTCTGTTGTCGTACATTAATTTTTATCTCCCCAGAAACTCCATGGTCGTAGGTTATAGAAAGGCGTGTTACGTTGTTTGACTTACAATCTTGCATGCGTGGCTATCCTGCTTCTCTCTGTTGTATTAGCTACTATAGGATTAGCATCAATTTTCTACTCCTTTACTATAAGTTGTTTTGTAAAAAAAGTTCAAATGTTTTTCGACCAACAACCTGAAAGAATTCAATGTGAATTGAATGATACGTATGGGTTAACATCCTTCTTATCACTGTTGATTCTATACACCTTCTGTGTTATGTGCATCTTTAATACATATGTGATCTTCCCACGTCTGTTTTTTTATTATATTTGTAACCATGGAAACTCGAGGTTTGAAGTCATTATCAAATTTCTGCTAATTTTGCAACTGGTGAAGTTAATCTATGTCACATATTCTCTATAGGAAATTCCACGTCCAAAAATTATGACATCTTATTGGTAACTTGATGGTTCGTACTAATTTTACTTCTCATTATTTGAAGGAATATGGGGCATTATCGCGAGTTGGCGAGAGATGTGTTTTCAGAATCAGGTAATAATTTAATTTGGATGTTGAAGAGTAGCTTTAGTGCTCATAAGCTGTTTGATCTCAATCTGGTATAGAGACTACAAAAGTTTGGGTTGAGTTTCAAAGTTATATGCTTCTAATCAAAACAACATCAGATATCTATAAAATAACCTTTTAGCTTATTGAGCAGAAATCAAGCTAAACTTGATAAATATCCTATAGCTAATATGATATCAAAATTGAACATTCCTAGAAAATTAATCCGAAAAGGTATACTTAGCAGTTGGGTAGATGTCTACGGTTTCGTAAACCGACCGAACCAAAACCAAAGCTTTAATTTGTACCGAATATTGAACTGCTATTATCCTGTTTGATATTCGCTTTCCGTATTTCACAGTTTTGGTTCGGTACTGATACTTTTGGTTTAAGTTTACGCAACTGAACTGTGCTTTTAGAAAATCCTTCTTTGTACATATATGATTGAAGAAGAGATTTTTCCATGTATACAATCATTCCTGGTATTGTCATATGTCTTCTTATTAGCTAGTTTTTGTTCTTTTCTTCCATCATAGAAAATGCGAGTTAATAAGTTTAAAAGTTTTTTTTTTTTGTTTAATTCATTTGCAATTTTACATGTAACCCAGAATTTAAATAGAGAATAATGGTGTAGGCTGGAAGAGCAATCAAGACCAAGATGAAATTTTGGAAATTTCCAAAGAGCAATCAATACCAAGAATGGCAGTCGGTTTTCAGTATTGCCAAAAAATATTTGGTATAGTTTACATGCTACTCAGTTTGGTTGATGAAATATAATTAGTTGTCTCATTTATCAGAAAATTCACTTATCCCGGGATCTTTACGAATTTACCGAACCACACCAAATTGTTTGGTTTTGGGTATTAAGTGTCGTAAAATGCAAAATGATATTTCTGTTTTCTAATTTTCGGTTTGCTGAATGCACAGGCCTTTTGGCTGTGGATATTGGGCTTAGATACTCTTTCAGAAATCCAAGAAATGGATCGTAGAAGTTCAAAACCGTAGTAAAGGTACTGTCAAGCCCATCCAATACATTTTGTTTCCGTACATTGCTGCCAGCTAAGAATTATTAATGCTAATACGTCAAATGAGTTGGCGAGTTGGTGGATGGATAAGTCAGAATTTATTGCAATTGACTGTCGACCGTATCACGGCAGATTTTCTCACCATTATATAACACGCATTCTCCGTGCACCAATTCATTCACCATATCTCCATGTCTCTCTGCTTTCAGTTTTCTTCCCATCATTTTCTCTGATTTAAGGCTTTTGCTTTATTTTTGGTTGAAAATCGGATGAGATTTGTGTTAATATTTGTAAGTTTTAGTTTGATTTAGTTTTAGAATGATGCCTATATCTTTTTCTTATTCTTGTTACACCCCCCCCCCCCCCCACCAAGCTGCATTCTACCTTCATTTTTCCATCGTGTAATCATTTTCTCGGATTCAAGGATTTTGATCTATTTCTGGTTCAAAAACAAAGGACGTATCTGATTTGACATACATCATTTTTTTTTTGAATTTTGTAATTTTCGATTTTTCATTCCCGGTCGCCTAGTTGTTTCTGTCCATTTCTTTTTGTCTACTTTTCATTCAATTCTACCTTGGATTAATGATAGATCTCATCTCGATTTGAAGATTAGTTTTCTAGGACAAGTTTTTGTGTCATAGTTACGTTGCTTCTCTTTCTGATGATTTTTTTCCCTTGTAGAGTTATCCGTGAAGAAATATCCTCTGCTGGAAATATGCAGAGGAACGAGCTCAATTTTAAGGTAAATTTCATGAAGTCAATTATGACAGATCTCTTAGAATCAAAGAATGATAAACAGAGAACAACAGGGATCTGTTGTTGTTTTTCAAAAAGAAAATATATAGAAATGATTTAGTAAATAAACTTATCTTAATTAACTTAATCAACAGATCTTACATTAGATACCCATGTGAAATGGAAGGAAGCTATCTATATTTCTTTTTGAGAGGGTTATATCCGGAACTGTAGATCTCTTATAATTTCACTCTCGTAAAGTAAGATATTCAAAAAGTGAGGACAATGAGTTCTTATGTTAACATGCTTGTCTTTGGGTATGACAGAGGAAAAGAAGCGACTCAAACAACTGTCATCACTGCCACAATAAGGACAAAGAAAATGTCCTACAGATTCGGCGACGCAGTTTTCGTACCTGCTGGCTGCCCTCACCAAGCTAGAAATCTAAAGGTTTGAATGTCTGGCTCGTATACAACTTCGTGAACAACTTCAATTGTTTTTCAGTCGAATATACATTTTATTCGCTGCGAATTTCGTAATTAATATTTGTGTACGATGTTCCATCTTGCAGTCGTGCACAAGTATGTCTATCGACTTTGTTTCAGCAGAAAGTGTCGGTGAGTGCATCCGCCTGTCAATGGAATATCGGTCGACTCCCTCACAATCATAGTTCTAAGGAAGACAAATTGCAGGTATGTAAAATAATATGATTGTCTTGTCAATAACTAAAATCGGAGATATATATAATGAATAAAAATTTGTCTGCTTGTAAGAAAAATAAAGATTGCGGACGACATCTAACGGCTCGTAATAAAACAGGTGAAGGGATTGGTTCTCAGCGCTGTACTTGGACAAGATTGATGCGTAAGTCATATATGCTTGTTAAACATATGTCTTTGATACGATACGATGTTAATTCATTTTATTTTATTCTTTACCAGTACTACGTTAAGAAGTCCATTTGCACCGTACGCCAGAATCCAGCTCAGCAAGGGGAGAAACCTAGTGTTTCACAAATGAGGAGGGAGTTGGAGCGGATGAAATCGGCTCTCGAAACGAAAGGCCACCTTTTTCAACCCCATATGAAAGACTATCTCTTAAAAGAGATTCAGCGCCTCATTGACAAAATAAGCTTCAGTATGCTCTTTCAGATATGGTACATTTGCACCCTCTATACGCATCGGAATGTACATCGGAACCCTGCGCTGACGAAAAGGAATGTGTTGGCAGGTGATTAAATTTACTCTTGAAAGAAAAAACGGAGAATGTTTTCAACCGCATATGAAAGACTATCTTTTAAAAGAGACTCGCTAACAAAATAAACTCCATTTGCAGAGTCGTATTCGTCTTAGTGACAACATGAAAGAAGGAATTTTTGTATTTATATGTTTTTTTTTATAATGAATTATTTACTGATGAGTTGATTTATTTCAATTTGATTAGTTTAATCTCTCCTCACTAAATTCCCATACGTGGAAGTGCAATACCCATGCCAACCGTCGCCGCCGTCACCCGCCATTATCCTCCGCCGCCGTGGGAGGAGGAGACTGCGAAGGCGGCGATGGAGCTGGTGAAGAAAGAAACACACATGCCAACAACAGAGCTCTGATTGTTGATTTGCTGCGGGCCTTTAAAGGATGGCTATTTCCAGATTGTAAGCCATGAAATTTTACTGTTTGGGCTAATTACGGTTAAACCTCTATAAATTAATACAGTCGGGGCTTGCAAAATACTGCTAATTTAGCGAACTATTAAATTTATCGAAGTAGTAATTTTAATATGTTTTTACCGGGTCGGACCGTGAGAAATTATTATTTAAGCGAGGTTATTAATTTATCGAGGTTCTACTGTGTGTTGAAATGTTATTGCATTACTGTTTGCCTTTCTTATGATACCAATATGTTAATTGCAGCTAGAAACTATGGACAACCTCATGTTGCTGCTGTTATATTTATATATACTTCATTACTTTTTAACATTTGGTCGAATGTGTTGGTGAGTATTTGTTGATTATTGTTTTTAGTTACTATAATTTTTTTTTGGTTATTGTGATAATAATGCCCTAAATGTGCCAACAGCTGCAATTTCTATTGCCGTATATTAATTTTTATGTCCACAGAAACTCCATGGTCGTAGGTTATAGAAAGGCGTGTTACATTGTTTGACTTACAATCTTGCATGCGTGGCTATCCTGCTTCTCTCTGTTGTATTAGCTGCTATAGGATTAGCATCAATTGTTGTTTCTCCTTTACTATACGTTGTTTTGTTAAAAAAAATCAAATGTTTTTCGACCAAAAAACCGAAAGAATTCAATGTGAATTGAAAGTACGTATGGGTTAACGTCCTTCTTATCACTGTTGATTCTATACACCTTCTGTGTTATGCGCATCTTCCCACGTCTGTATTTTATTATATTTGTAACCATGGAAACTCGAGGCTTGAAATCATTATCAAATTTCTGCTAATTTTGCAACTGGTGAAGTTAATCTATGACACATATTCTCTATAGGAAACTCCTCGTCCAAAAATTATGACATCTTATTGGTAACTTGATGGTCCCAACTAATTTTACTTCTCCTTATTTGAAGGAATATGGGGCATGATCGAGAGGTGGCGAGAGATGTATTTTCAGAATCAGGTAATAATTTAATTTGGATGTTGAAGAGTAGCCTTAGTGCTCTTTTAAGTGTCAAATAATCGGAAAGTGCTTCATCTGATAACATTTATATGAAAAACCAAATGTCGCAGATATGAATGCGTGACTTAGTTATTCAAGACTAAAGTATATGTTAATAAAGCTATTAGTTACTATATGTCTTCAGTTAATTTGTTCAAGTATTGATCAAATATATTATACACAATTGCAAGTGATATTACTCTTCGATATGTTCAAACATCTCAAAAGAACTTTGGTTTTAGGAAAAGAAATCCTGCCTGATATTTGGAAGGTAAAACAATCGGGAATGAGGTTTTTAGCATCACACCTTGAGTTTTTGCTTTTTTCATACCTAGGTAAACTAAATTAATGGCTCAAGGAAGTTCACAATAGACTGTGTGGTACATTTCATATCTCGCCAAATGTCATTTTGCTGACAGCTATGGTTGGTGTAACTGCTAATATGTAAAGTTAGCTGGCATCGTCACTGGATATGAAGCAATTTATTAGGGGTCGATACAATCAATGCTGACCTTATCGATTTACTGGCGGAGTTTCCCACAAATAAATTTTACCCTCCCCTCCCTCCCTACTCCCATTCTTCTATCTCGCCCATTCTCTCCACCTCTGTATCCCTTGTTCAATTTTCCATCTTCGTCTCCTCATTTTCTCAAATTAAAAGCTTCTGTTTTGTTTGTGGTTCAGAATCAGAAGAGTTTGTTATCTGATTTAGGTGATTTTATATTACCTTTTCTTGTTTTTCCCTTTTTTTTTTCTTAAACTAGATGAACTGAGTTTGCTATCTAATTTCCACCACTTTCATGTTACATTTCATGACACGATATGTTCTATTTTAGATTAAAAAAGAACATGTGTTTGTCATATTGATTTTGAAGATTATATTGTATGATTAGTTTTCTTACTCCTCCTTGGTGATTATTTTATCGTTTATGTTGTAGAAACTAACAATTTTGAAAAAAACATTCTTCTATAAATAAGGTTGGTTTAATCACTGCATGTATTCTTACTTATAATTAAAACTTAAAATAATAGATGTATAATTAGAGTGGTGCAATCCTTATGAAGAAACCAATAACCACTATTATATAATTTATATTTTTTTTCCTTACATGATTATGAGCCATTTGATGAAGTTATTAAACTTGTACTCATATGTTCTTGAATATAATCCTTTATGCTCTATTGTAATCATGTATTCAAATCAAAGTATATCATTAATGGTTTAAAATTGTTGTTATTCTCTGTTAGTCTTTAGGTTACAACATTTTCATGCCTTGAAATAGGTTTCATAACCTGTATCTCCCACTTTTTTTTTGTTGGTAGAATTTAGAGGACAAAAATACATTAGTCGGCATAGGTTATGTGAACATATTAAAAATTTAATTATAATGGTTGAAATATTTATTAATAGATTCTGGTGCACCAATTTTATTGTCAGTGTGCATAAGTAGTAAGTAGCAATAATTTAAAACAAATATTTTTCTTAAAATGTCCTTAAGGAATCCTAATTTGAGATTTTTTTTTTCTGGGGCCCTCCTTTTTACAGGCATGGTAAGTAAAAACGTTTTTGGTTAGTGAGAAGGAAAATGATTTATATATTTATATGAATCAGCATAAGATTGCAATAGTCAGTATTATATTGCAGTAATATGTATAAGTTTGCAATAGTCAACATTATATTGCAGTGAGCAGTATCGGATTACAGTAATCAACACAATTTTCCTTTTTTGCTGGTAAGACCTCCTTATTTCATTTTCCCTGGAACAATTATGCATACATTTTGCCATTGCAGTTAAGAGAACAATTGAAAACCAAGATTTATCAAGGCAATTAATTTTCGGGGAGTTAAAATGATGCCGTCGAGAAGTACAAATGGAGAAACATCTTCTGCTGGAAATATGCAAATGAACAGACACAACTTAAAGGTAAATTAATAATGTTAATTGTAGAATTAAATTGCTATAAGATTTGATATAAGCATATAGGTTGCAGAATTCGGTTATCCGTGCAATTGTCTTGTATCAAATACTTTTTAGAAGTAAAAAAATCAAATTCCATTTTGTGTTTGTCTTTTCAATGAGACCCCATGTGTAAATACCAAATTAGAAAAACCTTTCTTTCAGACTATTTATAGTGAAATTACTTTGACTAAATACATTTATATATACAGCAGGGGGACCGGTAAGTGTGGATTCTTCGATTTTGTGATGTTGGTCTTGAATTATTTAGTATTCAATCATGAAGTGTTTAATTTAAAAAATGTATCTTTGTAATTTTAATCGATAGATCTAACATTAGATATGTGTGTGTGTGTGTGTGTGTGTGTGTGCGCGCGCGCTCATGTGTGTGTGTATACGCAATTTTAGAGTAAATGCATACAAATTTTGGATGATCTGTCATAATTTCATAATATTCGAAGGCGTTTAAATGTTGTTCTGAAATAACTTGATTACGGCAGAAAACGATGACATGTCACAACAATTAAAGTTAAGACCCTAAAGAAGATTAAATCCAAAACTGCGGATCTCATCTAATTCATTCCATTGCCAACTTTTCATAAAGTACTATATAAAAAATCGAGGATATACTCTATGTTAATATGTTTTTCTTTGGATGTGGCAGAGGAAAAGCATCGACTCGACCAATTGCCATCAATGTCATAGAAATGACAAAGAAAAAGTTGTACGATGCACCAAGTGCAAGCATAGGGGTTATTGTATTCTCTGTATCAATAAATGGTGAGAAATTTTGTTGCTTGATATATTTTTTGTTGCTCTTATGTTGGTACTTGGTATATCTTACATGGTGGCTTATATTTTGTAATATGGATAAATGTCATTTAAGCCATACTGATTAATTTTGAGTTTTACCGCCACAAAGCAGGATGGTATATTTATTATCTTCTCTTTGGAATATACCTACTACCCATTTAGTCATTTATGAATGAATTTTTGCTTAAACATGTTTCAAAGTAAGGGCTTCCCTTGGTTCTACACTTACATTATTCCTGCATTTTCTTCAATATATATATATATATATATATATATATATATATATATATATATATATATATATATTTTATCGTCGATTTACTATATCTCTGTTGTAATCACAGGTACAGAGGGCTGCAAGAGGCAGACTTTGCTGAAGCATGCGCAGGCTGTCGCAAAATTTGCAACTGTACAGCTTGCATACATTCTGATCTGGAGAATAAAGTTAGTATTAAGGTTCTTCTCTTGATTTTATATTAATATAGGATTATATGTTTTCTAATTAAGTCTCTTGTTCTTGCATGTTAGGATTTGTTCAAACCAGACTTGCAGCTCGACATCAACAAAAAGGTCCAGTACTCAAAGTATATTATTAGAGTACTTCTTCCTTCGTTTAGGAAGTTTGTTGTTGAGCAGAACATAGAAAGAGAAGAAGAGGCAAGAATTCAAGGTAACTTTAACTTTTGTTAGGAGGTTTTGCTTAGAAAATTATTTTGATATCTCTTATCTTCTTGTTACTGATATGGATTTTGATGCCTCCAAACGAAACCGAAGTGTCTTAAAATGGTATTTAATGGCACTATGCATCATTGAAGTTTCAGGATGATTTTTTCTAATAATATTAATTTATGCCGTGTAGAAGTGTTGAACATATTTAATGTTTATCGTACACTACTTGTTTCCTGAAGATCTATGAGTTTAAAAGTGAGATTCTTATTTTAGGCGTGCCTTTGTTTGTGTTACTAAACACCCTGGAAAACAGCACAAAAATCTAAATCTAATTTTCTTGTCTGTATCAATTCTACTACGACGATCCATCACCACTGCCTCGACCATTATCCCGCCAAAAATGTATATTCACTGTTTATTCGAAAGATAGAATAAATATGAAAAATATTTTATATGTTAATAGTTTCCGTTAATTGTATGTGCTACTCCATTTCAGTGATTTATGATTTTGAGGTATTAGTGAGACGTACCTGGAGATAAACACTATTGATAGAACTCTTAATTTTCCCTAGCAGATGTAGTTTCGTTGTTTGATTAATTATAATATATATATTTTGGTTGGGCAGGTGTTTCAGTTGCGGGACTACAGCTTCCGAAAGCCAACTTTATCCACGACGATAAAGTCAAATGGTGGATACTTTTAACCTATGCCCTTTTCCTGATAAATGTTTGCTCCAGTATGGAAAATGTTGATAATTATAACTTGTGCTGTGCAGTGACAACTGTAAGACTGCAATATTCGATATCCACAGAAGTTGTCTAAACTGCATGTACAAGCTCTGCGTAACTTGTTGCCGAGAGATAAGGAATGGCTTCCAATGGGGAAATGATAAATATCACGTTCATCATGGGGGTCGTACTTTTACAAGCAATGATAGATTTTCTGCAGCAGCCTGTTGCTCTATGGACCACACGAGTTTTACTTCTGAATGGAAGCTGATAGACAGAAGTACCATAGTTTGTCCACCTGAAATTATGGGGGGATGTGCTCATGGGAATCTGGTGTTAAAGTCCACATATCCAGATAACTGGGTATCGGAACTGCTAATTAAAGCAGAGTCCATAGATCTCGAGGTGGGTGAAGTTTCCGAAGAAGCATGCTCATGTTCAGGGACTGCAGTCCGTAATATCCGCTGTCCCAAAGTTGTGGGCGTTGACCAAAAGCACTTCCAACGGCACCTATATAAAGGTGAGCCTGTGATAGTTCCTGACGTGCTCAGCAGAACGACTGGGTTGAGTTGGGAGCCATTAGTCATGTGGCGTGGTTGCCGCAAATCCAGAAGGACTAATGACGCTCGCATTCTGGAATTCAGCGTAACAAATTGTGTAAATTGGTGCAAGGTATGCCGACTTCTCTATTATGTTTTACTCTATCAATCAAAAAGTTTTAATTTGTAATTTGTGATTGGACTTCGCTTATTTTACATCCTTTTAATCGTATGCCTCTTTTTTTTTTTTTGTTTTTCACAGTCATGGTCTTATTTCTTGTAACTGTTTCTAGGTTGTATTCTTTATGTTCTTGAGCATTCACTTGCTGCATATGTAATCTTTCAAAAGAAGGACTAAGTAACAAAAATACTAATCTCTTATCGTCCTTAGTTTCGGTGCAAATTTCTCTTCATATTGTATCAACCTTCAAAATGTCAAAACTTTGGTTGGGTTAATAAGTGTCTAACACGAATTTGGATAGGATAAAGCAAAGATCTGACAATTCGTCGTACTCGACATGTTTCTTAAAATAGAGATGTTTTGATAGATTTGTTCTTGATGTTTGTTTTCCTATTTAATTGAAATGAGACCGATATATACGTCGCCTTTACCCTTTTTATTCGCTATGTTAAGTGTCACTTCTTATGTAGGTTTTAGTCTGTCAGTTCCTATGCATTATGCACGTGTACTTTTGTTTTCATTAGCTTAAAGATGTGGTGTTGTAATGATTTGATTTTCGGGCTATGACACGCAGGAAACTATAAACATGCACCAATTTTTCAATGGGTATTCTGAAGGCCTCTTGGACAGTGAAGGCCGGCCCAAAATTTTGAAGTTGGAGGATTGGCCTCCAACTGAATCCTTTCAAGAACGGCTGCCTCGGCATTTTGTAGAGTTCATTAGATGCTTGCCGTTCAAGCTATACACACATGAAGCTGGCTACCTCAACATGCCAGCGAAAACGCCGAAGAAGTCGTTGAAGCCGGATTTGGGTCAAAAAATATGCTTTGCTTATGGAGTCAATGAGGACCTTGGCTTCTGTTCTGCAACCAAGCTTCAGTATGCTGTTTCAGATATGGTACATTTTTTTCTGTTATTATCTTTCTTTATTAACTTGAATATTTATGAGAATATATGAACTGCTTTAAATCATTTCCAATTAGTCTGCCTATTGCATCGATAGAAGCAGTACATCTCCGAAAGATTATTCTTATGAAGTCGTGGGTATTTATATCTATTCAACGCAGTCCTAGTTCTTCTTTCTTGCATGTAATATGTTAATCTTAATTGTTGACTCATTATACGCAAGATAGAATGATGTTGAATATGCTTTAAACTTGAGTTTCAATTAGGAATAATAGTCATGAAAAAATTTGGAATAATGTAGAGGCATAAAAGTTCGATCACAAACTATTTCTTGAAGAAGAGAAATGGATTTGCTGTGAGCCTCCATGGTTCTTGAAATATGACATAGTCATATAATTGAGCAATATGGTTAGCCTCTTCATGATGGAGTTAACTTTTGATTCCAATTTACTATGAAACTTTCAATAGGATAAAATATATTAATTATGTAGATTTACTTCTCTTTTTGCCTTACTTTATTTTTGCCTTATTTTATTGGGAAAATTTTGGGCTATAATAAGATTATGTAACTTCAAATCTTTTGTGGATTGAGACACAAGGGTTGCCCATTGTGTCAACATCACTAGCGACTAGTGATGTACCTAGTCTATCGATTATCGTTAATGCACGACTTGTTTCGATACCGATGGGGACCTATAGATACAATATTAGGCTCGGAACACATTTAGATTGTCATACAATTTGTGTGATCTACGGGTTGAGGAAAAGAATCGGGAATGGTCAAAGTGGTTGCAAAGTAGGTGATACGAGCCTCGTAAGAGTTGCTAGAGACCCTGTAGCAAGAACGAAACATCCAAAAGGAAGGATTCAAGTTGGATTAACATGGAATATGGACCCTATGAAGAACTAGAAATCAATATTCTTAGGATGGAATATTGACCCATGGTTATATCAAACCAAAAACAATTATTATACGGCAAAGAAAATTACAAGAAACAACTTGTAAATTCCTGAAGGTTGTTGTAGAACATCGATGGATAATTGATCTTGAAGAACTCAAAATAATTCATTAAACTTTGTGTACGAAAGTTGTGTATACAACCTATTTATAAGTGCTTCAAAGACTCATTTCTCACAAAAAAATAGAGTTCCTACCTTTACTATAATAAGAAAACTAACAATTAAGCTAATTCTAACCATAAACGAATTCTACATGTCACTTTTCTTGAAACTTATCGACTATACGCCATTTTTCTTAATTGGTGGAGATTTGGGTATGCACGTGCAACAACTTTGAGCCCAATTTTGTCCATCTTGCATTCCGTCTTACTAAAGCATGAAACTTCAAGATCTTTTGTTGGCTTTTCGTAACATTTTGAATTATGGCAATCCAATATCGGACGTGAGAGTTATGATCCGAATTGAAAATTTGCGAGAGACATCTGAGATTTTGGACGCATGACAATTGGTTGGTACGACGAATTCCTTTCTTTATTGCCTTCGAATTCCTCATCATGGGGACCTCGGAGTATTGATTCAAGTTTATATTCTTCACCGCCAACTCCCACAAGATCACGCATTCTCTCTTCTTCCAATTCTTCCAAATCTTCATCTTCAAGCTATCAGGATCGTATCAGAAGGAGAATCTTCAGAAGGAGAAGGAGAAGGAAAAGCTTTAGAGAGAGAAGAATTGTTGGCGTCTTATATACCTAGAACTCATAAGTATTAAATGAGGATGTGGAATCACCTCATGTAATCCCAAGGAAGGTCAAAGCTCTTTAAATGTGAAAAATTGTTTCCATATTAATAATGCATAACGATGAAATTCTTCTCCCCGAGTTGATATTATGATGATTGAACTTATTAACTTCTAATACTATTCTAATACATAAAAATTAACTTCTTAAGAAAGTGATCTTAAATTATAGGAATTTTGAGTTTCTAAAATACCGTTAAGACCGTACTAAATAGAAAATACGGATTAAGACTATAAAGTATAAATCACCTATTATTATCTTCAATTAAGAATTATGTTGAAAGTGGTTTGTTAGTGAACCTTCTTATTGGGAGTAGAAAGAGTAATCTCTCAATACTTCAAGTTTCATATTTGAAGCGAGTCAAAATGGGTGAGGGTATCTTCTATAAATAGTAAATAGTATATACATGTGGTAAATAAGAGGATATTATAGATCCGAGTCATAGAATATATTAAATTCTCATACAAGTTATTCAATCTAATACAATGATTTTGTTGTATCTAGGTATCGAGTAGGAACAACTTGTTCATAACGTAGTTGTTTTTAACTTTAGGCAAGGATCTTGCTTCTAGATTGCATTTGGTCGACGTCGTGCAAAAATAGTACATGTAGAGTTAAAATGAGATATATTAAATAGTTTATTAGATATACTTACTCTAGTATGAGATGTTACAAGTGTAATTTTTTGCTATTACTCGATCACCCCACATTTGAGCTATATATCATATTATCATTCAAGCAAGATAAACATAGAAACTTTCTGATAGTCGTCAAAGGAATGTTTGCGTCCTTTTTTATGTTTGATATTATTCCTACCTACGTAAAGACTTTAACTTCAACTACTAAATAGTTTAATAGGTAAAGATATTTATTTTTGTGTTATATGTTACACATGTAAGCTTTGTGCTTTATTCTGGTGCTTGTCCATAGAAAGTTTATGCTAGTTGTCGAAGGAATCTAGGAGTCTTTCTTGATGTTTAATATTTTTGTTACCTAAATCATTCAACTTAACCTTGTTGATCGCACTCAAGATCTCTTTCTACCATTGCCTAAGTTGTTCTTATGGAACATACGAACAAGTGACTACAACAAGTCTTAATTTGTATTATATTTGTTGTCAGGATCGTCCTTTTGTTGATGTCTAACTTTCCCTTCTTTTTTAATTTTGTATTAGGTCAATGTCTTGATGCATACAGCTGAAACGTCTCTTAATCCGGAAGAGCTTTCAACAGTAGTGGAGTTGGGAAGGAAGCACATTGCCCAAGATCCACTGGTATTTCGTGTAAGCAATGGGAAAGCAAATCAAGATGCCACAAGAAATCAACAATTTGAAAGAGAAAATAAAAATAAAGGAAAGGAAAAAGTTGATCCTTCAACCTCAGAAAACAACGATCCAAGCTTCGATGAACAAAAATGTGGTGCTATCTGGGACATTTTTCGGAGGCAAGATGTTCCTAAGCTGGAAGACTATCTTCGAAGGCATTACGGAGAGTTCAGGCGTGTCGTCCCTTTGCAGCAAGTAATTAAATCTTGAATTTGAAAACAATGTTCTACTCAACTTATTCTGTTATGGGGTTTATCTCTCATATGGTAGTTACTATTATTTTTCTAACAGAATTCTAAAAATCAAGATTTTGTTAAGCTTTTGGTATGATCTTTTATTGTCGTAGCATAAGTAGATAGATGTCTTTTATTTTTCCAAAGTATCGATATGTTTTGGAATATTTATCATTTATTTTTTCCTCTATTCGTGCACAGCTGGTTCATCCTATTCATGAGAAAGCATTTTACTTAACGATGGAGCATAAAAGGAAGCTGAAAGATGAATATGGTATGTTTTTATTGTGTTGTAAAGTGGAATATGTGTGAATTGCTATGTATATTGATTATCTATTTTTATATATATTTTTTTTTGTAGGAATTGAACCATGGACCTTTGTCCAGAGATTAGGCGATGCAGTTTTGGTACCAGCTGGCTGCCCTTACCAAGCAAGAAACTTAAAGGTTTGAGTGTTTGACTCGTATACAACTTCGTGAACGACGACTTCAATTATTTTCAGTCGAATGTAAATTTTTCGCTGTGAATTTTGCAATTAATTTTTGTGTGCGTGTTCCATCTTGCAGTCGTGTACGAGTATGTCCATCGACTTTGTTTCAGCTGAAAGCGTCGGTCAGTGCATCCGCCTATCAACGGAGTATCGGCGTCTCCCAAAGAATCATAGTTGTAAGGAAGACATGCTGCAGGTATGTCAAAAATACGATTGTCTTGTCAATAAACAAAATCAAAGATATATAATGAATAAAATTTGTCTGCTTGTAAGAAAAATAAAGATTGTGGATGACAGCTAACGGCTCGTAATGAAACAGGTGAAGGGATTGGTTCTTAGTGCTGTCTGCCAAGCTGTGCAGTACTTGGACAAGATTGATGCGTAAGTCATATATACATAGGCTTGTTAAACATATGTCTTTGATACGATGTTAATTCATTTTATTTTGTTCTTTCCCAGTATGACGTTAAGAAGTCCATTTGCACCCCCCTTTGAGCATGGGAATGTACGCCATAATCCAGCTCAGCAAGGGGAGAGACCTAGTATTTTACAAATGAGGAGGGAGTTGGAGAGGATGAAATTGGCTCTCGTAACGAAAGGCCACCTTTTTCAACCTCATATGAAAGACTATCTCTTAAAAGAGATTACGCTCCTCACTAATAAAATAAACTCCAGTGCTGGCTCTTCTTCATCTTAGTTACACCATTTTCAATGGTTAGCCTACTTGTTGAGTTAACACAATATTTTGACATTTTCATCTGTGGAACTATACTTTATTTATTTAGTTTTGTGCCATACTTTTGTCCGATTTCATGAATTTCAAAGGCCCTGAGAATTTTCGAGTTGGTTTTGGCTAATGTTTCTGTTTTTTGGTTTTAGTATTAAGTTTGGGAAAATGCAAATTGATATTCCTGGTTGCTAATGTTGTGTTTGCTGAATGCGCAGGCCTGTTAGCAGTGGGTATTGGGCTTGGGTGCTCATGAGAAATTCACAAAACGTAGTAAGGTCCTCTCAAACCCGTCCCGTATATTTTAAATCTTTCCAATATGTATATTGTTGCCAGCTAAGATTGGTCAATGCTGATACGTTAGATAAGCTGGCGTGGCGCTGACGTGGCGTGGCTGGATAAGGCACAATTTATTGCGAATCGCTGCATTGACTGCCGGCCTTATCACGGTAGATTTTCTCACCATTATATAACACTCGTTTTCCCTTCCCCCATTCATTCCCATATCTCCCATCTCTCGATTCCTCTCTCAGTTTTCTTCTCGTCGTTTTCTCAGATATTTGTAAGTTTTTTATTTAGTTTTCGAATGATGACTACCCGCCTGGCCCTAGTTGTATTCAACATTTAATTTTCCATCTTCTAACTATTTTATCGGATTGATGATTTTTGATTTATTCTGGTTCAAAATCAGATGACATGTCGTTTAACGAGATACGCAATTTATTTTTGTTTTTGAATTTTGTACTTTCCGATCTTTCATGCCCCTCCCGAGTTGATTAACTTATTTATTTCTTTCTGGCAATATTCATTTCTCTGGATATTCTTGAAAACACGACAGCTTTTACTTTGGATTAGAAAGAGTACTCAAAGAGATCATATATTTTTGTCATTTCGATTTGCAGATTAGTTTTCTACGACTAACTTTTGACTTTTGTGTCCTAGCTATCTTGTTCCTCAATGAAGGAAAATTCAGATGAAGCGGCCCAATCTGAAGGTAAATTTCGTAATTACAATCGTGGCACTTCTCTACTATGAGTTATCCCGTCAATCGAAAAAAATTGAAATGTGAAATATGTGATTGGATATGTCACCTTTGCTCGTTTTACGCTCTATTGTTTGTTGGATTATTTACAAATTAACTTTCTAAAAATAACGATGTTCTTCGTATAGCTTTAATCATCAATTAAGGTCTTATTTTTTGTAATCGTTTCTTGACGTGAAGATCTTTATGTGCACTCTTAATGTTTTATTGCAATTATACTTCATGAATATATATGTCGTTTCTACCCTTTTTATCGGCTACGTATAATTTCTTATTCCAGGGGAGATACGTATACCTAGTCTTGCATAAGTGAAGAGGGAGTTGGAGAGGATGAATTTGATTCTCGAAACAAAAGGCCACCTTATTGACCCTCATATAAAAGTCTATCTTTTACAAGAGATTTTGCTCCTCCTTAACAAAGTAAACACCGACGCCGAGTCTTCTACGTCTCAGTGACAGCGTATCTACCGATGCGTTAACGTTTTTCATTATGTAATTTTGAGCAATACCTTTTCTTTTTTTTCCGGTTTTGTGAGTTGTAGTGAGTTTGGTGAATCAGCTTGACATGAATGAACTGTTTGTTTTTTATTATAAAATATATCTTTAATTCCGTAGCAATATTTTGTGTTATTTGTAGCAGTTTCATTTTCTCCTACATTGTATTTCGTACCGTAATTCAATTTTCTAAATAATATAAAACGGATGAGTATCAATGTTTTAAAAATCGGATCGAACATTGACCGGAACAAGCTACTGGATCATGGTTGGATCAGTTTAACCGGTTTTTTCATTTTTTATACATATCTTTTAGTAAATAAAACATATTTTTTTCACACATTAACTCAATGCTCATTTCCAATTAAAATTTAGATCCGACTTATTTTTCTTTTACACACAACACATCACGCCGAATCATAGTAAAAAGACATCGTTTTGGCCATTTTATTTGTTTATTTTTTTAATAAAACACAATTTTAGAAAGAAAAAAAACCCGATTTTCACTCAGGTTTTGATATTACATTTCAACCGGTCAAACGGGACTGGACAAGACAATGATTCGCGATTTAATCGATTGAACCGGCCAGTCCAGTCTAGTTCAAAACACTGAGTATAATACAATTTACTTATGCAGTGCCATTTTATTTTATCTTTTCTAGTACATAGTTTCTGTAACAATAAAATAAAAAATAATGTAGCTTATTTTCATTATTTTGATATTTTCTTATATTAGGTTTGGAGCATTTTTTTTAAAGAAAATTAAATCACGCCCCGAATTAGAAAGTAGGTGAGTGATATGATTTATTACGTACTTTCAACTTAACGATGAGCTAGTAACAAATCTCATTATAATATTAGTCTAAAATTTATATATCGAACAATGGTAGTAGTTGTGCTAAAATTCAAAATAATGATAAATATTGGAATAAATTGGGTTTCAAGAGTGATTCAAATAACAATCGAAGTCTCTTCCATGATGTGATTTGATGATTTTTTTTTAGGTTTTTCAACTTGAAAAAAGTAATAATAGGGTTTAACTGAAATAATTCTTAGTTAGAGGGGTTAAAGTCATATATTAACACTAAGTTAGAAGGGTTGAAATTATATTTATGCTTAATTTGAGGGGTTGAAGTGATATATAATGTTTACTTTAAAGGGGTTTGAACTTTAATTTATTTAGCAAATGATGATATCATCAAATAGAAAAGCCTTTTCCGACGATCAGTTGTCAATTGTAATCTCTCCACTCCCAGATTAAACCCCACAGGTGGCAGTTGCAATGTCCATGCCCACCGTCGCCGCCGTCGTTACCGTCACCGTCACCGTCACGTCACCGGCCGTATTCTTTCTCGGCGCACGGTAATTCGAGGATGACTACTGTATTGGTTAATGTGCTCCGGCTATGGTGGTGGGAGTTATATGAAGTTAATTGGATGTGGAAATTCTTCATCGGATGGCTATTTCCAGATTGTAAGCCATTAAATTTACTGTTTTGGTGAATTATTTGAAAATGCAATTGCCTTTAATTTCTCTATGCCTTTTTTTGATAGCAAAATTTCGAGTACTTTGGTCGAATTAATTGGGCAACCTCATACATACCTAATTGAACTCTTGGGAGATTCATATTTGCCTGTGAATAATTTTATCAATGTATAAGTATAAGTGATTATATGATAATACCGTAAATTTTTCAACTGTTGCAATTTCTATTGTCATATATTAATTTTTACGTTTATAGAACAATGTCTTAGGTTGTATGCCTTACAATCCTGTCTGCGTGGCTATCCTGCTTGTCATACTGGTTACGTTTATAGAACAATTGCTGCTCCTTATTTAGAACTCATATTGT
Source organism: Erythranthe guttata (assembly GCF_056151865.1). NCBI lineage: Eukaryota > Viridiplantae > Streptophyta > Magnoliopsida > Lamiales > Phrymaceae > Erythranthe > Erythranthe guttata. The sequence goes on from NC_142540.1 coordinate 4,882,573, forward strand.
CTATAGGAAATGGTTCCTGCTAATTTTACTTCTCATTGTTTGAAGGAATATGGGGCATGATCGAGACCTGGCGAGAGATGTATTTTCAGTATCAGGTAATATTTTAATCTGGATATTGAAGCCTAGTCTTGGTGCTTATTGAGTTTATATTTTTGGAATATGGGGCATGATCGAAAAGTGCTTTATCTGATAATATTTATATGAAAGAGCATATATCGCATAAATGACTGCGTGGGTAAATGCTTTTATTGGCGGGGTTTCCCGCAAATAAATTTTACCCTACCCTCCCTACTCCCTATTCCCATTCTACTTTCTCACACATTCTCTGCATCTCTAAATCCATTCTACTTTCTCACACATTCTCTGCATCTCTAAATCCCTCGTTCAATTTTCGATCTCCATCTCCTCATTTTCTCTTATCAAAGGTTCAAACTCAGAGGAAAAGTTGTTGAAACTCCAATAATTGAAATGGTCAGGATATGCATTTTATAGAAGGAGATATTCGTAAAATGTTAGTTGTACTGTTGGCTTGAAATGAGAAGAAATGCTTTATATTCTTCTACGTATTTTATTGAAATAGAGATCCTTTCCATGTATCATATATAATACATTCATTTTATTGTCACGCCTCTTATTATTGGCTAGTTTTCGTTCTCTTAAGTTCGTTTTTTTAATTCATTACAATTTTATTTGCTATGCAGAATCTAAATAGAGAATAATGATGTTGGCTAAGAGCGATCAAGACTGAGATGAAATGCCAAAAATACCAAAGAGCAATCAGTTTTCAGCATTACCAAAGTAAGTTTGGTACAATTTACTAGTGGTTCGGGTTTTGTTAATGAAATGCCAAAGAAAAATCTCTATATTTTTTTACAGAATATTCAATTCTACCTAATCTAGAGGAATTTATGAACCAAACCTAGTTGTTTGGTTTTAGTATTAAGTTTAGCAAAATGCAAACTGATATTTCTGTTTGCTAATGTTGGGTTTTATGAATGGACAGGCCTATTAGCAGTGGATATTGGGCTTAGATACTCTCTCAGATCTCCAAGAAATGGCTAATGAAGAGTCCACAAAACATAGTAAGGTACTGTCAAACCCTTCCAATATATTTTGCAAAATCGTATACTCGCTAAATTTGGTTAATGCTAATACGTTAAATGAGCTGGCATGTTGGTGGATGGATAAGGCACAATTTATTGCATATCGCTGCATTGACTGTCGGTCTTATCACGGCAGATTTTCTCACCACTATATAACACTCGTTTTCCCTGCCCCCATTCATTCGCATATTGCCATCTCTCTATTTTCCTTTCATTTTTTTACTTTTCTTGTCACCATTTTCTCAGATTTAAGGATTTTTCTTTATCTTTGGTTGAAAATGATGAGATTTGTGTTCGATATTTTCTGGATTGAAGGCTTTTGATTATTTCTGGATGAAAATCAGATGACACATCTGATTGGACATAATTAATTTTATTTTATTTTTGTTTTTGACTTTTATATTTTCATTATGCTTGGTTTACTCATCCATTTCTTTCTGTTCAATTTTCATTATTTCTCTGGAAGTTCTTGAAAATATGGCAGCTCTTACTATGGATTTGGGTGAAATCATCTATATACCAGTTTGATTGGAAAACTAGTTTTTTCGAATTCAAACTGCCTAAAGAGTCCTATGCCTCAGTAGTGAATCTCAATTTTTTTTTGCGAAATTAGATATACAAAAGTGAGAATCAAGGGTTCCTATGTTATATGTTAATATCTTCGTCTTTCGGTGTGACAAACGCAAATGAACTCAAACAATTGTCCTCAGCGTCACATGTGTGGTAAAGATATAGTTGTTGGATACATCAAATGCAGTTTGAAGGATTATTGCGTTCTCAGCATCACTAAGTTGTGCATAAGTTTGTTGTTGAAGATACTTTTTCATTTCAGTGTTTCAGTTTTATGTTAAGCTACTAAAATTATATCTTTTGCATCTGGAAATTCGTTGACTGGAATTAATCTTGTGACGTAGGCTTCCAAATTGTCACAGCCGAAGAATTTCCACGACACAAAAGATTTTAGTAGTGTCTAACAATTGAGCATTGAAGTATAAAATGTCTCCAACAACAAAAGTTCTCGACATTTAATAATGCATGAAACGGGATAGTTATTTTTTTTGCATTTGGTGCATCATAAAACTATTTCTTCATCATTCTTGTGGCATTGATGACAATTGTTTGAGTCACTCTATCATACTCGAAGACAAAAATGTTAACATAAAAATCTGTAGTTGTCACCTTTGAATATCTTGTTTTGTGAAGAAGTTGGAGAGAGAATATCTTGTTTTTATGAGACGTGTTATTGCACTTTCAGTTCTCATTAGTACCCTAATCGATGTTGCTATTAGAGACTTTTTGATTTTAGTAAATTCTTTGGTTGAAATTCTGATTTTAGGATGCTATCGTTACTTTCTAACTTGTTGCCATCTAGGCTTCCATCTTGTTTAGAACGTAAAAACTTCTGTTAAAATTTTAGTTAGAAGCTTCTTTCATTATACTGACAACGCACTTGGATAGATGCACGCATAAAGCATATACAATCACATTCTTCTGTTGGTCTCTAGTTATTGCATCGAGAAGAATTGAACTACATATATCTGACTTTCAAAGTTATTAGTGTTAGAAAAGTGTTTTTCATATTTCAAATATGACTGAGAAATGAGTTACTTACTGAGTTACTTTGTGTTTTCTGTTCTGACAAAATAATATTTTCTCCTGCACTATAACATTAATCTGTTTCACTTCGAAGCAACACTAAATTTAGAGCACCTCACACGCGGTATCACATAAATATTTCTGCACCATTAAACAGTGATACATCTAAAAATCTTCACGATTTGCTTAATATTGTAAAAAGATCTTCCTGATTGAGTATTTAAGGATGAAGGGTTTTTGCAGAGAGACCCGTACGATGTGGTAATATTTGTAATTTTAATGATTGTTTACGGTGTTACGTGGTCAATAAAGTATGTATTAACCAAAGTGATCCAAGGGTGTCTTAAGTTTGCATTATAGTGAAAAATGCATTTGGAAGAATCTTTTTTGTACACACACACACAATAAAATTGACACAATACAGTTATAAAAGATATGCAAATGCTATGCGACTGAGAAATTTATAGTGGAGAAAGATAATTTTGTATGAAGCACCAATTCTGGATGTTTTGACAACGAATGATGTACTATCAAATTGAATACGTCCTCGTTTGGTTGTTACAATGAGGTGACCAAGATAAGATTATTTTAATTTTATTAGGGTCTAATTGTATAAATGCACCAATAATCTATAAGAGAAGGGCACAATTTTTTTCTTTTCAATTTTTTTAGATGCTCCCAAAAATTATTGAATTAACTAAATATGAAAGAAGATATAATTAATCATGATGTATCTTGTTAACCAACAAAGCCAAAATATTTTTGAGAGCGATTTTTTTTCTCCTGAGAGACTTTGATAATCGCTTGATGTAAATATTCATTATTGAACATAATTAATTATGGTATTGAAGAAAGTTGATTTCCTCAATTTGTGTTATGTATTTGTTGACACTTTTTATGCGCCGTGGTAATAAAATAGTTGAAATTCCAAAAACTAAAAGCTTTAGATTTCTATCATTTGTATGGCTTGTGCACAAGGAAAAATGAATATGGTCAGGATATGCATCTTGAAATATATAGCTTATAGTCGAGAATGGAAAATAAGAACTTTCATTTTCAGAATATTTTATGTTATAGTATTTGGTGATAGCTTTATTAGAGGAATATTTGGTCAATGAGCTTACATTTGTTTTTATGTATTGGATGCTTAGCTAGTTTGTCCGGAAATACGTATTGAAGTGTTGAACCACACAGCGCTGTTTTAAGCAGCAGTGTACTTTAGTTGCATAATGCGCTTTCTAAAAAATAATTTCCTAGTTGGTAAAATAATTTTCTAAGACTTTTCTGATTAGCTAACTTTATTTTTCAGCTTCAAGATTTCATGAGAAAGAAAAATGGGAAACTAACTCTTGGTACACTGGACATCGTGGTTGCATCTTTTTTCTTCTTCGCTTTTTCGGGTTTAAAAGAATCATTGAAATAATTTTAAGTTTTTAACGTATAGGGATTACTCACGATTAAATGAAAATCTATAGGTGCAAAAAATTTGCTCATAAGTTGTTTGATCTTAATCTGGTATGGGGGCTACAAAAGTTTGGGTTGAGCTCCAAAGTTATATGCATCTAATCAAAACAACATCAAATATCTATATTAAGCTTTTATTGCACTGTATAACTTGGCACTTCTTTAGCTTATTGAGCAGAAATCAAGCTAAACTTGATAAATAGGCTGACTAATATGATATCAAAATTTACCATTCCTAGAAAAATTATGCTGAAATGATCTACTTAGCAGTTGGGTAGATGTGTATGGTTTGGTAAACCGACCGAACCAAAACCAAAGCTTTAGTTTGTACCGAATACTGAACTGCTATCCTGTTTGATATTCGTTTTCCATATTTCACAGTTTTGGTTCGGTGCTGATACTTTTGGTTTAAGTTTATGCAACTGAACTGTGCTTTTCTTTTTTCTTTTTTTTTTTAATCAATTTCTGGTCAATCTCCTTCCTGGCTTCCGTTCTCAACTTTTATTTATTTATTTATTATTTGTTTTTCTTTTTTCTTCAAAGGAGGAGCCGTTCTCAACTGTTTGATATGATTGCAGAAGAGATTTTTTCCATGTATGGATTCATTCCTGGTATTGTCATATGCCTTATATTAGCTAGTTTTAGTTCTTTTCTTCCACCAAAGAAAATGCAAGTTAATAAGTTTAAAAGATTCTTTTTTTTTTTTTAATTCATTTGGAATTTTACATGTAAGCCTTTTGGAAGAGCAATCAAGATCGAGATGGAATTTTTGAAATTTCCAAAGAGCATTGCCGAAATATGTTTAGTGTAACTTCATTTGTCTATAATTCAGTTCTCCCGGGATCTTTACGAATATACCGAGCCAAACCAATTTTTTTGGTTTTGTGTATTAAGTGTTGCAAAATGCAAAATGATATTTCTGTTTTCTAATTTTGGGTTTGCTGAATGCACAGGCCTATTAGCATTAGCAGTGGATATTGGGCTTCGATAAGAAGTCCAAGAAATGGCTCGTAGAAGTTAAAAAACGTAGTAAGGTACTGTCAAGCCCATCCAATATATTTTGTTTCCGTATATTGCTGCCAGCTAAGAATTGTTAATGCTAATACGGCAAATGAGTTGGTGAGTTGGTGGATGGATAAATCAAAATTTATTGCAATTGACTGTCGACCGTATCACGGCAGATTTTCTCACCATTATATAACACGCATTCTCCGTGCACCAATTCATTCACCATATCTCCATTTCTCTATTCCTCTTTCAGTTTTCTTCTCATCATTTTTTCAGATTTAAGGCTTTGCTTTATTTTTTGGTTGAAAATCAGATGAGATTTGTGTTTATATCTGTAAGTTTTTTAATTTCATTTTGTTTTTGAATGATGCCTACAGTTTTTTCTTATTCTTGTTACACCCCCCTCCCCCCCTCCCTAGCTGCATTCAACTTTCATTTTTCCACCGTGTAATCATTTTCTCGGATTCAAGGATTTTGATATATTTCTGGTTCAAAAAACAAAGGAGATATCTGATTTGACATACATCATTTTTTTTTAATTTTGTAATTTTTGATTTTTCATTCCCTGTCGCCTAGTTGTTTCCGTCCATTTCTTTTTGGCCAGTTTTCATTCATTTCTACTTTAGATTAATGATAGATCTCATCTCGATTTGAAGATTAGTTTTCTAGGACAAGTTTTTGTGTCATAGTTATGTTGCTTCTCTTTCTGATGATTTTTTTTCCTTGTAGAGTTATCAATGAAGAAATATCCTCTACCGGAAATATGCAGAGGAACGTGCTCAATTTTAAGGTAAATTTCGTGAAAGTCAATTATGACAGATCTCTTAGAACCAAAGATTGATAAACAGAGAACAACAGGGATCTGTTGTCTTTCAAAAAAAAAAATCTAGTCTTCAGTCACAAAATGATTTAGTAAATAAACTTATCTTAGTTAACTTAATCAACAGATCTTAATTAACTTAATCAACAGATCTTAATTAACTTAATCAACAGATCTTACATTAGATACCCATGTGAAATGGAAGGAAGCTATCTATATTTCTTTTTGAGAGGGTTATATCCGTAACTGTAGATCTCTTATAATTTCACTCTCGTAAAGTAAGATATTCAAAAAGTATCTTATGTTAGCATGTTTGTCTTTGGGTATGACAGAGGAAAAGAAGCGACTCAAACAACTGTCATCAATGCCACAATAAGGACAAAGAAAATGTCCTACAGATTCGGCGACGCGGTTTTCGTACCAGCTGGCTGCCCTCACCAAGCTAGAAACCTAAAGGTTTGTGTGTTTGACTCGTATACAACTTCGTGAACGACGACTTCAATTATTTTCCATCGAATGTAAATTTTTCGCTGTGAATTTTGCAATTAACTTTTGTGTACGATGCTCCATCTTGCAGTCGTGCACAAGTATGTCTATCGACTTTGTTTCAGCAGAAAGTGTCGGTGAGTGCATCCGCCTGTCAACGGAATATCGGTCGACTCCCTCACAATCATAGTTCTAAGGAAGACAAATTGCAGGTATGTAAAATAATATGATTGTCTTGTCAATAACTAAAACCGGAGATATATATAATGAATAAAAATTTGTCTGCTTGTAAGAAAAATAAAGATTGCGGACGACATCTAACGGCTCGTAATAAAACAGGTGAAGGGATTGGTTCTCAGCGCTGTACTTGGACAAGATTGATGCGTAAGTCATATATGCTTGTTAAATAAACATATGTCTTTGATACGATACGATGTTAATTCATTTTATTTTATTCTTTACCAGTATTACGTTAAGAAGTCCATTTGCACCGTACGCCAGAATCCAGCTCAGCAAGGGGAGAAACCTAGTCTTTCACAAATGAGGAGGGAGTTGGAGCGGATGAAATCGGCTCTCGAAACGAAAGGCCACCTTTTTCAACCACATATGAAAGACTATCTCTTAAAAGAGATTCCGCTCCTCACACGCTTTAATATGCTCTTTCAGATATGGTACATTTGCACCCTCTATACGCATCGGAATGTACATCGGAATCCTGCGCTGATGAAAAAGAATGTGTTGGCAGGTGATTAAGTTTACTCTTGAAAGAATGTGTAGCTAGAAACTATGGAGAACCTCTGGCTGCTGTTATATTTATATATACTTCATTACTGTTTAACATGATTTATATATATGTTGGTGAGTATTTGTTGATTATTGTTTTTATTGATATATATATATTTTGGTTATTGTGATAATAATGCCCTAAATGTGCCAACTGCTGCAATTTCTGTTTCCGTACATTAATTTTTATCTCCCAAGAAACTCCATGGTCGTAGGTTATGGAAAGGCGTGTTACGTTGTTTGACTTACAATTTTGCATGCGTGGCTATCCTGCTTCTCTCTGTTGTATTAGCTACTATAGGATTAGCATCAATTATTGTTACTCCTTTACTATACGTTGTTTTGTAAAAAATATCAAATGTTTTTCGACCAAAAAACCGAAAGAATTCAATGTGAATTGAAAGACACGTATGGGTTAGCATCCTTCTTATCACTGTTGATTCTACAGCTTCTGTGTTATGCGCATCTTTAATACATATGTGATCTTCCCACTCCTGTATTTTATTATATTCGTAACCATGGAAACTCGAGGCTTGAAATCATTATCAAATTTCTGCTCATTTGCAACTGGTGAAGTTAATCTATGACACATATTCTCTATAGGAAATTCCTCGTCCAAAAATTATGACATCTTATTGGTAACTTGGTGGTCCCTACTAATTTTTCTTCTCATTATTTGAAGGAATACGGGGCATGATCGAGAGTTGGCAAGAGATGTATTTTCAGAATCAGGTACTAATTTAATTTTGGATGTTGAAGAGTAGCCTTAGTGCTCTTTTAAGTGTCAAATAATCGGAAAGTGCTTCATCTGAGAACATTTATATGAAAAACGAAATGTCGCAGATATGAATGCGTGACTTAGTTATTCAAGACTAACGGATATATTAATATATGTCTTCAGTTAACTTGTTCAAGTATTGATCAAATATATTATACACAATTGCAAGTGATATTACTCTTCGATATGTTCAAACATTTCAAAAGAACTTTGGTTTTAGGAAAAGAAATCGTGCCGGATATTTGTAAGATAATACAATCGGGAATGAGGTTTTTAGCATCACTCCTTGAGTTTTTGCTTTTTTCATACCTAGGTAATTTAAATTAATGGCTCAAGGAAGTTCACAATAGACTGTATGGTAGATTTCATATCTCGCCAAATGTCATTTTGCTGACAGCTATGGTTGGTGTAACTGCTAATATGTAAAATTAGCTGGCATCGTCACTGGATATGAAGCAATTTATTAGGGGTCGATACAATCAATGCTGACCTTATCGGATTTATTGGCGGAGTTTCCCACAAATAAATTTTACCCTCCCCTCCCTCCCTACTCCCATTCTTCTATCTCGCCCATTCTCTCCACCTCTGTATCCCTTGTTCAATTTTCAATCTTCATCTCCTCATTTTCTCAAATTAAAAGCTTCTGTTTTGTTTGTGGTTCAGAATCAGAAGAGTTTGTGATCTGATTTAGGTGATTTTATATTACCTTTTCTTGTTTTTCCCTTTTTATTCTTAAACTTGATGAACTGAGTTTGCCATCTAATTTCCACCTCTTTCATGTTTCATTTCATGACACGATATCTTCTATTTTAGATTAAAAAAGAACATGTGTTTGTCATCTTGATTTTGAAGATTAGATTTTAGGATTAGTTTTCTTACTCCTCCTTGGTGATTATTTTATCGTTTATGTTGTAGAAACTAAGGTTGGTTTAGTCACTGCATGTATTCTTACTTATAATTAAAAATTAAAATAATAGATGTATAATTAGAGTGGTGCAATCCTTATGAAGAAACCAATAACCACTATTATATACTCTATATTTTTTTTCCTTAACCTGTATCTCCCACTTTTTTTTTTTTTTTGTAGTAGAATTTAGAGGACAAAAAAACATTAGTCGGCAATACTCGGCATAGGTCATGTGAACATATTAATTTTTTTTATTTTAATGGTTGAAATATTTATTAATAGATTCTGGTGAACTAGTTACTAGGACCAGTTTTATTGTCAGTGTGCATAAGTAGTAAGTAGCAATAATTTAAAATTAATATTTTTCTTTAAATGTCCTTAAGGAATCCTAATTTGAGATTTTTTTCCTGGGCCCTCCATTTTACAGGCATGGTAAGTAAAAACGTTTTTGGTTAGTGAGAAGGAAAATGATTTACATATTTATGTGAATCATCATAATTCATAAGATTGCAATAGTCAGTATTATATTGCAGTAATATGTATAAGTTTGCAATAGTCAACATTATATTGCAGTGAGCAGTATCGGATTACAGTAATCAACACAATTTTCCTTTTTTGCTAGTAAGACATGCTTATTTCATTTCCCTGGAACAATTATGCATACATTTTGCCATTGCAGTTAAGAGAACGTGGTGCTCTGACTGAGAAAACAATTGAAAACCAAGATTTATCAAGGCAATTAATTTCGGGGAGTTAAAATGATGCCATTGAGAAGTTCAAATGGAGAAACATCTTCTGCTGGAAATATGCAAATGAACGGACACAACTTAAAGGTAAATTAATAATGTTAATTGTAGCAGATCTATAGAACAAAACAATTCGAAACAGAAAATAACATGTTGCCTTCCTAGTATTATGTATATCAGTTGAGATTTAAATTTGATATAAGTATATAGGTTGCAGAATTCAGTTATCCATGCAATTGTCTTGTATCAACTACTTTTTAGAAGTAAAAAATCAAATTGCATGTGTAAATACCAAGTTAGAAAAACCCCTTTTCAGACTATTCGTAGTGAAATTACTTTGACTAAATACATTTATTTGTAAGTGTGGATTCTTCGATTTTGTGATGTTGGTCTTGAATTATTTAGTCTTCAATCATGAAACGGTAGATGAGCTGGCGTGGCTTGGCGTGGCTGGATAAGGCACAATTTATTGCGAATCGCTGCATTGATTGCCGGCCTTATCACGGTAGATTTTCTCACCATTATATAACACTCGTTTTCCTTCATCCATTCATTCCCATATCTCCCATCTCTCTCATCCTCTCTCATCCTCTCTCAGTTTTCTTCTCGTCGTTTTCTCAGATATTTGTAAGTTTTTTATTTAGTTTTCGAATGATGACTATCCCCCCCCCCCCCCCCCCCCCGGCCCTAGATGTATTCAACATTTAATTTTCCATCTTCCAACTATTTTATCGGATTGATGATTTTTGATTTATTCTGGTTCAAAATCAGATGACATGTCGTTAATTGAGATACTCAATTTATTTTTGTTTTTGTTTTTGATTTTGTACTTTCATCCCCCCCCTCCCGAGTTGATTAACTTATCAATTTCTTTCTGGCAATATTCATTTCTCTGGATATTCTTGAAAACACGACAGCTTTTACTTTGGATTAGAAAGAGTACTCAAAGAGATCATATATTTTTGCATTTCGATTTGCAGATTAGTTTTCTACGACTAACTTTTGACTTTTGTGTCCTAGCTATCTTGCTCCTCTTTCTGATGACCCTTTTTTTTTCTCTTCTTTTTTTTATTGTGAAGTTACCAATGAGGGAAAATTCAGACGAAGCGCCCCAATCTGAAGGTAAATTTCGTAATTACAATCCTGGCACTTCTCTACTATGATTTATCCCGTCAATTGAAAAAAATGTAATGTGAAATATGTGATTGGTTACGACACCTTTGCTCGTTTTACGTTCTTTTGTTTGCTGGATTATTTACAAATTAACTTTCTAAAAATAACGATGTTCTTCGTATAGCTTATTTCATCAATCATGGTCTTATTTCCTGTGATCGTGTCTTGGTCGTGGTTTGCACTTCACATTTCAATTAACTCACAACGTGGCTTGTAAATCTCTTTGTGGCCGGCCAACATCTTCAAAATGTCAATACTCTGTTTGGCTCAAGTGGTTTTTCGTTCATGAATTTTTAGCCGTGAAGATCTTTATGTGCTCTCTTAATGTTTTATTGCAATTTTAATTCATGAATATATATGTTGGTTCTACCCTTTTTATCGGCTACGTATAATTTCTTATTCCAGGGGAGATACATATACCTAGTCTTGCAGAAGTGGAGAGGGAGTTGAAGAGGATGAAACTGATTCTCGAAACAAAAGGCCACCTTATTGACCCTCATATGAAAGCCTATCTTTTGCAAGAGATTTTGAGCCTCCTTAACAAAGTAAGCACCTCTGCCGAGTCTTCTACGTCTCAGTGACACCATATCTACCGATGCGTTAATGTTTTTCATACTATAATTTTGAGCAATATTATTTTTTCTTCGTTTTTTTGTGAGTTGTAGTGAGTTTGGCTAATCAGCTTTGACATGAATGAACTTTTGTTTTTTATTATAATATATATCTCTAATTTCGTAGCAATATGTTGTAGCAGTTTCATCTTTTTCCTACTTTGTAATTCGTACCATGATTTAATTTTCTTAATAATATAAAACGGATGGAGTAAATGTATTGAAAACTGGATCGGACGTTGACCCGAACGAGCTATTGAATCACGGTTGGACCGGGTTTTTTTTTCATTTTTTATTTTATAATTATTTACATAATTTTAATAGTAAATAAAACATATTTCTTTCACACACACATTAACTCATTTGCAATTAAAATGTAAAGCAAACTCAATTTTCTTTTACACACACACACACCATATCAAAATACACATATCAAATCGAATCATTTCAAATATTATAGAAATTATAATTAAAAATAAGGTTTATTAGCGAGTCCCCTCAATATTTATTTCAATAATTTTTTTTTTAATAAATTCGTCTTTTTTTTCTTGGAAGATTTATCATCTCGTAAACAACTACAAATTACAATAATCAACTATACTTACTAAATTGTAATGGACTACAAATTTCAGTAATCAATTACAAAATTATAATACGACTACAATTTATAACAAAGACAAATACAAAAACAGTTCAATCCAACTACAAATTTTAGCAACCAACTACAAGCTACAGTTTATAGTAATTCACTACAATTTACCGAAAACAACGACAAATTCATCAAAACCAACTACAAAATCATCGAAACCATCTACAATATTATCGAAATGTACTACGAAAATAGCGAAATCAATTTCAAAAGAATATATTATCTTGTACCGCGCGACTAAATTGTAAGAGAAGGGTTGCAACCAATACCAAACTCCAGCCTCACCGTGTCAAAACCATCGACGCTACCAAGACTTAGATAGCGACCAATACCAAACCCCATAGTCGTCTCGCGAAAATATTAACACTGTTGCGCAAAAAACAGTAAAAAAAACGCCACCAATCGTGTTGTACCACCTAATCCGCGGATATCTATATATCACCATCTCGTTGTTGCCGGAATAGATGAACGTATTAAAATGTCGTGGCTTTGAAGTGTAAGAAGATCGCCCTTGGAAAAGCACAGTTGTGGAAGACGTTCAGGTGGTTTCCGTTGTCGGAGATTTCATCATAGTCGCCCAAGCCTTCGCCGCCGACCTAATGCAACAAATGATTATTTTTGTGATTTCCGCCTCGGATTGAAGATTAGACGATGAGCAGACAGAGAACGTGTAAAGAGAGAGAGTTGTGAAGACCGTGAGAAAGAAAATTTTCGAAGTCATAAGAAGATGTAAGTTTTGTATAGAATATGAGGGTATATTGAATATTTATCAAATAATGTATTTATATTTAATTAAAATATAAAATCAAGGGTCTTGCTAAGATGAAAAAAAATAATGGACTTGGAGAAATGTAAATGTGTTTTGAGGGTCTCCCTAGTTAAGCCTTAAAACAACATGTCTTCCAATTTCAAGTAAACATATTTCGATTAACTTTTTTTTCAACTGGGCAATAAAAAGACGTCGTTTCGGCCATTTTAATTCTTTATTTTTTTCATTAAAAAATCATAATTTTGAAAAAAAAATCGGATTTTCACTTAGGTTATGATACTACGGCTCAACCGGTTAAAACCAAACATGACAAGACAATGGTTCACTGTTTAACCAGTCCAACCGGTCGGTTCTGTCAGGAAATTAAAACACCGATATTAATACAGTTTGATAAATTTCCAAACCATCACGCAGCTGCTTATGCAGTGCCTTTTTATTTTATCTTTTCTAGTACATAGTTTATTCAACAAAAAAAATAAAAAATAATATAGCTTATTATCATTATTTTCTTATCTTAGGTTTGGAGCATTTATTTTTAGAGAAAATTAAATCATGCTACGAATTAGAAAGTAGGAGAATAACATGATTCATTACTACTTTAAACTTAACGATGAACTAGTACCAGCTTTTATTATAATATTAGTTTAAATTTTGTATATTGAACAATGTTAGAAGTTGTGCTAAAATTCAAAACAATGATAAATATTGGAGTAAATTGAATAACGGGTTTCAAGCGTGATTCAAATTGCAATCGAAGTCTCTTCCATGGTGTGATTTGATGAATTGTTTTTAGGTTTTTCAACTTGGAAAAATAATAGTAAGGTTTAACTGCAATAATTGTTAGTTAAAGGGGTTAAAGTCATATTAATGCATAGTTGGAGGGGTTGAAATTACATTGATGTTTACTTTAAAGGCGTTTGAACTTTAATTAGTTTAGCAAGTGATCAAATAAAAAGGCCTTTTCCGATCAATTGTAATCTCTCCAATCCCCAGATTAAACCCCGTCGGTGGCAGTTGCAATATCGATGCCCACCGTCGGCGCCGCCGCCACCGCCACCGGCCGTTATCCCTCGCCGTATTCTTTCTCGGCGCACGGTAATTGGAGGATGGAGCTGGTGAAGAGGAGATGGGAAAATAACAGGCATTCCAACAATACGACTACTGTATTGGTTAATGTGCTCCGGCTATCTTCGCCGCCGTGGTTATGGTGGTGGGAGATATACGGAGTTAATTGGATGTGGAATTTCTTCATAGGATGGCTATTTCCAGATTGTAAGCCATTAAATTTACTGTTTTGATGAATCATATGAAAATGCAATTGCCTTTAATTTCTCTATGCTTTTTTTTGATAGCAAAATTTCGAGTACTTTGGTCGAATTAATTGGGGAACCTAATACCTAATTGAACTCTTGGGAGATTCATATTTCCAGTGGTTTTTTTTTTCCGTTTCCCTGTGAATTATTATATCAATGTATAAGTATAAGTGATTATATGATTTTTTCGTAAAAAAAGAAGTGATTATATGATTAATACCTAGGATTAACACCAATTGTTGCTCCTTATTTAGAACTCGTATTCTCTATAGGAAATTACTCATCCAAATATTTATCTCATCTTCTTTGTAACTTGATGGTTCCTACTAATTTTGCTTCTCATTATTTGAAGGAATATGGGGCATGATCGAGAGCTGGTGAGAGATGTATTTTCAGTATCAGGTAATATTTTAATCTGGATGTTGAAGAGTAGCCTTAGTAGTGTTTTGTTGAGTGTCAAATAATCAGAAAGTGCTTCATCTGATATCATATATATGGAAGAGCAAATATCGCGGAAATGATTGCGTGACTTAGTTATATGAAAGAGCATCTCGCTATTGAGTTATATTATGTTTTCAATTACTTTTTTTCAAGTATTGATCAAATATAATACACACATTTCAAGTTACGAGATGAGTTTCCAGGATATACTATGATTAACTTGAATAAGTTCAAGAGAAATTTTGTTTTAGGAAAACAAAAACTTAGAAAGAAAACGAGACCAGTCAAGAAGCCCTTGTACACTAAGAAGCCCTTGTTGTAGTTTCTTAAAAAAAAACATTGGTCTTATAAATGGCCTACAACCCGTTCGCAAAGAGACTTGAACCCTCGACTTAATACAAGATAACATACTTAAGAAATGCAAGATAATCATCAAATAGGACTCTTTTGTGTGTCATGGTAATAAAACAATTGAAATTCTGGTTGCCTAAAAATCCACTGATTTCCACAGTTTTAATATGGCAATGATTTATTGGTCACGATGTACAGTCTTGAATATAATAACTAATTTGCTTAAGCATTTAAGGAGTGCACCAACATTAGAAGCCGCTATTCAATAATATTTTGTGATCATTTAGACGATAAAGTAGTCGCAAAAGAGCTTTTTTAGCAATGGTCTTGGGTTGTTCAGTCTTTGAGTTTTTGCTTTTTTCATACATAGGTAAACTAAATTAATGGCTCAAGGAAGTTCACAATAGACTGTATGGTACATTTCATATCTCGCCAAATGTCATTTTGCTGCCAGCTATGGTTGGTGTAATTGCTAATATGTAAAATTAGCTGGCATCGTCACTGGATATGAAGCAATTTATTAGGGGTCGATACAATCAATGCTGACCTTATCGGATTTACTGGCGGACTTTCCCACAAATAAATTTTACCCTACCCTCCCTACTCCCTATTCCCATTCTACTTTCTCACACATTCTCTGCATCTCTCAATACCTTGTTCAATTTTCGATCTCCATCTCCTCATTTTCTCTTATCAAAGGTTCAAACTCAGAGGAGTTTGTGATCTGATTTAGGTGATTTTACTTCATTTTGTGTTTGTATGATGCCTATGTTTTTATGTTATTTTTTGTTGGTTTTCCTTTTTTTCTTTCTTCGTAAACTAGATCAACTGAGTGGTTACTAATTTTCCATCACTTTCATGTTTCGTTTCATGACTTACACGATATCTTTTATTTTAGATTAGAAAGAACATGTGTTTGTTCTCATCTTGATTTTGAAGATAGATTTTGGACTAGTTATTTTATTCCTCCTTTTGGTGGTTGTTTTAGTGGTTATGTTGTTCAAACTAACAATTTTGGAAAACTTTTGTTACGTAAATAAGGTGGGTTTAATCTCTGCTTGTAATTAAAACATAAAATAATAAATTACAAGTAGAATGGAGCAACCCTTATGAAGAAACCAATAACTACTATGATATTTACTTTGCAGTTTGTTTCTACTTGATTATGAGCCATTTGATTAAGCTGTTAAACTTGTACTCATATATTCTCGAATATTATTCTTTTGTCTCTGCTGTAACCCATTTCTTCAAATAAATGTACAAATGCTTAGTGGTTTAAATTTGGTTGTTATTCTCTGCTAGTCTTTAGGTTACAATACATGCATGTCTTGAAATAACTTCATTCTCTCATAGATTTTGTAACCTTTAAAAAATATTTTCCAGCGTAGGCTATCTAAACATATTAACAATTTAATTTTAATTTTGTAATATTTATTTAACAGATTATGGAGAATTAGGACCAGTTTCATTGTCAGTGTGCATAAGTAGTAAGTAGCAATAATATAAAATAATTTTCTTCTTTCTAAAATGTCCTTAAGGAATGCTAATTCTAGATTTTCTTCCTGGATTACTCCAATTTACAGGCATGGCAAGTTAAAAAGTTTTTTTGGTCGGTGAAAAGGAAAATTATTTATATATTCTGTTGATATGCATAAGTAGTAAGTAGCAATAATATAAATAAATTTCCTAGAATGTCCTTAAGGAATATAATTCGAGATTTACTTCCTGGGGCCCTCCGTTTTACACGCATGGTAAGTAAAAACGTTTTTGGTCGGTGAAAAGGAAAATTATTTATATATTTTGTAAATCTGCATAAGATTGTACTAATAAGCATAAAATTGCAATAGTCAGTATTAGATTGCAGTAAGCAGTATCGGATTTCAGTAATCAACACAATTTTCCTTTTTTGCTGGTAAGACATCCTTATTTGGTCTTCCCTGGAACAATTATGCATACATTTTTGCCATTGCAGTTAAGAGAACGCGGTGCCTGATTGAGAAAACGATTGAAAAACAAGATTTACAAAGACAATTAGGAGTTGAAATGATGCCGTGGAGAAGTACAAATGAAGATGCATCTTCTGCTGGAAATATGCAGATGAACGAACCCAACTTAAAGGTAAATTAGTAATGTTAATTGTGACAGATCTATCTGAAAAAAAATGTGCCTTCCGTGTATTCTGTATATCAATCAAGTTTTGAAATCTATCATATCCTTGACCATTACATAACTATGAACAACATTTTATTCAAAAGTGAGGACAATGAGTTCCTGTGTTAATACTTTTTTCTTTGGGTGTGGCAGAGGAAAAGAAGTGATTCAAATAATTGCCATCAATGTCGCAGAAACGACAAAGGAAGAGTCGTAAGATGCACAAGGTGCAATAAAAAGGGTTACTGTATTACATGCATCACAAAATGGTGAGGAATTGTGTTTTTTTTTTCGTTCCCATTTTTCAGCTCTATATTATGGTACTAACGTCTTTTCTTATAACAAAAATCATTGGTTGGAAACATGTTTTGAAGTAAATGAATCAAATGTTTCCACACTAGAATTATTTCCTGCACCCTCATGCTTATAGTTATAAATGTGGAAGATAAACAATTACACGATGACATTCTTTTTTGTTCGCCAACTATTGCATATTTTTTCTCTCCGTGTACTGATAGCATGAAATAATTAGTTGCTTTGTGTTTTCTGCCATAATATTTGGTTAAAGTTTCATCTGCACTACAACTATTCAGTTTCACTGTTTGAACAATATTGTATGAATAAGATTGTATTTAATTCCATCATGTCAATCATATCAGTTCTGTTTTGCTTTTGTTGCTTATATGTTGTGGTATACCTTAAATCTTTGTTTTATCTTTTCTCTTCAATGTCAAATTATTTGGTAAACTGCTTCATGTTTTTTGAGACTGAAATGTACTTATAATTTCTGAATTGTTCTTTAGCAAACTTGATTTTCGATTTTACTGCCTAAACGGTATATTTATTATCTTCTCTTTGGAAGATGGCAGTCCATGCCCTTTCCGGTTGAGGCATATCTTATACTCATTTTTACAGAACTTTGCTTAAATGAATCATCATGCTTATATTGATGTTTTTTCGTCAATGTTCTTGCATATATATTTACTATATCTTTGTGGTAATTACAGGTATGCAGGGATGCATGAGACATATTTTGCTGAAGCATGCCCCAGTTGTCGCAACATTTGCAACTGTACAGCTTGCTTACAGTCTGATGTGGCTAATCAAGTTCGTATTGAAGTACACTTATCTTGATTTTATCTTGATATAGAATTATATATTTTTTAATTATTTTATTGTTCTTGCATGTTAGGAATTGGTGATCCCAGACCTTTGCATCAGTGACAAGACTCAGTACTCAAAGTATATTGTTCGAGTACTTCTTCCGTTCTTGAAGAACTTTGTCACTGAGCAAAATATGGAAACAGACCACGAGGCCAGAATTCAAGGTAATTTTAACTTTTGTTAGGAGTTTTGAAGTTCACCCGGATTACACTTTTTTTTTGGAAGCTTAGTTTGCATTCGCTGCCTGAAAAGAAAGTCAAAGAGTCTTAGAATGGTGTTTAATGCGATGTAGAACTCGTCAATATCTTCATTTTTGGAAATTTCAGGGACATCTAACAATATTATTTTCTGCGGTGTAGAAGTATTAAGCATATCTAAAGTTCATGGTTACGACTTGTTTCCATATCAATAATAGTTTCACTGCTGGATGAAATACAATATTTTTTTGGTTGGACAGGCTTATCGGTTGCAGGACTACGGCTTCCCAAAGCAAACCATAGCCATGAATATCAACTGAAAAAATGGTGGATATTTCGAACTAATTTCTTTTCTTGATAATTCTCTGCTCCAATATGCAAAATGTTGATTTTAGAACTTATTATGTGCAGCGGTAATTGCAAATCTTCAGTATTTGATATTCACCGAAGCTGCCCAAACTGTTCATACAAGCTTTGTGCGAGCTGCTGCCAAGAGATTAGAAACGGCTTTGTTTCTGACTGTAAACTGACAAATAACGGTGACATTATTTGTCCACCTCAAGGCATGGGGGGCTGTGGTCCGAGGATTCTGGAGTTGAAGTCCACGTATCCAGTTAACTGGATATCGGAACTGCTAACAAAAGCAGAATCCGTAGCTGATGGTCATGAACCTTCTGCACGAGCATGCTCATGCTCGGGATACAATCATGGGAGTGAATCGGATAACTTCCATTGTCCCATTGTTGAGGGCGTTGAAACAGCGGACCAAAAACATTTCCAATGGCACCTATATAAAGGTGAGCCTGTAATAGTCCCTAACGTCCTCAACAGAACGACTGGGTTGAGCTGGGAACCGTTAGTCATGTGGCGCGCCTCTCGCAAAATTAAAAGCACCCATGACTTGCGTATTCTGGAATTCAGCGTAATGAACTGCTTAAATTGGTGTGAGGTAAGTCAACTTCTCTAGTATGTTTTACCCTATCAGAAACGCATATAATCCGGATTATGTGATTTGGATTCCTCATTTCTCATCCTTTTGTTAGATTATCTAATAATTAATTTTCCAATATAGCCTTACGTCGGTTTACTTTTGTTTTCGTGTTGCAATAATTTGATTTTGGGACTATGACATGCAGGAAACAATTAGCATACACCAATTTTTCAAAGGATACACTCAAGGCCTTTGGGACAGTGAAGGTCGGCCCAAAATATTAAAGTTGGAGGATTGGCCTCGAACTGAATCATTTGCAGAACGACTGCCGAGGCATTACCAAGAGTTTGTCAAATGCTTGCCTTTCAAGCATTATACTCATCAAGCTGGCTACCTCAACATGCCAGCTAAAACACCAAAGAAATCTTTGAAGCCAGAGTTGGGTCCAAAGATATGCTTTGGTTATGGAGTCGATGAGCACCTTGGCTTTTGTTCCGCAACCAAGCTCCAATATGCTCTTTCAGATATGGTACATTTTTTCTACATTTTTTCTGTTATATCTATCTTTATTAAATTGAGTGTTATTTTCCCATTAGACTTCCTAGTGCATCGTTAAATCCCCCGAGGAGATTTAGCGATGTGTTAGCATCTTATGTGGATCTTAAGGATTGATATTGGCGAATTTTCACCAATCCCCAAATATATTGATTCCACAAGCAATCAATGTTTTTTTTTATTTTTTTTTTTTATTTGGGAGTGTCATTATGTTAATGTTCTTAGGAATTTGATATTGGTGAGCTACTACCAACCACTAAAGTTCATGTTTTAGAAAGAATTTTAATACAAGAAAACTTAATTTTTGCAATGCATAACTAGCACTCCTAAATAGGATGTTTTTTTTTTTTTTTTTTATGATTTTTGTTTCTTATGTGGAACAATCTTTGTTTTTGTTAATCTTAATTGTTGACTCATACGCATGCTAGAGTCATGTTGAATATGCTTAAGACTTAGGAATAGTAGTTACACAAGAATTCTGAATTAAGTGGAGGTATAAAAGTTCAATAAGTTGTTACACACTATTTCTTGAAGAAGAAAGATGAATTTGAAGTGAGACTCCATAGTTTCTGAAATATTTCGTTGTCGCGTAGCGAGGCATATATGGCCTATTGCATGATAAAGTCTTCATTTGATCCTATTAACATTAATTTTTCTTCGGGATTTTGTATTGGTACTATAGATTTGCTTCTATTTTTTTTCTCTTACTTGGGTAACTTTTGAGCTATAGTAAGATTTTACAACTTCGAATATTTTGTGGATTGAGACATTACTATCACTAGTGATTAGTGTCTACTTAATCTATAGAGACAACATTAGGCGTGGAACACATTGTTCGTTGTTTGTCATAATGTGCATGGCCAAGTGTCTGCAAAGAAGGAATAGGAATAGGATTAGATAGAAAATGTGTTGGTGTCACACATAACTAGAACTCATAAGCATCGCATTAGAATGTGGAATTACTTCATGTAAACCCGGAGAAGCTCAAGGGTCTTTTTGAACTCTATAAATTGTTTCGCTGGTAGTGTGAAATGTATAGATAAGCTTCACAACTATCCTATTTGAACCAATCCATGTGTGTCTTAGGTAAATATAAGTTGAAGTTACCAAACCGAAACCGAAACTCGAAATCGAACTTCTAATACTATTCTAACACTTCCAAATACAAACCCAATACGATCCAACAAATGAAATGGAATTTTGTTTTGGTCACGTGAAAATAGTGAAAACCAAGTACGTTTCAATGACATAACAAGTTATTAGTTGATTAGAATATAAAACACGGTGTAAAGTAATATAGAGGAAAAAATTAAACCGGACGTTGTCGTCGCACATCCTTCTCTCACAGTCGAACGTCGCCGTCGGAGATCATTAAATCAAGATTTCCATTACTATTTTCTTATTAACCAAACATAATTTTTTATTTTAAAAATTCGCCGTTTTCATTTCCTTATACACTTTCCATTTCTTCATATTGAAATCGATGATCCAAATTCCAAACGTAGCCAAACTAGGAAAGATTTCTTCCCTATGACTTACAAAAGTCTATTGACGTAGATTCAACTTCAACCATGCTTTAACCTCGGATGGTTGAGCGGAACCCTTGGGAAACTGCGCAAAGAGTTAAGCGGACTTTTGTTTTGGGGTTTTCTAGCATTTGAAAGCACGATATCATCTACAATATAAAGCTATTTAAACTAAACTATATATGCAAATTTTCATCTCCAACTACAATGCATGAACAAGGTATGCTTGATTTGTTTTGATAGTTATGGTGGTGATATTGTTTAGATATGATTTGATTATCGAACATCATGAATATGGGAAATACCTATCCCACTGATAGGAGTATAATTACTAGACTCGATGAAAAAGGAAATAAGAATATCTTTTAGATTTCAAAATGTTGGAATCTTAGCATGTGTGGTTCAACATCTCCAATTTCAAGTTTAGATAAAGCTAATGAAGCCAAAATCCCAATTTATAAGCATATCTAAGTCATTAGGGCATGAAATGGTAAAACTTGAGTTTTGGAAGCGGGGTCCATCTCCGCATGCAAACGTACTATGAACCTACTCCGATACCTTGTGAGAAAAGATAGGTGAAGAATTCCTTTCTTCACATATTAAGTAAAAACAATACATCGGCATACACAAGTTACTCTAAGCTAAATAAAGAATATATACCAACTAGTACACCATAATTAAACTAAAAATCTTAGCTATTTCTAATATATATTATACTTGGAGATGAGTTATACCCTAGCCAATTTATCATGGCATCGTAGCACAATAAATTAGCGATGTGGGATAAGTTTGGGTATGTTTGGTAAGCTTATGGGCTTCCGTTTCCATTTTATTCTGGAGAAAGATGTTTTGGAAGTAGAATTTGAAAATAAAATAAACTTTGTTTGTGTTTTGAGAAGAGACAATGTGTACTGTAGCTTGTCAAATCATGTCTAAAAGGTGTTGGAAAAAGGTATTTTGGAACAAGAATTTGAAAAATAAAGTGATTTTAGTTTGTATTTTAGTGAAGACAATTTTCATTGTAGCAGTGAAATCATGTTTGTTAGAGAATGAAGCATTTAAATTTTTTTTGGGAAAAGTTTGTGAAAATATTGTAGAAATATAATTTTATTTTGGGGAAATAGGGAAAAGAATTTGAAAACCGTAACAAACATAGCCTTATCGTCTAACAATATCAAAAACCGGAAGCGTGTTTATAAGGAAAGTTTTCATCAAATGCATTTGATAATTAAATTGCATTAATCCTTATGACTTATTTTTTTTATGTAAATGATAAGTATAAAAGCATAGGAACTAGTATGAATAGTGCAGTAACAATAAATGCAAGAATATAGTTTCCTAGGTAGTTGTTTTTAGCTTTAGCCAAAAATCTTACGTTTAAGTTGCGACGTTTGGTTGCGACTTCCTTTAGAAAGGAAAGTATAGGTACACATATGAAGAGATCAAATAAATAGCTTACTCAATGATCATCTTTATTTTGGTGTGCGATGTTACTATTGTAAGATTGTGCTTTTACTCTATCGTCCAAATTTGAACTATATTCCATTCACTTTATGCTGATCGTCAATGCAACGTACCTTATTTAAATTGTATCGTCCATAGTTTTCACTTTCCTTATTTTTTTATTTAAATTGTTTTTCAGGTCAATATCTTGATGCATACTGCTGCCCAGGATCCAGTTGTATCTTCTGCAAATAATGAGAAAGCAAATGAAAGGGAAAATAAAAATAAAGGAAAAGAAAAAATCGATTCTTCTACCTCAGCAAACAATGAGCAAAGGTTCGATGATAAAACAGGTGGTACTGTCTGGGACGTTTTCAGGAGACAAGATGTTCCTAAATTGGAGGAATATCTTAGAAGGCATTATGGACAGTTCAGACATATATTCCCTCTGCAACAAGTAATTATATTCTAAACTTTGAGTTTAATGGAACAATTGCCAACTTTCCTTTTTGGCGTTTTGGGGAACAAGTACTTCTTGTTTGTTGAGCATAATCCGAAACACATATACTGTTGTAAAATTAGTAGATGGTTTTTATTCTTCTTTCTTTTTGGCGAAGTATTAAAATATTACTTATTTATTTTTCGTTTATTCATGTGAAGTTGTTTCACCCTATTCATGAGAAAGCATTTTACCTAACGGTGGAGCATAAAAGGAACCTGAAAGCACAATATGGTTAGTATGTTTTCTGCGTTTTAATAGGGTAATATCTCTAATTTCCAGGGATACTGATTATATATATGCTGGTACTTCTTTCTTTGTAGGAATTAAACCATGGACTTTTATTCAGAAGTTAGGAGATGCAGTTATTGTACCAGCTGGCTGCCCTTATCAAGTTAGGAATTTAAAGGTTCGGTCGATAGATAGGCCAAATTTCTGATATTCGGCTATTATGCTATTCAAGTAGTTGATTTGTTTGTAGTTAATGCAATTAATGCGCTCTTGAGTTTTGTTCGTCTTGGAAAAAAAAATCTGAAGTATTTGGTCACTTCATCAATGTTTTACATTCTCTTGTTATTTCAACTCTCTCTTTTCCTTTGATTCTTTGAATTTTTTTTGTAGGCATAAATTATCATTCGCATATGCATTTTTTTCATTTTAATGCTAACTTTGCAATTAATGTTTGTGTGTTTTCCTCTTTCAGTCGTGCACCAGTGTCTCTGCTAACTTTGTTTCAGCAGAAAGTGTTGGTGAGTGCATCCGTCTATCGACGGAATATCGGCGTCTCCCTCACAGTCATAGTTCCAAGGAAGACAAGTTGCAGGTATGTAAGTTGATGTATTTGTGTATAATATATAAACGGATTTCCTTCACTAAAATCTTAAATATATAAATTGAAAAGATTATTACTAAGTATGGATGAGAAGTATAATTTTCTCTAGTTATATTTGTTTCCAGCCTAACTCTGATTCGTGTACATAAATAATACTAAATAAGCATCTAACAGCTCTTAATGAAACAGGTGAAAACACTGGTTCTCTATGCCGTATGCCAAGCTGTGCAATACTTGGAAAGGATTGATCTGTAAGTCAGATATACTTTTTAAAATTATGTCGTTGAATTAATTAGATTGTTCTTTCGTACAAGTAAATGGATACAAGCATTGTTTAATTATTCGTTTTCGTTTTCAGTTTACGGTCAGAGGTCTAGATCTGTAATTGAATTTGGTGGTTGAATTTAACTTGGATCTTTGTTTCTTAATTAATTACCACCTTACGTTAAATTTAACTGTCGTAAGATGGAGAAAAAAATGTTATTATGATGTCCTTCACATGCTTGATATTGCTAGAAATTTCTGATAATAAGTAGCATAGACATAACTTGATCCTCGGATATTTTCTTGATTTGGTATCATTTATTTTATTGTACTTTTTAAAGGAAGAAGTAGATTTAGCCTTCTCATGGGCGATTTTGACACTCTTTTTTTTTTTTTTTTTTTCAGTAATAATACCTTAAGAAATCCGTTTGAGCACGAGAATGTACAGCCAGGAGAGAGACCTAGTCGTTCACAAGTGAGGAGGGAGTTGGAGAGGATGAAATTGGCTCTCCAGACGAAAGGCCACCTTTTTCAAACGCATATGAAAGACTATCTTTTGAAAGAGATTGCGCTCCTCACCGACAGAATAAACTCCAGTGCTGGCTCTTCTTCGTCTTAGTGCCAGCATTTTCAATGGTTAGCCTTCTTGTTGAGTTAACATCTCTTGCCTGAATAATATTTTGACATTTTCATCTGTGGAACTATACTTTATTTATATAATTTTGAGCCATACTTTTGTCTGATTTCATGAATTTCGAAGTCCCTGAGAATTTTCGAGTTGGTTTTGGCATGATGCAGGCTAATGTTTCCGTTTTTTTTGGTTTTAGTATTAAGTGTTGGAAAATGCAAATTGATATTTCTGTTGCGTTTGCTGAATGCACAGGCCTGTTAGCAGTGGATATTGGGCATAGGTATTCTTTAACAAATCCGTCCGGTATATTTTATATCTTTCCAAAATGTATATTGTTGCCAGCTAAGATTGGTCAACGCTGATACGTTAGATGAGCTGGCGTGGCGTGGCTGGATAAGGCACAATTTGTTGCGAATCGCTGCATTGGCTGCCGGCCTTATCACGGTAGATTTTCTCACCATTATATAACACACTCGTTTCCCTTCCCCCATTCATTCCCATATCTCCCATCTCTCGATTCCTCTCTCAGTTTTCTTCTCATCGTTTTCTCAGATATTTGTAAGTGTTTTATTTAGTTTTTGAATGATGACTATCCACCCCCCACCCCCCCCCCCCCCCCGAGTTCTATTCTCTATTCAACATTTAATTTTCCATCTTCCAACCTATTTTATCGGATTGATGGTTTTTGATTTATTCTGGTGGTTCAAAATCAGATGACATGTCGATCAATGAGATGTGCAATTTATTTTTGTTTTTGAATTGTGTACTTTCCGATCTTTCATCCCCCCCTCCCGAATTGATTAACTTATCCAGTTCTTTTTGGCAATTTTCATTTCTCTTGATATTCTTGTTGAAAATACGGCAGCTTCTACTTTGGATTAGAACGAGTCCTAAGAGATCATATATTTATCATTTAAGATTTGAAGATTAGTTTTATAGGACTAACTTTTGTGTCCTATCGTTGCTCCTCTTTCTGATGACCCTTTTTTTTTTTTTTTTGCATTGTGAAGTTGCTAATGAAGGAAAATTCAGATGAAGTGGCCCAATCTGAAGGTAAATTAAATTTCGTAATTACAACTATGGCACTTTTCTACTATGATTTATCCCGTACATCGAAAAAAAATTGTAATGTGAAATATGTGATTGGATATGACACCTTTGCTCGTTTTACATTCTTCTGTGTGTTGGATTATTTACAAATTAATTTTCTAAAAATAACGATGTTCTTCGTATAGCTTATTTCCTCAATCATGGTCTTATTTCTTGTAATCGTTTCTAGGTCGCGATTCATGCTTCACATTTCAATTAACTCACAATGTGGATTGTAAATCTGTTTACGGGCCGGACAACATCTTCAAAATGTCAATACTCTGTTTTTTCTAAAAGACCAATACTCTGTTTGGCTCAAGTGTTTTTTCGTTCATGAATTTTGAGCCGTGAAGATCTTTATGTGCACTCTTAATGTTTTATTGCAATTTTAATTCATGAATATATATGTCGTTTCTACCCTTTTTTATCGGCTGCGTATAATTTCTTATTCCAGGGGAGATACGTATACCTAGTCTTGCAGAAGTGAAGAGGGAATTGGAGAGGATGAAATTGATTCTCGAAACAAAAGGCCACCTTATTGACCCTCATATGAAAGCCTATCTTTTGCAAGAGATTTTGGGCCTCCTTAACAAAGTAAACACCTCCGCCGTCGAGTCTTCTACGTCTCAGTGAAACCATATCTACCGATGCGTTAACGTTTTTCATACTGTAATTTTGGGCTATCTTTTTTCTTTTCGTTTTTTGTGAGTTGTAATGACTTTAGCGAATCGGAATGGACATGAATTTTTTTTGTTTTTTATTATAAAATATATCTTTAATTTCGTAGCAATATGTTGTGTTATTTGTAGCAGTTTCATTTTCTCCTACTTTGTAATTCGTACCATGATTTAATTTTCTTAATAATATAAAACGGATGGAGTTATCATAAAATTAGGAAATAGTATACGAGAAGAAGAGTGCAATGTAGGGAGAAGAGTAATTATTTCATAGGTTGCGGCTATATGCAAGACTAATTCCACTCGTGCAAGACCAAATTAAAATTTTCAATGTATAAATACTATAATACCCTTACTTATTAAAAATATAGAAAATTCCTAATGTGCAAGACCAAAAATTCAAAAACACAAAAATCCCTATACAAGACCACAAAATCACAAGATAAACTCTCATCTTCTTCATCTTCCAAAACCCACAAGACCTTTCTCCTTCCTCCTCCATAAACCCACAAAACCCAGATATTCAAAATTATCAAAACTCAACAAATCTAACAAAGATGGCAAGTATAGAGTCAGAAAACATCAAAATATAAGATTCTACGATGAAAGAACCCAAGAAGATGCATTTATCGGTTTTTTTAGCTAGAATATCGATTTTCCAAAAATAAAATCCCGCACAAACGAATTCGACATGTACATGTCGAATTTTACAGGTAAAAATCGACATTTAGATGTCGATTTTGAGGTATAAAATTCGACATTTGAATTTGTACTATAAATTCGACATGTCAATGTCGATTTTTACCTATGCAATTCGACGCTTAAGTGTCGATTTGTAGCATAGTTTTTCGCACCTTGGTGTCGATTTTTACCAGTTTCAAATTTAATTTGTTTTTCCTCTTTTTTTGGGCAGATTTAGGTCACCCATGATTGTGTGTGGTGGCGGCGGCGATCGGCGGCGGAGCTTGAGCGGCGGAAAAGGTGGGCGTAGGTAGGGTTTCAGGGGGGCTGTTTGTTTTTTTAATTCACGCTTCTAGGTTTTCTTTTTTTTTTTGTTTTTTTCTTCATTATTTGTATTTTGGTCTTGCATGAGGAAAAAAAAACCAATTTAATTTATGGGCATATTTGTCATTCCATCTTAATAAAATAGAATCTTTTGGAATCTTTCTTTAATTTGGTCTTGCACAAGTGGAATGAGTATTGCATATAGCCGCAGCCTATTTCATATCTTCAAGTATACCAAACTCCTATAGTGGAAGAACCCACAAAGATATGCATTTGTGTGTTTTCTCAGCTAGGTTATCGTTTTTGCAAAAAACTCCTTGCATATGCGATTTGACATTTACATGTGGAATTTTAACCCTAAAATTCGATGCCTTGATGTCGTAATAAGCTTGATTTCCTAAACATTATGCAAGGAAAAATATTAGTAGATGTAGTGAGAGATATATAGAACAATTGTGGGTAATAGAAAGAGCTATGCCATCCAATCATAATATCGTCAGAGCCAGCATAAGGAGTATGAAGAGAAAGATTGCCCAAATCACAAGTGGCATGATGGGAAGCACCACTGTCAAGAAGTCAATCAAGAGTATCAAATGAGTGGTTGGTTGCAACATGTGCACGAGGTTGACGTGGTTGGGTTGGTGATCGATGTGACATTGTGTTTGCATAAGCGATGTCGAATGCGAGTGAGAAGTAGACACCAATCGAAATACAGTTGTTGGACTGTGTGACCTAGTGCCCGACAACCTTGGCAATTTCCAAGATATGGGCGAGAGGGAGGTCGATGGGCTGGAGGTACGCACGCGTACATGGTGAGCGCCAGATAAAGTGTGTTGCACAGATGGTCGTTTGGTATAGACACCAGAAGTGTTGTTACGATGAGCAAAGTTGGCAGTAGCTTGAAACGGTGATGTTGAGGGTTGTTGAGCCCGCAAAGAGAGTTCCTTATTGATCAATTTTTCATGGATCTCATTAAAGGTGATTGGGGTTTCACGACCTTCAACAACATCAATAATAGGTTTATAGTCGTCATCAAGACCATCGAGAATGTTCTCAATAAGATCATCATGGTCCATGGGTTTGCCAAGAGCAGTCAATTCGTCAGTTCGTGTTTTGATAAATTGCATGTACAAAGTGATGATTTGAGAACCTTTGACGACCTTTTTAGTTTGGTCTTTGATTTGTTTGATAAGACCACGGGAGGGACGGGCATAGGTGTGTGCAAGCGTTGTCCAAGCGTTACTTGTAGTCTGCGCTTGTTGAATAAGCGGGGCAAGAGGTGGTGTGAGAGAGCCAACCGTACACTATAAGAGTGGAAGTGTAAGACAATAAATATACAGTTGAGTGGATGGTTGTAACTACCTAAATATATATTTAATTTTTTATGTAATTTGACATTACCTTAGGAGGGTGGCTGTAATTTACACAAAATTAAATCATGCTACGAGTTGCAAAGTCTGAAAGTGACATGATTCATTAGGTGCTTTTAACTTAAAGATGAGCTAATACCAACTCTAATTATAATATTAGTCTAAATTTTATATATCGAACAATGTTAGAAGTTGTGCTAAAATTCAAAATAATGATAAATATTGGAACAAGTTGAATAACGGGTTTCAAGAGTGATTCGAATAACAATCGAAGTCTCTTCCATAGTATGATTTGATGATTTTTTTTGGGATTTGCTTTTTACCGTTTGAAAAAGGCTATTTACCGTTCAAAAAAACTCTCTCTCTCTCTCTCTCTAAAAAAAATTGCTCTCAAGACAATTTCTTCACAAATCATTCTTATTGGTGTGATATACGAACATAAATGAATTTATCGAATGAAGATCGGGATAGCGAACACAGCGAGGTCCACCGGGTGTCTCACCGGTCAACATCCAAGGTCGAGAAGGAAGTTTTTTTCTCGGAGCGGTGCGGGACCTCGAGACAGGATTAGAACCATCGAAAGTACCACCCATCGGGACAGGAGGCGGAGTCGGAGTCCGAACATCCTCGTAATCGTCATCGGATGGAAAATCCGGCACCGGAAACTGATACTTCTGCTGAAAGCGTAGTTGTGGATCGTACTCGTACTCCTGCGGCTGCATATATGCATCCATGGGTGCATCCATCTCCTGCTCGGCCTCTGTCTCTGTCTCCTCCTGAATCATCGTACGTGGGGGTACAAAAGCACCAGTGCGTTCCCCACGACGTTTAGAACCTGTAACATTTCTATTATGTGTCCTTCCCTCCCGTTCCGCAGTATTCTCCTCCACCGGATCTGCAGGAGGACGAATCAGGAGTCCTTTCCCTTTTCCCAGTCCGAATTTTTTCGCCCAATTAGACATCCTGTAAACATAAAATTATTATAATTTTCTTTGAATTAACTAAATTATATTAAACTAACTTATTTTAAATCAGAATAAAAAATATTTATTTTAAATCAGAAATAAAAAAAAAAAAAAAAAAAAAAAAAATTTAAACCGAACGCCCGGTTTGGGCGTTTCCCGGCCGAACCGACGCCTGGACCGGGCGCCGGTTCGCCCGGGAAACGCCCAAACCGGGCGTTCAAACATTGATTCAACGCCCAAATCGGGCGCCGGCAGCATGAACAGACGCCCACTTTGGGCGTCCGTTCATGCAGCCGGCGCCCGATTTGGGCGTTGGGGTATAAGTTCCGAAAATTTCAAAAGCCCTACAAATCGATTTGTAGGGCTTTTAAACATGAAATTGGTTGCAAAATCGAGTTACCCATTGCATATAACACATGTAGGTGTTGAAATTACCTGAAAAAATCGAAGCCCAAGCTCGAAATTTGGTTGATTTCGAAATTTTTCGAAAAAAAAAAATTTTTCTGAAATTTTTGGAATGGGGGGTAATTGGAGAGAATTTAGAATTTTAGGGGTTTTAGAGAGATAAACTGTTTTTTACTTTGAACGGTAAATAGCAGTTATTAAACCGTAAAGAGCATTTTCTTTTTTTTTCGGTTCTTCAACTTGAAAAAAATAATAATAGGGTTTAACTGCAATAATTGTTAGTTAGAGGGGTAATAGTCATATTAACGTTTAGTTTGGGCGATGAAGTTACATTAATGCCTAGTTTAATTTCCGACGATCAGTTGTCATCTCCCCACTCCCCAGATTAAACCCCGTTGCAATGTCCATGCCCACCGTCGCCGCCGTCGCCACCGCCGCCACCGCCACAGCCACCGGACGTTATCCCTCGCCGTATTATTTCTCGGAGCACGATGAATCGAGGATGGAGCTGGTGAAGAGGAGATGGGAAAATAACAGGCATTCCAACAATACGACTACTGTATTGGTTAATGTGCTCCGGCTATGCTCGCCGCCGTGGTTATGGTGGTGGGAGATATATGGAGTAAATCGGATGTGGAAATTCTTCATCGGATGGCTATTTCCAGATTGTAAGCCATTAAATTTACTGTTTTGGTGAATTATTTGAAAATACAATTGCCTTTCTCTATGATTTTTTGTTTCATAGCAGTATGTAATTGCCTTTCTCTATGCCTTTTTTTGATAGCAGTGTGAAATTTTAACAATTAATTGGGGAACCTCATACCTAATTGAACTCATGGGAGATTCAGTATTATATCAATTTATATGTTTAAGTGATTATTTGTGATTTTATTTTCCATTAACTGTAAATTTACAAAGGATACTCAAGGACACCTTTTTCGTTGTTTCATATGATAATGCCTAATTTGTCAACTGCTGCAATTTCTGTTGTCAAGTACACTCGATGGATGTAGGTTATAGAAAAGCGTCTTAGGTTTCTTCTGACATACTGCTGCATTTATTGCTCCTTATTTAGAACTCGTATTCTCTGTAGGAAATTACTCGTCCAAAAGTTATTTATTTCATCTTCATTGTAACCTGATGGTTCCTACTAATTTTAATTCTCATTATTTGAAGGACTATGGGGCATGATCGAGAGTTGGCTAGAGATGTATTTTCAGTATCAGGTAATAATTTAATCTGGATGTGGAAGAGTAGTCTTAGTAGTGCTCTGTTGAGAGTCAAATAATCGACAAGTGTATTCATCTGATACCATTAATATGAAAGAGCAAATATCAAGGAAATGACTGCGTGACTTAGTTATACAAACATGACATACTAGGAGTTATTTAATGTTGTCAGTTACTATTTTTCAAGTATTGAGATGAGTTTCCAGGATATACAATGATTAACTTGTCAATAAGTTAAAAATAAATTTGATTTTAGGAAAATAAAAATTAGAAAGAAAGCCAGACCAGTCAAGAAGCCGTTGTATACTAGCCCAGTTGGTAAGTGTTGTAGTTTCTTAAAAAAAATTGGCCTTATAAATGGCCTACAAACTGTCCCCAAAGAGAATTGAACCCTTGACTTTAATATAAGATAACACACTTAAGAAATGCAAGAGAATTGAACCCTTATAAATAGGACTCTTTTGTGTATCATGGTAATAAAACAATTGAAATTCTGATTTCCACTGTTCTGTCATTGTACCTGTGGTACCGGTTAACTACTAATTTTCAATGATTTATTGGCCACGAGGTACGGTCTTGAATAAAATAACT
The DNA here is from genome assembly GCF_056151865.1 of Erythranthe guttata. Classification (NCBI taxonomy): domain Eukaryota; kingdom Viridiplantae; phylum Streptophyta; class Magnoliopsida; order Lamiales; family Phrymaceae; genus Erythranthe; species Erythranthe guttata. Next base: position 4,915,095 of record NC_142540.1, read on the forward strand.
AGTTTGCTTATGCATTTAAGGAGTGCACTTAACTTGTTTTTTATACCTTTCTATTCTAATATAGGCTAATTATGATACAATGAATCCAGGACGGATCATTTAGAAGATAAAACACGATAAAATTAAACCAGGCCGAATTTTTATCACAAAAGAGATTTTTAGCAATGGTCTTGGGTTGTTCAGTCCTTGAGTTTTTGCTTTTTTCATACCTAAATTAATGGCTCTAGGAACTTCACAATAGACTGTATGGTACATTTCATATCTCGCCAAATGTCATTTTGCTGCCAGCTACTATTGGTGCAACTGCTAATATCAGCTGGTATCGTCATTGGATATGAATCAATTTATTAGGGATCGATACAATCAATGCTCACCTTATCGCTTCTATTGGCGGAGCTTCCCACAAATAAATTTTACCCTCCCCTCCCTACTCCCATTCTACTTTTTCACACATTCTCCGCACCTCTCAATCCCTTGTTCAATTTTCCATCCCATCTCATCGTTTTCTCTTATCAAAGGTTCAAACTCAGAGGAGTTTGCAATCTGATTTAGGTGATTTTACTTCATTTTGTGTTTGAATGATGCCTATGTTTTTATATTATTTTTTGTTGGTTTTCCATTTTTTTCTTAAACTTGATTAACTGAGTGGTGTCCATCTCTCTCCGGCTGTCTAATTTTCATCACTTTCACGTTTCATTTCATGATTTACACGATATCTTTTAGTTTAGATTAGAAAAGAATATGTGTTTGTTGTCATCTTGATTTTGAAGATTAAATTTTGGACTAGTTTTCTTATGCCTCCTTTTGGTGATTGTTTTAGTGGTTATGGAGAACTAGGACCAGTTTCATTGTCAGTGTGCATAAGTAGTAAGTAGCAATAATATAAAATAATTTTCTTCTTTCTAAAATGTCCTTAAGGAATGCTAATTCTAGATTTTCTTCCTGGATTACTCCAATTTACAGGCATGGCAAGTTAAAAAGTTTTTTTGGTCGGTGAAAAGGAAAATTATTTATATATTCTGTTGATATGCATAAGTAGTAAGTAGCAATAATATAAATAAATTTCCTAGAATGTCCTTAAGGAATATAATTCGAGATTTACTTCCTGGGGCCCTCCATTTTACACGCATGGTAAGTAAAAACGTTTTTGGTCGGTGAAAAGGAAAATTATTTATATATTTTGTAAATCTGCATAAGATTATACTAATAAGCATAAAATTGCAATAGTCAGTATTAGATTGCAGTAAGCAGTATCGGATTACAGTAATCAACACAATTTTCCTTTTTTGCTGGTAAGACATCCTTATTTGGTCTTCCCTGGAACAATTATGCATACATTTTTGCCATTGCAGTTAAGAGAACGCGGTGCCTGATTGAGAAAAACAAGATTTACAAAGACAATTAGGAGTTGAAATGATGCCGTGGAGAAGTACAAATGAAGATGCATCTTCTGCTGAAAATATGCAGATGAATGAACCCAACTTAAAGGTAAACTAGTAATATTAATTGTGACAGATCTATCGAAAACAAAAATGAGAAAAGGAAAACAACATATTGCCTTCTGTGTATTCTGTATATCAATCAAGATTTGAAATTCTATCATATCCTTGCCCATTTCATAACGATGAACGACATTTTATTTTTCCTTTTAACAATTTTTTTCAACTTCAGATCCTAGTTCTAAAAACGGAATAAGAATTGATATTCAAAAGTGAGGACAATGAGTTCCTATGTTAATGTATTTTTTCTTTGGGTTTGACAGAAGAAAAGAAGCGATTCAAATAATTGCCATCAATGTCGCCGAAACGACAAAGGAAGAGTCGTAAGATGCACAAGGTGCAATAAGAAGGGTTATTGTATTACATGCATCACCAAATGGTGAGGAATTGTGGGTTATTTTTTTGTTCTCGTCTTTCAGCTAACATCTTTTCTTATGACAAAAATTATTGGTTGGAATCATCTTATGCACAAGTGATTATACTGGAAACTTTCCTTTTTTATGCTGACAACACGTCGAGAATAAATGTGGAAGATAGAAAATTACAGGATGACATTCTTTTTCGCCAACTATTGCATATTTTCTCTCTCCGTGTACTGATAGCATGAAATAATTAGTTGTTTTGTGTTTTCTGCCATAATATGGTTAAGTTTCATCTGCACGACAACAGTATTCAGTTTCATTGTCAATTATATGTTTGTATACCTTAAATCTTTGTTTTATCTTTACTCTTCAATGTCAAATTATTTGGTAAGCTGCTTCATGTGACTGAAATATACGTGGAATTTCTGAGTTGTTCTTCAGCAAACTTGATTTTCGATTTTACTGCCTAAACGGTATAGTTATTATCTTCTCTTTGGAAGATGGGTCCATGCCCTTTCAGGTTGAGGCTTATATTTATTTCTTTTCGACAGTGTTCTTGCATATATATTTACTAGATCTTTGTGGTAATTACAGGTATGCAAGGATGCATGAGACATATTTTGCTGAAGCCTGCCCCAGTTGTCGTAACATTTGCAACTGTACAGCTTGCTTACAGTCTGATGTGGCCAATCAAGTTCGTATTAAAGTACACTTATCTTGATTTTATCTTGATGTAGAATTATATGTTTTTTAATTAGTTTTATTGTTCTTTCATTTTAGGAATTGCTGATGCCAGACCTTTGCATTAGTGACAAGAGTCAGTACTCAAAGTATATTGTTCGAGTACTTCTTTCTTTCTTGAAGAACTTTGTCGCTGAGCAAAATATGGAAAAAGAACACGAGGCCAGAATTCAAGGTAACTTTTTGTTACGAGTGTTGAAGTTCACCTAGATTACGCTTTTTGTTTGGAAGCTTAGTTTGAATTCGCTGCCTGAAAAGAAAGTCAAAGAGTCTTAGAATGGTATTTAATGGCACTCAACAATCTTCAATTTTGAAAATCTCAGGGAGACAACTAACAATATTATTTTCTGCGATGTAGAAGTATTTTTGCTTTTAAAACAGAGATTGTTGTTTTAGGTGTCTCTGTTTTCCTGAATAGCTCGACAAGTTTACCAATAAAGAGAGTCTATATAACATAACGCATATGATTAAGAGCAAGAAACAATCTATGTTTCTAATGGAATAAAAAGTTGGAAGGATTTTTTCCTTTTCTTTTCTTTTCTTTTTTTTGGCTATTGTTTACTTGATGATGTGCTTCAATTTTTTTGAGAAGTAATAACTCTACATTCAAAATTACCGTAAAGTATTTTATTATTTAAATATTTTACATTAATTTAATGTAGCTGGCATTAAATTAATTCTGCTTGATGTGAATTGTGATTGATTCCATCCATGTGCATTATAAAAAAAATTTATGCTAACCAGTCTATCATAATGATTTTTGTTTCATAGTGCTGGATATGAACATAATTAATAGGATTTTTTATTTTCCCTATCACTTATAGTTTCAGTGCTTGATGAATTACAATATTCTTTTGGTTGGACAGGCTTATCGGTTGCAGGACTACGGCTTCCCAAAGCAAACCTTAGCCATGAATATCAACTGAAAAAATGGTGGATATTTTGAACCAATTTCTTTTCTCGATAATTCTCTGCTCCAATATGCAAAATGTTGATTTTAGAACTTATTTTGTGCAGCGGTAATTGCAAATCTTCAGTATTTGATATTCACCGAAGCTGCCCAAACTGTTCATACAAGCTTTGTGTGAGCTGCTGCCAAGAGATTAGAGACGGATTTATTTCTTACTGTAAACTGACAAATAACGGCAACATTATTTGTCCATCTCAAGGTATGGGGGGCTGTGGTCCTAGGATTCTGGAGTTGAAGTCCACATATTCAGTTAACTGGATATCGGAACTGCTAACAAAAGCAGAATCCGTAGCTGATGCTCATGAACCTTCTGAAGGAGCATGCTCATGCTCGGGATATAATCATGGGAGTGAATCGGATCACTTCCATTGTCCCACAGTTGAGGCCGTTGAAACAGCGGACGAAAAACATTTCCAATGGCACCTATATAAAGGTGAGCCTGTAATAGTCCCTAACGTCCTCCGAAGAACGGCTGGGTTGAGCTGGGAACCATTAGTCATGTGGCGTGCTTCTCGCAAAATCAAAAGCACTCATGACTTGCGTATTCTTGAGTTCAGCGTAACGAACTGCTTAAATTGGTGTGAGGTAAGTCAACTTCCCTAGTATGTTTTACCCTATCAGAGACGCAAATTATAATCCGGATTATGTGATTTGGATTCCTCATCCTTTTGTTAGATTATCTAATAATTAATTTTCTAATAAATCGTTACATACGTTTTAGATGGTCGGTTGCTAGCCACACATTCTTCTTGTTTACTTTTGTTTTCGTGTTGTAATAATTTGATTTTGGGACTATGACATGCAGGAAACAATTAACATACACCAATTTTTCAAAGGATACACTGAAGGCCTCTGGGACAGTGAAGGTCGGCCCAAAATATTAAAGTTGGAAGATTGGCCTCCAGCTGAATCATTTGCAGAACGACTGCCGAGGCATTTGCAAGAGTTTGTCAAATGCTTGCCTTTCAAGCATTATACTCATCAAGCTGGCTACCTCAACATGCCAGCTAAAACACCAAAGAAATCTTTGAAGCTAGAGTTGGGTCCAAAGATATGCTTTGGTTATGGAGTCGATGAGCACCTTGGCTTTTGTTCCGCAACCAAGCTCCAATATGCTCTTTCAGATATGGTACATTTTTTTCTACATTTTTTCTGTTATATCTATCTTTATTAAATTGAGTGTTATTTTTCCATTAGACTTCCTACTGCATCAATAGAAACAGTACATCTCCCAAGGAGATTTAGTGATGTGTTAGCATCGTATGTGGATCTTAAGGATTGATATTGGCGAATTACCACCAAATATATTAACATCTTATGTGGATCTTAAGCAATCAATTTTTTTTTTTGGAGTGTCAATATGTTAATGTTCTTAGGAATTGGTATTGGTGAGGTACTACCAACTACCAAAATTCATGTTTTACAAAAATGGTAATACAAGACAACTTAATATTTGCAATGCATAACTAGCACTTGTAAATAGGATTTTTTTTTTTTTTTTCAATTTTTGTTTCTTATACGGAACAATCATTGTTTTTGTAAATCTTAATTGTTGAATCATGTTGAATATGCTTAAGACTTAGGAATAGTAGTTATACAATAATTCTTAATCAAGTGGAGGCATAAAAGTTCAATGAGTTGTTTTCCCTTTACCGTGTAATTTTTGAGCTATAGTAAGGTTTTGTAACTTAGAATATTTTGTGGATTGAGACATTACTATCACTAGAGATTAGTGTCTACTTAATCTATAGAGACAACATTATGCTTGGAACACATTGTCTGTTGTTTGTCATAATGTGCATCTTCAAGTGGATGCAAAGAAGGAATAATGAATAGGATTAGATAGAAAATGTGTTGGTGTTATGCATAACTAGAACTCATAATGTGCATGTTCAAGTGAATGTGGAAGTACCTCATGTAATCCCGGAGAAGCTCAAGGGTCGCAATGAAAACCATAAATCTATAGATAAGCTTCAAAGCTATACTATTTGAACCGAAACCGAACTTTTAATACTGTTCTAACACTTCCAAATACAAACCCAATACGATCCAACAAATGAAATGGAATTTTGTTTTGGTCACCAAGTACGTTTCAATGACATAACCGGATGTTGCCGTCGCACATCCTCCTTTCATTGTCGAACATTGCGGTAGGTCGGACGTCGCTGTCGGAGATCATTAAATCAAGATTTTCATTACTATTTTATTATTAACCAAACATATTTTTTTATTTCAAGAAATCTTCTTTTCATTTCCTTATACACTTTCCATTTCTTCGTATTGAAATCGATGATCCAAATTCCAGACGTAGCCAAACTAGGAAAGACTTCTTCCCTATGACTTAAAAAAATCTATTAACGTAGATTCAACTTCAACCATGCTTCAACCTTGGATAGTTGAGCGGAAACCTTGTGAAACTGCTCAAAGAGTTAAGGTTTTGTTTTGGCGTTTTCTAGCATTTGAAAGCACGATATCATCTATTATACAAAGCTATATAAGCTAAACTATATATGCAAATTTTCATCTCTAACTACTATGCAAGAACAAGGTATGTTTGATTTGTTTTGATGGTTATGGTGGTGATATTGTTTAGATATGATTTGATTATCGATCATCACAAATATGGAAAATACCTAGCCCACTAATAGGAGTATAATTACTAGACTCGATGAAAAGGGAAATAAGAATATCTTTTAGATATCAAAATGTAGGAAACTTAGCATGTGCGGTTCAACAAGACCATTTTCAAATTTCAAGTTTAGATGAAGCCAAAATCCCATTTTATAAGCATATCTATGTTTTAGGGCATTAAATGGTAAACCTTGAGTTTTGGAGGGGGGTTCCATCACCGCATGCAAATGTACCATGTGACAACTTGCTCCGGTACCATGTGACAACTTGCTCCGGTACGTACCATGTGAGAAAAGATAGGTGAAGAATTCCTTTCGTAACATATTAAGTAAAAACAATACATCGGCGTACACAAGTTACTCTAAGCTAAATAAAGAGTATATACCAACTAGTATACCATAATTAAGCTAAAAATCTTAGTTATTTCTAATATATACTATACTTGGAGATGAGTTATACCCTAGCCAATTTATCACGGCATCGTAGCACAATAAATAATCGATGTGGGATACGTATGTTTGGTATGCTTTTGGGCTTCCATTTTCATTTTATTCTGGAGAAAGATGTTTTGGAAGAAGGATTTGAAAATAAAATAAAATTTGTTTGTGTTTTGAGAGAGACAATTTATACTGAAGCCAGTCAAATCATGTCTAAAAGGTGTTGGAAAAATGTATTTTGGAAGAAGAATTTATAAAATAAAGTGATTTTAGTTTGTATTTTAGTGAAGACAATTTTCATTGTAGCAGTGAAATCATGTTTGTTAGAGAGATAAACATTTGAAGTGTTTTTGGGAAAAGTTTGTGAAAATATTGTAGAAAGATAATTTTATTTTGGGGAAAGAGTGAAAATAATTTGAAAACCGTAACAAACATAGCCTTTATCTTCTAACAATGTCAAAAACCGGAAGCGTGTTCATAAGTAAAGTTTTCTTCAAATGGAAAGGCATAGGAACAAGTATGATGCAATAACAATAAATACAAGAATATTAGTTTCCTAGGTAGTTGTTTTTAGCTTTAGGCAATTATCTTGCTTTTAAGTTGTGACGTTTGGTTGACTTCCTGTAAAAGATGTCTAATAAATAGCTAACTCAATGATAAATCTTTATTTTGGTGTCCGATGTTACTATTGTAAGATTGTGCTTTTACTCTATCGTCCAAATTTGAACTATATTCCATTCAAGCAAAACGACCACAACAACTTTATGCTAGTCGTCAACGCAATGTTCCTTATTTAAATTCTATCGTCCATACTTTTCACTTTCCTTATTTTTGTTATTTAAATTCTTTTTCAGGTCAATATCTTGATGCATACTGCTGCCCAGGACCCAGTTGTATCTTCTGCAAGTAATGAGAAAGCAAATGAAAACGCCATGAGAAATCAACAAAATGAAAGGGAAAATAAAAATAAGGGAAAAGAAAAAATCGATTCTTCAACCTTAGCAAACAATGAGCAAAGGTTCGATGAACAAAAAGGCGGTGCTGTCTGGGATGTTTTCAGGAGACAAGATGTTCCTAAATTGGAGGAATATCTTAGGAGGCATTACGGACAGTTCAGACATAAATTCCCTCTGCAACAAGTAATTATATTCTAAACTCTGAGTTTAATGGAACAATTGCCAACTTTCTTTTTTGGCGTTTTGTGGATTATTTCTCATATGGCAGTACTTCTTGTTTGTCGAGCAGAATTCGAAACAAATAATGTTGTAAAATTTATTAGATGGTTTTTATTCTTCTTTCTTTTTGGCGAAGTATTAAATCATTTAAAATAGTACTTATTTATTTTTCGTCTATTCATGTGCAGTTGTTTCACCCTATTCATGAGAAAGCATTTTACCTAACGGGGGAGCATAAACGGAACCTGAAAGCAGTATATGGTTAGTATGTTTTCTGCGTTTTAATGGGGGTAATATCGATAATTGCCAGGGATACTGATTATATATATGTTGGTACTTCTTTCTTTGTAGGAATCAAACCATGGACTTTTATTCAGAAATTAGGAGATGCAGTGATTATACCAGCTGGCTGCCCTTATCAAGTTCGGAATTTAAAGGTTCGATATGTCGTCCAAATTGCTGATATTTGGCTGTTATGCTATTCAAGTAGTTTATTCGTTTTTAGTTAATGCAATTAATGCGCTCTTGAGTTTGGTTACTTCGTCTTGGAAAAAAAATGAGAAGGATTTGCTCACTTCATCAATGTTTTACATTCTCTTGTTATTTCAACCATCTCCTTTTGTTTGATTCTTTGAATTTTTTTTTTTGGTAGGCAAATATGGCTTTTTAGTAATATAAGAGATGAAATAATTAATTATTGTTCCAAAATGATATACATTGCCTTAACAGACTCGATGTATCTCGAAACCGCGGACTACCATCTTTTTTAATTTCTATGCATGGCTAAATGTTAATTTGGTTCCTCAGTTAATTTTCCCCTTTTTTGTTTAAATTTTGAATTGTCTGAAAAAATGTTACACAAGCCAAGTAGAATATGCGACTGGTATACAACATTGTAAACAACTTCATAAATTATCATTCCGCATATGCATTTTTGCATTTTCATGCTAACTGGCAATTAATTTTTGTGTTTTTCCTCTTTCAGTCGTGCACCAGTGTCTCTGCTAACTTTGTTTCACCAGAAAGTGTTGGTGAGTGCATTCGTCTATCGACGGAATATCGGCGTCTCCCTCACAGTCATAGTTCCAAGGAAGACAAGTTGCAGGTATGTAAGTTGATGTATTTGTGTATAATATATAAACGGATTTCCTTCACTAAAATCTTAAATATATAAATTGAAAAGATTATTACTAAGTATGGATGAGAAGTATAATTTTCTCTAGTTATATTTGTTTCCAGCCTAACTCTGATTCGTGTACATAAATAATACTAAATAAGCATCTAACGGCTCTTAATGAAACAGGTGAAAACACTGGTTCTCTATGCCGTATGCCAAGCTGTGCAATACTTGGAAAGGATTGATCTGTAAGTCGGATATTCTTGATTTCCATGATTTAAGTTTTTGTCTAATTATTCATTTTCGTTTTTGTTTTCTGTTTACGGTCAAAAGTCTAGACCTGTAATTGAATTTGGTGGTTGAATAACTAGCCGATGGAAATAACTCGGATGTTTGATATTGATAGAGAACAAATGTTATTTTTATGTCCTTCACATGCTTGATATTGATAGAAATTTCTGATAATAAGTAGCCTAGACATAACTTGATCCTTTGATATTTTCTTGATTTGAAATCATTTATTTTATTTTATTTTTTAAAGGAAGAAGTAGAAATAGCCTTCTCATGGGCGATTTTGACACTCGTTTGTTTTTTATTCTTTCAGTAATAATACCTTAAGAAATCCGTTTGAGCATGAGAATGTACAGCCAGGGGAGAGACCTAGTCATTCACAAACGAGGAGGGAGTTGGAGAGGATGAAATTGGCTCTCGTAACGAAAGGCCACCTTTTTCAACCTCATATGAAAGAGTATCTCTTAAAAGAGATTTCGCTCCTCACGGACAAAATAAACTCCAGTGCTGGCTCTTCTTAACCATTAAAAATGCATTTTGTATTAATTATATGTTTCCAATGTATATAGTTTTGATCCATATATACTTTTTTTTTTTGTTAATATTGATAGAGCTGTGTATGTTATGAATGTTGTTGAGTCTGGTGAATCAACTTGAAATTAAATGTATTACTATATATAGGCTACTGCAATATGTTATGTTGTTCTGTATATCATGCACGATCACCCAATGTGTTTCACCGGGTATAACATCGCATAGAGTGGTGTAGACTATGCCGAATTTTTGGTACTTAGAACCGTTTGGTGAAATTTGAGATTTTGAATTTCATGGCAGATAATTAGAAAAATGAGGTTAGAGAGTTGATTGGCTCAACCTTAGACCGAATTACACATGTTCAAACAAGTGATTTAGCTAGCATTTGTCGGGCCATGTGATCCCTTGTTTTCTTCTTTTTACCACTAATTTTAAAGAACACAAGTTCTATTAGTCTATCTATTATGAGGGAAAATTAGTTGGAAGCCTCTAAAAGATATACTCTATAGCTATAAGGACATGTATATTTTGCCTTTTTGCAAAAGTTTTTGTACGCTTTCGCGTTTTGGATCTGATGCTCGGTCTGGAAGAAAAGTAACAGTAACAGCGACGCGGTGATTTGTACAGCTTAGTTATATTAATGAGTACAACTTAGTTATATTAATAAACAACATCTTAGTTAAAATAAACTGATGAAAAAACTAAAGTAAGAATAGATGCATCTCACAACACATATACAATTTACACAGACAAGTTTGTCTATAGAGCTTAGTTACACTAACAAGCAACAATTTATAAAAAAAAACACTTTTTTACATGTAATTCTTCTATGAAGTTAGATAAATTAGAAAACTTATTAGCATTACTTAGTTACACAACTTATTTAAAATAAGCTGAAGAATAAAACTTAAATCTCTAGTGCATACATTACCACCAATATTACCATCACCAATTCTTCGTATTTATCCGTTTTGGTTTCCATGATTATTAGGTTACAGCAAATATGAATGAGTGTAATCAAAACCGTATGTGTCTGCTTGTTTGTGGTTGTATATGTGTGCATGTAGGTGTGTGATTATGTGTGTGTGACTGTATGTGGTTGCGTGACAAAGCTTCGATGATGGTATCAACAGAGAGAGGGGTGGAGCAGATTTGACGAAGTGTATCAGGGTTGGACGAAACTTGACGAAGAATAGTTAGGATAGATGCGTGTGAAGAACAAAAGACTTTAGCAAATTGCAAAAGTTCCGGTATTCTAATTTGAAAGGCTATTAACACTCACGAATATTTAGTAAATTGCCCCTAAAAAAACTGCGTACAAAAAGTTAGCTTCTATATACATATTTTTTTGATAATTTTTTTTTGCGGCGACTATATGGAATCGCAAAAGTTACTTAGGGGAAGACCAAATCTAATTTTTCACCAAATGAATTACTAAAATACTATTATACCCTTACTAAAATACAAAATCCACAAGGCGGTGGATATATGCAAGCCCATTTTTTATTTGTTCAAACCCACATAAAGGAGTTTATTAGTTCAAGCCCGTAAATTAATCTAATTTTATTACATCAAGAGCAAAGAGGACAAATATGCCCTTATCCACAAATAATACTCAAATACAAATAAATCCGATTTTTAATTTGTTCAAGACCAAAAAATCAAAAAAAAAGAAAAAAAGAAAATATCATGACTGCCGCTGTCAGACCGCCGCGACGCCGACCAGCGAGACTTCCATCGCACCGGCGATGACCAGCGACCCACCCACATCACCATTACCACCACCTCACCCCCACCAACATGTAAGTCCTTTTACTAAACTTTTGTTTGTAAATTCGAAAACATTAATCTAGCATCGATATCCTTTTTACTAAACTGTTGTTTGTAAATTCGAAACATTAATCGAGCATCGATTATTGATAAATATGTATGAATGAACATTAATCTATGCTTATTTCTTGTTGGGTTATAATGCTTTGATCGATTTTGGAAAAAAATTAAGATTGAAATTGGTTTTTTTTTTTTTTTTTTTTTTTTATCGTTGATTTCCCAAATCGGTTTACCCAGACTGATTTTGTACACGAAAATCGGTGTCATAATGCATATTTTTGTTAACCAAATCGGGGACACAACGTCGACTTTACGAGTCAAAATCGGCGTTCTAATGTCGATTATTGAGTACAAAATCGATTTTCGGATACCGATATTTTTCAATTTTTTTTCCTTTTTTTTTTTGAATAATACATTATATATTTGGTTAATTGATATTTTTTAAATATTTTGCAGTGGAACCTCAACCTTCTCGTGTACCCCCGACCGTCTCAAACCGCAATCGAAAGGAAAATGCCCAAAAGAGCAAGGTGGAAAAGCCAAAATAAAGGTGTGCTCCTTTTAATCCTCCCGGTAGACGCACTCGGATTAATGAAGGTCCTTCTTCAGTACCGATATTTCACGGTTTTTCGCTTTTTGAAATTTCTTTTCGAGCTAGTAATACACACTATCCTTTTGTGTTTGGATTTTATAATACAACTTCAGAGGTATTAAGCATAATTATATATGTTACGAGCAATTGTAAGTAATCTATATTATATATAAAACTAAGATACACAATCAAAGTTTTCTAATTGAGGAGATTGAGTCCATAATATTTTATAAATTTCAAAATAACCCCACTTACCATATTCACCCATATTACTAATGAATTAATTTCACATTATTGGTTTTTAATTTTTTATCTCTCCTACATGTCAAAATGGTGTCTTTTTATTGGTTATTGATTTTCCTTTTTAGTCCATTGCTTCATATTAAAAAAACGTAAATATATAAATGGACATTCCACTTAATTTGGGTTAATTAAATTTTATGCACAATATTATATTAATTGCAAAAAAAACCCAATTTTCAAATTTCATCTATCCTACATGGCAAAATAGTGTCTTTTTATTGGTTAATGAGTTTTTTTTTTATTATAATATTTTCATTAAAAAAATCGTGGGACTGAAATGCAATTATGTTCCACCACATATATCACATATTATGATTATTTTCAAAATAACCCAACTTACCATATTCACCCATATTACTGATGAATTAATTTCTCAATAATGATTTTTAAATTTTATCTCTCCTACATGTCAAATTGGTGTCTTTTTATTGGTTATTGATTTTCCTTTTTAATCCATTGCTTCATATTAAAAAACGTAAATATATAAATGGACATTCCACTTAATTTGGGTTAATTAAATTTTATGCACAATATTATATTAATTGCCAAAAAAACCCAATTTTCAAATTTCATCTATCCTACATGGCAAAATAGTGTCTTTTTATTGGTTAACGAGTTTATTTTTTATTATAATATTTTCATTAAAAAGTTGTGGGACTGAAATGCAATTATGTTCCACCACATATATCACATATTATTATTAATTTCAAAATAACCCAACTTACCATAGTCACCCATAGTATTACTGAATTAATTTCACATTAATGATTTTTAAATTTTATCTCTCCTACATGTCAAAATGGTGTCTTTTTATTGGTTATTGATTTTCCTTTTTAATCCATTGCTTCATATTAAAAAACGTAAATATATAAATGGACATTCCACTTAATTTGGGTTAATTAAATTTTATGTACAATATTATATTAATTGCCAATAAAACCCAATTTTCAAATTTCATCTATCCTACGTGGCAAAATAGTGTCTTTTTATTGGTTAATGAGTTTTTTTTATTATAATATTTTCATTAAAAAAATCGTGGGACTGAAATGCAATTATGTTCCACCACATATATCACATATTATTATTAATTTTAAAATAACCCAACTTACCATAGTCACTCATAGTAGTAATGAATTAATTTCACAATAATGATTTTTAAATTTTATCTCTCCTACATGTTTATTTTTAAAGTAGTATAGATAAAATAGGTAATTACATCAATTTATATTAATTACTTTTTTTGTTACCTTTTTTATATTCCCTAACTCTACTATAAATTAACATTCAACATGATGTACATTCTTCAACTTTTCCACATACTTTTTTTTTCTGTTTCGGAGATATGGAGAGAATTCTTGAAAAAGAATTGCATTGGTATCACCTACATGCAATGGTATATTCATCATAGTCTCTTTTTTAGTGTAACAATGAATTATTGCTTTATTTTGTATCTGATTTCTTCATTCAATTTTATATGTAGCCTTTAAAGAATGCTTTTGTTGAGGCTTCTCGGTTGACCGGATTGTCTACTATCAATATTCGATACGAGGAGGGAAATCATTTTCAAGTTGCGGTATCTTCGCGCCAAAAACATGGAAAAATGTATATGTTGTTGACTAAGGGTTGGACAGAGTTTTGTTACGCACATAACATGGTTTGCGGCAACACGTATTCTTTTTTTTTTTAACCAATGGGATGATGTACTTGAGGTGTGGCACGGCCCAGCCTTTCCAACGATATGATATGTCTTCGCCCTCCTTAAAGTTTTATTATTAATAATATGAGTTGCATCGATTTATAAATAATTTCAATTTTTTTTAGTGTTCTATTTATCATGTTGAAAGAGCATTGTATACCATTAACATAATTGTGCGCATCCACACGAAAACGAATACCCATAAAATAATTAAATAAATATGTAGAAACGATAAAACAATTATAATATATTACAAAAATAGTCACAATATATATCACGTATTTTTAAATAAAAGAATCCATTAAATCAATAGAATCAATATACATATTTAAACAATATATTTCGTTATTTTTATAAGCAATTTTAAATGTTCAAAAAGCATAACCATTATATATAATAGTGTGTAATTAACATGTTTGAAATTTATATTGTTTTTTCCCTAATCCGTTTTATATGTATAAATAAATATGTATATATATATATATATATATATATATATATATATATATATATATATATATATATATATATATATATATATATATATATATATATATATATATATATATATATATATATATATATATATATATATATATATATATATATATATATATATATACATATATATATATATATATTACAAAAATATATATATATATATGTATTTCTTTTTATACGCAATTTTGAATGTTCAAAAACCATAACCATTATATATAAAAAAAAATTGCGTATAAAAAAAATACATATATATATATATATATATTTTTGTAATATATATATATATATATATATATATATATATATATACATATATATATATATATATATATATATATATATATATATATATATATATATATATATATATATATATATATATATATATATATATATATATATATATATATATATATATATATATATATATATATATATATATATATATATATATATATATATATATATACTCTCCTATATAGATATAGATATAGATATATAAAATCAATAAAATATGTATACTTATTTTAACAATAGAATCCGTGTATAATATATTTAATTTTTATGGATATGTTCAAACAATATAGTTTTTATTTCCTTTATACTAATTAATATCAATTTAATCTTTCATATTTATGTAGGTTATCTATAATTAACATAAATTAGGCATATAAATATGTTCATAATCGAAAATTATGCAGCTTATTTATCGGAAATTGCTTATAGATAGTTCATTACATGTAATATGAATAGTTATTAACTATAATTTACTCTAATTATGGAACTATTAATTAATTGAATTCCATTTACTATTATGATTTACGAAATAATAGAATCCGTATACACAATATATATATATATATATATATATATATATATATATATATATATATATATATATATATATATATATATATATATATATATATATATATATATATCCGTAACAATACAATGGAAACATGCTTTTTTTATGAAGATGTAATCTTTTATATTTATGTAGGTGATCTAAATTTAATATAGATTAGGCATATAAATATATGCCTAATTGTAATTTATGCATTTTATTTATAGGAAATTGCTTAATTTTAGTTAATTACATGGAATATGAATATTTATTAACTATAATTTACTCTAATTCGGTACTATTAAATATAATTGTATTTTATTTACTATAATTACGGAACTAAAATTTAGGAATTATAATTTTACTTCCATGATTGTATTTCATTTACTATGATTTAGGAATTATTAAATATCATCATATTACATATACACGGTTCATTTCATTGTTATTCTAAACTGCAGGATAATATTGTTCTCTCGATACTTCATCAGCCGACCATCGTCTTCTTTTTGTGAATCGTGAGTATAATATTATTTTAGAATAATCTTTTACCTTTTTTTTTTTAATTTTTTTCTTTCACGATACCCGAGCATATGAATTAATGTAACTTTATCATATAGATTATATATTATACTTTATGCATATTTTGGAATATATATAATTCAAGAGTTGTTATCGTATATTCATCTTTTATTGTTTGATTTAATTCACTAACAAATTTTTGATTACGTGTATTAAACACATATAGATGTCAAGGCAAGTAGATCTCATTAGAAACTTGGGAGGTGAAAAAAAGTCATGGAATCTCAAAATCCGTGTTTTGCACATTTGGAAACAGCCAAATTATTTTAAGAAAGATCTTCAAGACATGGAGATGATATTCATTGATGAACATGTGATTATTTTATTTTAATACATCAAATATGATTGTTAGGAAATTATATTTTTCACATTTGTTTTTTCATTACGCAGGGTGATACAGTGCAAGCTTCCATTAAGTATACACTGTTATACAGATTTGAGTCTAAGATCAAAGTGAACAGATGTTATGTAATGTCAAACCTATCTGCTTTTTTTAGTGTCAATACCTACAAGCATGCCTTGAATGACTATAGAGTCACTTTTGAATATACATCTACAGTGAGAGAAGTTGACGTTCCGTCCATTCCAATGTATTCATTTAAGTTCACACCTTACGCAGATATACAACAAGCGTCAAACAACAATGAGTATACGATAGGTATTAAATTTTTCCATTGATATTTTTCTTAATATTTAACATTTATTTACTGGATGTATTCTTACAATTGTTTAATATTAATTGCAGATGTTATTGGTTCGCTTTTGTCGATAGGTTCATTGAATCACCTATCGGGTGGAACAAAACAAAACATTCCATTTGAACTTGAAGATATTGAGTATTTTCAAAAATCACTAAAATATATTTTTTTTGGATTTTAAATCATTTATGTTTTCATGTGTTTTACATATCAATTATCATTTTATTTGTTATGCAAGTGGTTCGAAGGTCAACTGTTTGTTATGGGGAAAGTTTGCTGAATACATACTTCAACGAATTCAAGATATTGGTGTAGGGCCGTATATTGTTGTAATACAATTTGCAACGACTGAGATAAAGAATGGTATTAGTTTGTTCAGTAATTTATTTTATGCATCATGTATAATTAATGTTAGGTTCATTTATTACATTTCACTATTATTGTTATGTTTTCGTAGGTGAAGTTCAGGTATCTAACCATTGGCATTCATCACGCGTGCTTATAAATGAGGATATACCTGCAATTAATGAGTTCAAATCGAGGTTACAATTGTATATTTAAATGCATTAATTACGTTTTTTTAAAATTTATTTTTTTCATTACGATTTATTTGCATGTAACTTTTCATTTTAGTCTCATTCGGAGTAAACTAAATAGTGGTCAAGTGATAAGTCAAAAATCGTCGCAGTCTTCTTACTCGATGGAAGATGATTTCATACGTATGACTGTCAGAAAAAATTTGGACGAACTGAGTGACACAAATGAGGTAATAACGATGTATTTGCTACATTATTTATTCGTACATTTTCACTAAAAATACTAATAGGAATCATTTATCAAAATTCATTATAACTATACTTAACTGATGTTTATTTTCACATTTTAGCCTGGCAAATATGTTCTATTGGCCACTATTAAGGGTCTTGTGAAAACATCAAAGTGGTGGTACAATGGTTGCATTAAGTGTAATATATCTGCTAGACAAGATTCAAAAATGTGGTACTGTCACGTTTGCAAAGCTCATTGGCCTACTGCTAAGCCAACGTATGTACTATTTTTTTTTCTTTGGGCTAATTATATTACTATTCTACAAATACTTTTCATTCACATTTTGTTATTCTCTTTAGTTATAAAGTTGAAGTCATTGTCATAGACAATACAAATTCAGCTTCGATGATTGTATTTGGGAAATAAGCTGAAAGGATGCTAGATATTCCTGTAGAAGCATTAATTCAAACAGTCCAAAACAGGGTACATTGATCAACCACTCATCCTTTTTTTTTTATCTAAAATATACATTTTTTTAGAGTAATCAATTAATTTTGTATTTTTATCATTTATTTATTTTTAATGCTATGAAGGGAGAAGAACCTGTGGAGTATCCTATGGAACTTGAGGGGTTAATTGATCGAAGAATATTATTCAAAATTGCTATCAAGGGTGATAATGTTGCCAATGAAGATCATAAAACCTACAGTGTTCAAAAAGTTTGCACAGATGATGCTATCATTGCTTCATTCTTGAAGCATTACGAAATGGATGCGGTATTGATAATTAACTTTAATATAATTCTTTCTTTTTATTTTAATACGTGGTTTTGAATGTGTATGTATTTTATAATATTGCAGAAACATGATAATGGTCCATCGTCGCTGAGTGTCAATTATGACAACGATGGGTGTGTCTTCTCTTCAAAGGTTGACAATTTATTTTTGATTAATTGTTCATATGTTGCACGTAAGAGATGTTTCACATATACACAAATATTTTACGTAATTCTTTGCTAATTTATAGGACTCTGGAACATGTTCTAATTTTAACGATGGCATTGTGGATGGTGATATCACAACTAATGCTATTGTGGATGATGATGTCAACGCTATTACTCCAATGAAGCGATCCTACGATTGTATTTTAGATAGTATTCTCAATGATCCTACCGTCCAGCAATCATCCACCAAATTATTGAAAAAGATCAAACAAGAGAAAATGGAGTAATGTATTATTTAAATTTATTCGTCATTTTTTGTTATTCATTTCGATTTTCTTTGGTATTTCGTATTTAGAGACATAATACGTATTTCTATTTTGGGACAATGTCCTTAATACTTTTGCATGAAGTTTATTTCAATAAAGTTACTTATGTTTTTTAATGCGGCAAAAGTATTTATTCATTTATGCCAAAATGAATTATGAATATAAATAAAATTGTTTATATATTTGAACATTAATTGCGTTACAAAGATTATACATTGACATACGAAAGAGAGTACCCATATAGATAACATTGTTATTTTTACGTAAATATTTGTATTTATAAATATAATAATCTATATTATATTCTACGATCTACTTAATATATTTTATGAAACATTTACGTATGAATCAGATTAATCACCCATGTGTTAATATATTTTCAAATAAAATTGATAAATTAATACCAGTTAAAATAATTTTTATAATTACATGTATTAAATTAACAATAATTAATTGTTATAACATGTTTAGTAACCAACTTATTCACACGTAAATGCCTCTTTCAATATGGAAATTAAATTCTACTAAAACCTATTAATATTTATGTTTTTTAATCTCGAGTTGTGTTTATGGTAATAGGATCCAATATTTTCAGTAAAATATACATTATTTAAGGCAAATATATTAATCATAGATTTTTAGTTTTTTTTCTATTAACTTTGACATTAATTTTGAAATCCGTGGACTGTAATAATTAAATAGTGATATGAATATAGTGTGTGTATTTTATAACTTTATTTTAAATACTCATATATTTTGAAATATTTTGATTATAGAAAGAGTATTAATTTATGCAATGTTAACTTAAATCAATTATATTTTTAAAATATCACCATATATTAGTTATTCCTAGATTAAAGCTCATTTTAAAATTTGAATTTTTAATTTTTAATCTACTTTCCAAATTATGCGTATATTCCAAACTATATAATCTACCTAACCCAATGTTATTTTCAATAATCAAACCACATTCTTCAAATTATTGTACGTAAATATTTTCACTCAAGAAAATATTTTTAAATTTATATTTTCAATAATCAAACCACATTCTTCAAATTAATTTATATTTTTTAATCGTTCTTTCACCCCACATTTATTTACGCACAATACTGTACGGATTTTATTACCCCCTTCCCTCTCCCATTTTTTTAATCTTTCAATCCCGAATCCAAATTTGTTCGAGGTGAAAATGGAAGTTCAACTAAAATTATGCGTACTTTGCAACAACCATTTTGATCGCAATTTGGATCCATGTATTCATGCAGAGAATCTATCAAAGTCGAACTGCGCACGGGGCCATGTTTTATATGTGGTGTAGTTGAAACAAAAGATTACAAAACCTTTTTCAATTGTGGGTTGTGTGAATGTGTGTTTACACATTATATGTGTATACCGCCGAATGAACGTCGGCACTCTGGCTCTGTATGGAGGTGTGGTCAATGCGATTGGTCTTTCAACATGGCGATGTATCAACCATTTTCTAACGAAAATGAATTTCTTTTTGATGACAATTAATGTAAATAACATTAATGCCTCACTCATCTACTTTGAGAGGAAGTTTACATTCTAAGATCTCCACAAGAAGGTAATATCATTTCTTAATGTGAAATTTTCATTGAATGTTATCATAAACTTATCATTATATTTATTCTAATCTTTTTCATTTGCATACGTTATAGTATATACGCAAATCTTTTGCTAAGAATCATGGGTTGATTGGCAAAAACTACATCGATGTTGAGTTTCTCGGTGGTACAACGAGGAATATTAGAGTACGTACAACAAGAAGACGTAAAAAACCTAATGTCTACCTCACTATTGGCTGGAAATCGTTTTGTTCTTCCAACAACATGGTTATTGACAATACATATTCGTTTGCGTTTGACACTACAAGAAATATAATTATTGTTGCGAATGTCGATTAGATTATTATGTTTTATATTTAAATCGTATTATCAATAAATTAATTACTTATTCAAAAATATTCCGTACAAATATTTTTACTAATTAAATTGATTAAGCAATGATACCTACATAAATTTCCTTATTTAACCACTTTAGTATCTTTTTATATGTATTCAATTCATGTAATTATGCCACATTCCTAGCTTTAAGAATTTATGTCCAATTTAAATATTCATATTATATGAATATTTACATAAGTATACCATAGACAAATAACATATATCATTCACCAATGTTCATTACATGGAATATGAATATTTATTAACGATAATTTATTCTAATTTAAGAACTATTAATTAATTATATCCCATTTACTATGATTTAGGAAAGAATATAATCCGTATCATTCACTGTTAGTGTACGAAAAAAATCATTTCCAACATATACAGAAAAATTGACTAAGAAAAAGAAAGGTATTATATCAAGTATTTTTTTTAGCAATAAAAAACAAGTGGCATTAATTAAATGGGGAGTAATTGTGGTGTCGATGCTATGTTAGACGTTAATACTGTTATCTTTGTACAATTACTGCTAAATAATTATAAATAAATGAATTTTATAATAAAGAAGTTATGTTGTTATTAAAACAGATGACGTTGAGTACTGTCGCAATGGTGTATCTACATCGTGTGAAGATCATTTACAAGTTACAAAATCTTATTATGAATCAAATAAAATGTGTGATCTTATTTTCTAGGACTAATTTTATGTTTTATTAAATGATTAAGTGTGCAATACATGTAGACAATATTCCATTTTTTTCTTTCATTTCTATAGAAGCTGAATGTTTACTATTATGTTAGTTGTACCGTGCGGAATGGAAAGAAGATGGCTAGGAGTCATAAAACAATTGACTCTGTAACACGTATGTTGGATATGACATATGTTGGTAGATGAGGATTTACAGACGTTAAGAGACAATTCTTCCAACAGCGGAGGTAATTATCTTTGTCATCATCTCATAACGTATCTCATTGCTATGCGTTATTTGTCAGTATATTTTTCTACTGTAATGATAATTTTTTGTTCATAAATGTAGATTCTGAATATGTTTCAAACGATGAGAATAGTGACGATGCAGTTGACGATACTGGTAAATATCATTTGAATCTAACAACTTTTAATCTTAACATTACTAATTATATAAATTCATTACATTTTTTTAGATGAATAATATTATTTAGTTAATTTTGGATAGATTATGAAGATCTTGGAGACCAGACGTATGAATGTCCTTTTTGTGTTTCAATGATGTGGTACGGTGAAAGAATTGACAAGCATAGACAAACATCCAGGCCCAAATTTGGCTTATGTTGTATGTCCGGGAAAGTCCAGCTCCCAAAAATAAGAGATGCACCTCCTACACTTAACAATTTAGTGTTTGACACTGATCGGAGGAGCAAACATTTCCAAGAGAACGTACGATCGTATAATATGATATTTTCTTTCACGTCGCTTGGTGGAAAAGTGCAGACATGTATTAATGACGGATCTGGTCCATACACATTTCTGTTACACGGACAGAATTACCATCTACTGGGCAGTTTATTGCCGGAAGAAGGCACTAGGCCTAAGTTTGCCCAACTTTACATTTTTGACACAGAAAATGAGATTCAGAATCGAATTGATGCCGCCAGGTAATTTTTTCGGAATTATATTCATGTTCTAAGGAATATAGAGCTTACAAATTATAATTATATTATTTTTTATTTCACAGGTCCGGAAATCAATCTAACAATCTTGACCCAGCCATCGTTGCATCGTTGAAAGATATGATTGACGGTAACAATGTACTTGCACAGCATTACCGTGCAGTTCGAGATCGTTTTTCCAATGATGGCCATCAAGGAGTAAAACTCAGATTGGTAAAGAGTCGCAGTACTGATGGCAGGACGTACAATCTTCCTAACGCAAGTGAAATAGCAGGCTTGATCGTTGGTGACTTTGACACACAAGGGGGTGTTAGAGATATTGTAGTTGAGACGCGCTCAAATAAGCTTCAACGAATCAGTGAGCTCCATCCTCTTTACTTGCCTCTACAGTATCCTCTTTTATTTTCTTACGGTGAAGATGGTTATCGAGACGATATCAGTTTGAGAGAATCTTCATTTGCTGATAATAGAAAACGAAGGAAGGTAAGCATGCGAGAATTCTTTGCATACCTAATTCAGAAACGGCATGGAGAACATTCGTTACTTTTGCATTCCAAGAAGTTATTTCAGCAGTTCTGTGTTGATGGATTTTCGATGGTTGAGTCACAGAGGTTGAATTTCATAAGGTTCAATCAGGATTAACTTAGGGTTGACATGTACAAGGGTATCGAAGAAAAGATTTTTAAAGGAGACACTGAGGGTAAATCTATTGGACAACGCATTATAATTCCAGGGTCGTTCACCGCAGGTGCAAGGTATATGTTTAACAACTTCGTTGATGCTCTTCAAATATGTAACTAGATTGGATTTCCAACCCTCTTCATCACCATCACATAAAATCCCCAATGGCCAGAAATACAAATGGTGTTAAAAGATACAAATCTCAGGTCGGAGGATCGGCCAGACATTCTGTGTCGTGTGTTCAAAATGAAGCTCGATAGTATGATGACGGAAATCAAGAAGGGCCGTATATTCGGACGTATTAGAGCATGTGACTATTTAATTAGATATCCATTTATAATTAAACATTTAATACGTTTATATAAATTAGATAATTTAGTCATGTGCGAGTTTAACTACTTTTTGCTTCATTAACTAAATTAATTCATATTTTTTAATACCGTATGTTTTCATTTTTTATGCAGATGTCTGCACAATTGAATTTCAGAAACGAGGTCTACCGCATGCACATATTTTATTGTGGTTGCATGATGACGACAAGCCAAAGAATCCAGAAGAAATTGACAGGATCATATGTGCTGAAATTCCTGACGAAGAAAACGACATAAAGATGTACCAGTTGGTGGAGAAGTATATGATACATGGACCGTGCGGTCAGGCGAATTTGAAATCTCCATGTATGAAAGATAGAGTTTGCACGAAACGATTTCCAAAGCCGTTTGTGCAACACACTGAATCAGATGCAGATGGATTTACAGTGTATAGGAGAAGGGAAGATGGCAGAACAGTTACGAAGAAGAAGACTACTGTTGATAATGGGTTTGTGGTCCCCTACAATCGTATATTGTTGAGTAAATACCGAGCTCACATTAATATCGAGCTATGCAACCAAAACAAGTCAATTAAATACCTGTTCAAATACGTAAACAAGGGGCATGACCGAGTCACAGCGGCATTTTATGAGACACGCAATACAGATGGCTGTGCTGAGATTCGTGATGAGATAAAGATGTACTACGACTGCAGATATCTTTCGGCGTGTGAGGCAATGTGGAGGTTGTTTAACTTTGATATTCACTACAGAGACACGTCCGTACTTAGGCTAAGCTTTCATCTCCCCGATCATCAGCCAATTGTCTTCAATGAAAACCAGTCGTTACAAAGTGTGTTGGATAGGCCATCTGCCAAGCAAACTATGTTCCTGGCGTGGTTTGAGGCCAACAAGAACTATCCACATGCAAGGGACTTGAGGTAGGGAGATTTTCCACAACAATTTTTGTATAAAGAGGATTCTCGAACTTGGGTGCCAAGGAAAAAAGGATTTTCTATCGGTAGGATTGCGAATGTTCCCCCTGGAAAGGGGGAAGACTATTACCTTAGGTTGCTACTTAACATTCAAAGGGGATGCACGTGCTACGAGGACATCAGAAAAGTTTTTGACATCGTCTACCCTACGTTCAGGGATGCATGTTATGTGTTGGGTTTGCTAGATGACGACAAAGAATACATAGATGCAATAAAAGAAGTGAATACTTGGGCATCGGGGGATTATATAAGAAGGTTATTTGCGGTTATGCTGCTTTCCAATAGCTTAAGTCGGCCCGAACATGTTTGGCAAAGTTGTTGGTTGGATTTGGCTGAGGGTATTGCTTACAAACAACAACGTCTTCATAAAAATCCAGGTATGACAATTTGTATGGCATTGTATTCAATTAGATTTTACGTATTAATCATTCTTTTAATATTGTCTCTGTACGATTTCAACTAGATGCACATAATTTATCCATTTTTTTATTGTTGAAGATTTACATATATCGGATGAAAGCTTGAAGAACTATACTCTCACCGAAATAGAAAAAATATTGCAAAGAATGGTAAAAGCCTGCAAAATTACGCGCCTATGCCAGTTCCAATCGAATACTCATATGAGGACACATAAAACATATTGGTGTTAGATGAACTGGATTACGACCGGTTTGAAATGGGTAGAGAACTTCAACAGTGTCTTGCTTCCATTACAGATGAGCAAAGAAAGGTTTATGATGTAGTCATGGATGCAGTAACCAATGACAGTGGTGGAATGTTCTTTCTATATGGCCATGGTGGAACGGGAAAGACGTTTATATGAAAAACTCTTTCGGCTGCAGTTCGTTCGAAGGGAGAGATTGTAATTAACGTTGCATCGAGTGGTATAGCATCGTTATTGCTCCCCGGTGGAAGAACAGCTCATTCTCGATTCGGACTACCCATAAATGTACATGAGAGTTCCACCCGCAGCATATCGCAACAAAGTCCACATGCAGAGTTGCTCATAAGGGTAAAGCTTATTATATGGGACGAGGCTCCTATGATGCATAGATACTGTTTTGAAGCCCTTGACAAGACAATGAAGTCAATATTACAGGCTGACAAACCCTTTGGTGGTAAGGTGGTTGTTCTTGGAGGTGATTTTAGGCAGATTTTACCAGTTGTGCTCAAAGCATCAAGGCAGGACATAGTACATGCTACGATAAACTCCTCTCCGCTGTGGAATTTCTGTCGTGTCATGAAGTTGACTAAGAACATGAGATTGCAGTCATGCTCTTCTCCATCTAATATGGATGAGATAAAAGAATTTGGAGACTGGATACTGAATGTTGGTAATGGGGATGTTGGGGAAGACAATGATGGTGAAGCTTCGATAGAGATTCCAGATGACATGTTGATTGGT
This sequence comes from Erythranthe guttata, assembly GCF_056151865.1. Classification (NCBI taxonomy): domain Eukaryota; kingdom Viridiplantae; phylum Streptophyta; class Magnoliopsida; order Lamiales; family Phrymaceae; genus Erythranthe; species Erythranthe guttata. The sequence continues at coordinate 4,940,946 of NC_142540.1, forward strand.
GATTCAGAAGATCCATTCAGAGACTTACTCGAATTCGTTTACCCGGATTTGTTGAGTAACATGTACGATCGAGATTATTTTCAAGGGAGGGCAATTCTTGCACGAACTAATGAATGCGTCGAGTCTGTGAACGATCACTTAATGTCTATCCTTCCAGGAGAGGATAAGGTGTACCTGAGCTCAGATAGTATGTGTAGGGACGAGCACACAACAGAGGATAATGCAGAAATTTATTCGACTGAATTCCTCAACACAATAAGATGCTCCGGAGTTCCTTCTCATGCGTTGAGGATCAAGGTTGGTACACCCGTTATGCTAATAAGAAACATCGATCAAGCTAGAGGATTGTGCAACGGTACCAGACTTCAAATTATTAGAACTGGCATTCACGTTCTGAGTTGCAAAATTCTTTCCGGAAAAAATATCGGTGACATGGTGTTCATTCCTCGGATGACTTTAATACCATCTAACTCCGGACTGCCAATTAAATTTCAGAGAAGACAATTTCCGTTGATTGTTTCTTTTGCAATGACGATAAATAAAAGCCAAGGCCAAACTCTTTCGCATGTTGGTTTGTATCTTTCTAGGCCTGTCTTCAGCATGGTCAACTATATGTTGCAGTGTCCAGAGTTAAGAGCAGAGGTGGCATTAAGATATTCATCAAGTCGGATTCGGGTGAACTCACCAATGTTACTAGAAATGTCGTGTACAAGGAAGTATTTCATCGAATTTGAAGGTAGAAAATATTTTCGTATTTATCATTTATTCGTGTAACATGTTTTTTATTTTATTTTTAAAGAATTTATTCTTTTGCAGGTGTTTCTTATCTATATATTTTCCCTGGTGCGATGTTATTTTCAGTCATTTTCCTAGGGTGTTCGGTGCAATTCTTATTATCTTTAAGATTTATTTTTGACGATATATTACTATTTAATAGTATTCTTATATCATAACTATGAAGAACATGACACTTATAACATATTTTTATTATTGTTGGTCGATTACGTTATGTACTTAAATTCGGTGACCGTGATAATTGATATATGCGTAAATTTATTTTTGAGACATGTATTTACAGTTAGAAATATGTCGCCCCGTGCATCGCACGGGTGAATACTAGTGTATAATAATAAAGGCTACCAACAATCTTAAAATATTGTACATTAATTACATTGTTTCACGAAAAATCTTTTACCGCCTCGTCTTCACTTACATATGTTAAATCTATGAAGGTTTCTTGCAAGGCTACTTCTTGACCAACTAACTTCCTAAACATTATAATCCTTGATTTCATACCGGAAGTCTTCCAACCATCCGTTTTTTCATCATGGTACCGTCACTAATAATCCGCCATAGGAGATATAGGACAATTCATTTTAACTCCCACCCAACATTATAGGTATCATTTCCTCGTTTTGTCCCTTTAATCTAAATGTGCAATTACATTTTTTAGAACCCGTCATCCTCTTTCCCTCTCCTTGGTCATCCTCACCGGCTTTCTTCTTCCCACGATACTTACCCGCACGCTCACATGCGAGTACAACATACGGTTTTCTACGCCCTTTCAATCCCGTATTTGAAACGAAAATGTTTATCACTATTCCATGGCGTCTACCAACTCCTTTAACCCAATCGAGTAGAGCTTCCAGTGTCTCAAATATTTGCTCGTCAAATAATTCATTTAAATAATCATCCATCAATCCCCTAGGTTGCTGTACGAAAGTATGGGAAAATGGTCTTAAAAAGCCACAGATAATAAAATCGGTACTTAAAAATCGATTTTTGTAGTACAAGTCGACATGACAATACCGATAATACAAAAACAAATCGGTGTTGTCATGCCGATTTGTACTACAAAAATCGGGTTTAAAGTACCGATTTTTATTAAAATAATCGGAATGTAGTTGCCGATTTTAGTAACAAAAATCGGTATCTGCAGACCGATTTTTGGTATAGTCGATTTTTTTTCCCAACAAAAAAAAAACGACCCAAAATAAAAAATAAACGGTTAAAACATACTTCATTGTGTTCTCCACCATCGTAAACCGCCATATTATTGGTTTTTAGTTCCATCGTGAATGTTTGGTATGTATTTGATAATTTTGTGTGTAGAGTTTCTTGGTGGGTTTGTGAAGAAGAAGGAGAAGAATAAGGAGATTTTTAAGTCGTGAAATAAGGAAGAGGGGTTTCTGAATTTATGTATTTATTTGTTTGGTCATGCATAAAGGAAATATTTTTTTTTAATTTTTTATTGTTTGTGTTTTTTATTTGGTTTTAAATTTCATTAAGGATAAATTAGTATTTTTATGTTGCAGGTCTTGAACTAATAAAAAAATAAGTTTGCATATAACCGCCGCCAATCCACAATTACAAAATTCCACAACTTCCTTTGTGCAAGACAACACAAACAAAACCCAGTTCTCACAAATTCTTCAAAAAAAAAAATTCTTCATCTTCTCCAAAAATCCTCAACACCCAAAGGCAAAAACCATCAAATCTTACTAAAACATGCAAATGATAACATTATGGAGTCACGAAACATCAACAAGGAGAATTCTATAGAAAAAGTAGAAAACAAACTACGAATGAATTTATTTTTATAGTTAGGTGATCAATTTTTAAGTTTTCAAAAAGAAAATTCGCGCAGACAAAATTTGACATTTAGATGTTGATTTTTTTATCAAAAAATCGACATCAACTCTAGATGTCGATTCTTGTGACAAAAATCGACATTTACATGTTGATTTTGATTACAAAAATCAACATCTAAATGTCGATTTTTCACCAAAAAACTCAACATTCAGATTTTTTGCCAAAAAATCGACATCTAAATGTGGATTTTTCACCGAAAAATTCAACATGTACAAATCAAAATTTCTTCTTCTTCTTCTTCTTCTTCTTCTTCTTCTTCTTCTTCTTCTTCTTCTTCTTCTTCTTCTTCTTCTTCTTCTTCTTCTTCTTCTTCTTCTTCTTCTTCTTCTTCATCTTCTTCTTCTCTTCCTTTTCAAGCACCCGTAGTTGGGCGTCGGCAATTCTTTTCGCCTTGTGTTCTTCTTTTCTTCCGCTAGAGCATTCCCTCTCGTTTTCCAATTTCATTTTTTTCTTCTTTTTTTGGTCTTGCAATAGGTAATTAAGTCTAATTTGAATGAATAATATCAAAATCAATATTAAGGTTATATTTGTAATCTTCAGTCTTGTTCTTAATAAATTTATTTATATTTTGGTCTTACATCAAATGAGATATCGCTCTTAGAAATTTTGAGATTGCAAATAAGTACAACCTTTTTCTTCTATTAACAGAACAATTAAGAGAACAAATTTATAAGCAGATAACCGGGTCACAAAAACAAACAACCGAAATGCAATTAGGGGAAAAGATTACCTCCCAATTTGAAATACAAGCCAACTTAGCAAGGTGATGAGCCGCAAAATTATATCATATATAAATAAGAATATATTTGTAAAACGTGCATTGCATGTATACATTTTTTATTGATAAAAAATATATTAAAAACTAAAAGGGATTATTTCACAAACACCTCTCATATGCATTGTCCAATTAAGAGAGGTCTTCTTTTTTTTTTTTTTTTCTTTTTTTATGATAAATCCAAAATATTATAATTTAATTAATTATAAACAATTTAATTCACTATTATACCCTTTACCTAACCCTATAGCTCACGTTGTTATTATTTTCTCTTTTTCTCCAGAGTTCTTTTATCTCTCTTCTTTTAACAATAGCCGCCTCTCTTCTCCCGATCTCTTCTCCAAATCTTGGCCCTCTTCACCGAGGGTGAGGAATCCCGTAACCAATCAAAAAATCTCGACCCTCTTTGCCGAGGGTGAGAGATCCCATAACCAATCAAAAAAAATTTCCTCAGATTTCTTTTCTCTCTCTTCTTTTAACAGTAGCCGCCTCTCTTCTCCCGATATCTTCTCCAGATCTCGGCCCTCTTCTCCTGATTTCTTTTTCCTCAGATCTTTTTTAAGAATTTAGGTTTAATATATATTTTAATCAAAAAATTGGATATCATAACTAATTAAGAAAGAAGCTCACCGGCGTCCAAGCCACCACTGCGCAACCGAGCCATCAGCCGCCGTTTAAAATCCGGCGACGAATAATTGTCGCCACCGGCAACTTCTGCCAACGCCTCCTCCACCTCAGCATGAATGTTGCTTCTGACGGCGTCGTCTTGGTCGCAATTGAGAACTTCTTTAGAGAATCTTCGAGTTCGAAATCCGGAGAGTTGTTTTGATCTGATTCGTCGTCGTCGTCAATTTCTAGTTACGATGTGTTAATTATGAACATGTCCTGATTATGTTCAGTGGTATTATCTTAAGTGGTTTTCATTATTGTTACTATGCTAAGTAGGTTATGTGGGTGTTGGCTATTTGAAACTGAAAAAAAAAAGTTATAGGTGGTTCTGAATTACATATCTCTAAAGTCTGCACATATTATAACCAAGTTATTTTGTTTGTGTTGTTATTTGAAACCACTTAATGGTCTGTGTTGTATCTCTTTATTTGGGTTTTCAAGTATGGTGTTGTGATTTATGCCTAATTTAATTATGTGGTTTCGAATTATGTGGTTTTGAAAATGTCCTGTGGTTATGAATTATGTGCAGTTGATACAAATGTTGTGTGGTTTCTTTTTTTGTTGTGTGATTTGAACCTATTTTCTTGGATTCAGAATGAGAGCCTTTCCAATGGCGTAATTAACTTATAAGATTTTTTATTTTCGATTTTTCATTTCCTGTATATGTGTGTGAAGTTGAACTTGGTCTGATGTGTTTTATTACCACAGCTCGTGGACGGCTACTGCAAAATTCTTTCGATACATCAGCAACAATGCGCCATCAAGAATGATGATTGTACGAGCAATAATCGTAAAATATACGGAGTGTCCTTTATAGTAGTTTTATATCTTCTTTTTCGCAGAAATTTTGATGTGTTCTTGTTAGAATTCATAGTGATTTTCGATGTTTATATAGTTGTGTACTTTTTTTTTTTTTTGATAATGCAGGAACCCGCAGCCAACCAATTTATATAGTTGTGTACATAAAGTGGTTTTCATGTTTATATAGTTGTTTTATACATAGTGGTTTTCATGTTTATATAGTTGTTTATACGGAGTGGTTTTTATAATGTCAGACTTTGTCTTTGATAAATTTATGGTGATTTTCAACAATTTTATAGTGGTTTTCATTAAATTTTGTACATATTTATATATAATTTTATATACATAGTGGTTTTTTATGTTGACATAGTTGTTATGCATAGTGGTTTTCAAGTTTACATAGTCGTTATACAGAGTTGTTTTCATGTTACATAGTTGTTATACATAGTAGTTTTCGTGTTTATATAGTTGTTTATACATAGTGGTTTTCATGTTTATATAGAGTGGTTTTTATTTAAAAAACTGGATAGAAAAAAAAAATCATTTAAAAAATTGAAATTAAGAAAAAAGAAAAACCACAAAAAACGAAAATAAAAATAAAATCATTTTTTTAAATTAAAATAAAAAAACATGAAAAATATAAATAAGAAAAAAGTAAAATTAAAATAAAAAACTGAAAAAAAAATAATAATAAAATAATTACAAAATTTTCTTTTAAATCGAAATAAAGAAAACTATTAAACAAAATAAAAAAGAAAAGGAAAAAAAAGACCGAATTGGCGTGATGAGGGGAATAATTTAGGAGAAGATTTGGGTGTAGATTATGAATATTTTTTTTTTAATATATGATTTTTCGGATTTAGTAGATTTATCGCAAATATCATTTATAAATAAACGATTTATCAAATGAAGAATGTGTGTACGATTGAATTGAATATTACAGACTGAAACTTTACTAAAAATATAAAGATTAAAGCAAATTGTAATTGGCCAACTGAAATCAAGGGCATCAGTCATAACAGTCTGCTAAAGTTTCAAAAACCAAATTAAAGACCGCTGATTTATTGAAATTGATGCGAGAAAAAGCCGCACGAGTGTGCCGAGAAAGAACACCTAAGAAACAGAGTGGAAAAATAGTGCTTTTGGATAGAGGGGTTTCTGTAAGAATTGATCCCCATATGGATTTGAATTTCCCGGCCGAGGAAAATGAAAGTTTGTGTGTAAAGGAGGAGGAAATCATTGCATTGAAAGAGCACACCGAGTGTTCGACGAAAGTCCCTGAAGAGAAAGAGAGCGGCGAAAGTGAAGATAGAGAGATGGAGCTTGATAAGAAAGAAGAGGCGACGGAGAATGATGTGAAGAATGGGGATTTTATGAAGAGAGCGTCGAAGAGGAAGTCACTTCAGTTGGCAAAGGAGAAAATTGGGAAATTGAATGAAGAAGTTTACGAATGGGAGAGGCCGAAAAGGGGTCCGTGGAGAAAGAGGAAGGGGGTAGAAAATGAGGATACTTGTGATGAGAGTGTGGAGGAATTGAAAACTGGGTTAGCGGAGATTCCGAAAAGAAGGGGGAGAAAACCGAGGAAAGATGCAGTGGGGGAGCAAGTTGAAAGGGACAAGAATGAAGGGGCGATTGAGAAAACTGGAGGAGGAAGATATTCGTGTAGAACTAGTATGGAAGCTGGTGATGAGAGTGTGGAGGAAGTGAAAACTGGGTTAGTGGAGATCCCGAAAAGAAGGGGGAGAAAACCGAAGAAAGATGCGGTGGAGGAGCAAGTTGAAAGGGACAATAATGAAGGGGGGATTGGGCAAAGTGGAGGAAGAGGAAGATTTTCCCGCAAAGCTAATGTGGATAAATCGGATAGTGCAGTGAGTTTCGAGTTTCTTTGTTTTACTGTCGTGTAAGTTTTTTTTTTTTTGAGTTATGTGGCTAATTAGTGGATTTAGCAGGGGAAGGAGGAGCGTAACACGTGTCACCAGTGCAAGAGGAACGATAAAGGAAGAGTTGTACGCTGTACCAAGTGTGATAGTAAGAGATTTTGTGTCCCTTGCATGACTAGATGGTATGTGATTTTTATTTATTTTACGGAATCAATTTTTATTGAGTTTGATCGGAAATTGTACCTTATTATGTTATGAATTCTATTATTCGATCAATGCTTCATTTTTGATCGGTGGTTAAGTGGCTAAAGTAACTGAATATGAGCTCTGAAACAAGTCAGTCTCATGCAGTTTGTATTTATTAAAATGTTTTACATTGTTGTACAAGATTACTCACAGGCATGTTGTGGTCTGGATTGAATGAATAATATTCTAATAAAGAGTTGGCCATGCAACCAATTTCACAATGTAGAACTATTTCGAGTTTATCTGTCTATTTTCTGTTTTTTCTGCGTTTGTGCTATATAATATTTTTGTCTACTGTAAGCGAGTTTTGGTTAAAGATTTCTCAATCTGCTATAGAGATGCAACATCAACACTATCTCATAATGTTTTCTTTATATATACATATAAACGTATGTTCAACTCCATCAGTGTCTGAAAAGAGACTTGTTCCCAGGTATCCTCAAATGCCGGAAGATGCTTTTGTTGAAGCTTGCCCCGTTTGTCGTAACAATTGCAATTGCAAGAGTTGCTTGCAACTGGATGGCCCAATCAGGGTTCGTTTTAATTTAATCTGCACTTGCTTTTATTTTCCTTTTGGTAGCAAATTGTCTTTCTTGCCCTTCCCTTTAGCTCAAGTGTTTGATTCTTCAGATTGTATATGTTTTTGTATTATGCATGCAGCATTTGAAGTTAGAATTGGAGTATGCTGACAAAGTAAAGATGGAGCACTCTAAATATATGCTGCGAATGCTTCTGCCCTTCTTAAAACAATTCCATGAAGAACAATTGGCCGAGAAGGAAATTGAGGCTAATATACAAGGTATTTCTCTTGCAGGGACTGAGATACCTTGGACGGTTATGTATGTGATGCTAACATGTCACGTAATTAATTGACAAGTCACAGGCTTTTATTTTGAACTCCTACACCCAAGATTTGTGAGCAAAATATTCCGAAAGTCATAAAAAAAAAATGAATTATTTATGTAGTGTTAACTGTGTATATTCATTTGAGATTCCTTAAGTATACATTCGAATACTTACTTGTTAAATAATGAAATTATGAAGTAAAGACAAGTTATTAGCTACCTAGTTTTCATAATATTTGACTTTAGTTCGCTCCGAACAGGATTACCAATTTCAGAAATAAAGCCACAGAAATCAAATTGCGACTCGGTCGAACGAATATACTGGTAGATAGATCTCACCATGACTCTGTTTTTTTTCTTCTTTTTTCCCCAATAAAGAGTTCTCTCAAGTTGCAAAAAAAGAGTCATTACTCTATGCATTTGTGCAGTGACAACTGTAAAACGTCCATTGTCGATTTTCACCGAAGCTGCCCAAGGTGTTCCTATGATCTCTGCATCACTTGTTGTCACGAGCTTTGCGAGGGACGCTTACGTGGCGGTGACAAAGAAGTGATCGTTGAATACATACGCCGCGACCTAAGTTACTTGCACAACGACAGTTATAAAATCGCCGAAGAAAGTAAAAATGCTACCCCAATAAAAAACGAACCTTCTTCTGAAGAAGTTGAAGTTGTAAAATCTGAATGGAGGGCTACAGAAAGAGGTATAATTCCATGCCCACCACAGCTTTTAGGGGGTTGTGGTGAAGGTATTCTTGAATTAAAGTGCATTTTTTCGGAGAATTGGGTCTCGAATTTGTTATCAAGAGCACGGAATTTTGAGAGCTTGTCTGAAAATTATGAGGAGGGCTCGTGCTTGAAGTGCGATAAATTTAGGAAAGCGGCTTCGAGGAAAGATTCGAGGGACAATTTTTTGTACTGTCCGAAAGCTAAAGAGATTCAAAATGAAGAGATGAAGCATTTTCAGTGGCACTGGTCGAAAGGCGAGCCTGTGATTGTGAGTGATGTGCTTGAAACTACGTTGGGTTTGAGCTGGGAGCCCATGGTTATGTGGCGTGCATTTCGGCAGAAAAGAAAGAAAGGAAGCGAAGTTTTAGTTGATGTGACTGCGATAAATTGCTTGGACTGGTGTGAGGTCAGCAACTTGATTCTATTTTTTGTCAATTTTTTTTCCTTTTTTAATTTTGTCGAACGGGAAAAAATGTGAAGTCTTTTATGTTGCATATGATGCTTGAACAGTTTAACTACTGCAATTTGACATGCATAATTGAAGGTTCTTTTTGAAATAATATGCACCGTTGGGATAGCTAAATAATATGTCAACTTGCACGTCATTGTTTCTAGACTAATTGCTACTGTGAAAGTTAGATATATCTCGCTGAACTGTTATTTGCGGATCCAGTTATATTTGCACGTCATTTTCTTCCTTTGCCATTCTCTTCTCTCTGTCTTTTCTTTGACGTCGAAGGTGCGTTTAGGATAGTGATAAACCTAATTTTAAACTTTCCTGGATTCCAACTGTGGCACACTATATGGCAAGCGTGCTTATTTGTTGGGTGATACGGCTTGTTAGAAAATCATTACTTCTTATCGGGTTTGAATTAGGTAGTTATATTTCTGATGTGTTGAGTCCTGAGTTTGTTATCGAAACTGTGTAATTTTGAGGGATCTGCCATTTTGGATTTTCTTTGGACAAGAATACACTCGGATGAATCTTATATCTTTTGCTAATTTGATGCATTGGTACTGCTAGGCCTGTTTGAAGAAAAAAAATGACAAAGAAACATGGGCTTCTTAATTTAATCTTTCTATTTTTCTTTTATTTCCACATTGGAATCTTCCGTTTCTTGATTTTCAAGAAGGCGACGTTTCCCCCTCTAGAGTATTGGAGTGGGTACAGCACTTATAGATAACAAGAGATGTATGCAGTAAATAGCAATACTAGTCTAGTAAATTTATTTTAGCTCGACTATTTATGCTGTCATGAAAACCATTTGCCTATGCGGTTGATTCCAGGGTTATCCATTTTATCGCGTTTAACCATTCCTCATATGCGCACGTTGAAATATTTTCCTTTAGTGCTTGTGGTTACATAACAGTTTATTGGATGTTTTTTTCTTTTATTCCTCAAATGCGATGTTTCGGATGTCAATGATGCAAAACTCATCGGTCCTTTTAAAAAAAATAAAAATAAACAGGTTGATATAAATGCCTGCAAGTTTTTCAAAGGTTATTCAGAGGGTCGATTCGACAGTTATTCTTGGCCTCAGATTCTCAAGTTGAAAGACTGGCCTCCTTCTAACTTGTTCAAAGAGAGGTTACCTCGACACGATGCTGAGTTTATCAGATGCTTGCCATTCAAAGACTACACTGACCCTAACTGTGGTTACTTAAATCTCGCCACTAAACTGACCGACAAGTCTCTGAAGCCAGATATGGGTCCAAAGACGTATATTGCTTATGGAGTTTCACAAGAATTAGGAAGGGGCGATTCCGTAACAAAATTACACTGTGACATGTCTGATGCAGTATGCCTCTTCTCTACACTTACGATATTTTGCTACTCGATTTTTTTTTTTTTTTTTTTCGTTTTTGTTAATAGTTTTGTTGTTGTTTAGGTGAATGTGTTGGTACATGCACATGCAGTGACACTCGAGCCCGAGCAGCTTGTGGCCATTGAAAAACGGCAAAAGAAGCATGCTGAACAGGATGAGAGGGAATTGCGTGGCAATAATAAACAGATATTAAATGGAAATGACGGAAAGCAACAAATCAGTGAAAATGAAATATCCGAGTTTAATCTATTAAACAGTAGTGCTTTAGTATCTAGCCCTGAAGGTGGTGCTCTATGGGATATTTTTAGGAGGGAAGATGTACCGAAATTGGAGGAATACGTGAGGAAGCACTTTCATGAATTCAGACATATCTACGGTAATCCGTTGTCTCAGGTAAGGGTTAATTTGGTCAGAGTACTAGGTTCCGAGATTAATGTAAAAGAATGTATTATGTCTGCTTGATAACCTAACGAGTCAAAAACAGCTTAGAGTAAGATCCTAGCATCTGAATCATTTCGTGTTGTGCATCTTTTTATTAATTTTTTAATTTATTTATTATACATATATTTTTAAAATCTAGTGTATATGGCCTTTAATCACCTGCATTTAACAATTCTTTTTTGTTTAGGTTATTCACCCAATTCATGATCAAACGGTTTACTTGACTATGGAGCATAAAAGGATACTTAAGGAGGAGTATGGTTAGTCTTTCGTGTCTCGATGTATCTACTTTGCATGATTGGTCGATAATAAACTGCAGTTTAACTAATCCGGCTTATGTTTTTTTTTGTGGCCGAATATATAGGAATCGAACCATGGACATTTGTCCAGAAATTAGGTGATGCTGTTATTATACCTGCTGGCTGTCCACATCAAGTTAGAAATTTAAAGGTACACTTCGTTTGTTTTACAACTGTTCTTTTTTAATCATACGAAGAACTCATGTACTTTTACTTGCTGACTTGTGGATTTTTTTTTAATTAGTACTCATTTTCTTTTAATTGTTTCTTTCAGTCTTGCATAAAGGTGGCCGTTGACTTTGTATCACCAGAAAACGTCAAAGAGTGTCTTCGGTTGACTAAGGAATTCCGTGTTCTTCCACAAAATCATAGGGCTAAGGAAGACAAGTTAGAGGTATACTTTCATCTTCTTTTCTTTTTTTTTTTTCTTTCCGTGTGTAATAATATCTTAAGCCATTCGGTATATTCCATCTACTGGTTCGTACTTAACTTTCAAATGAGTTTTCATTCTCAGTCTTTTCACTAGGTTGTATTTTTGAGACTTGGACAAAAAAGAAATGACTTGTATTACATCTTTGCCATGTAAGATCCACGCAATTATGTATATAACACGTGGATTTTCATCTCGAAGTATAAAATAAAAACGTACCGATTTTGACAAACCTTTAAATGCCTGATACATGCTTGTGCTGCATCCATATATATGACGATGTAAAAATAGTTTTCTTAGTTGTCTGAATTTTTTGAAATCTTGAACGTTGTCTAAAGGTAAAGAAAATGGCGCTCCACGCAATCGAACAAGCTGTGAATTGTCTGGAGAAAATTTCTGACCCGAACTAGAACTGGTATGCCCTTTTTTTTTTTGACTCGATCCTCTGGACTTTATTGCAACTTTTATCTGCCAAATATACTATTTTTGAGAGCTAGGATTATTACTTCGGTTAATTGGCAATGATTATTGATTGGTCCTAAAAAGAAAAAGTCGATAATACCCCTCCGATTGATGTTCAGATCAAGAATGGCAACAATTTTGATTCACTTACCAGTAACACTACCTTAGTACCGCACTGCTGTTTTTATCTTAGTAATATGCCATTGATACGCCTTCTATTTTTTTATCGTTTTCTCCTCATCCTTGGAAACTCTTCCCACTTTGACAGGTGTCAAGGAGATAACACAAAATATTGGCGTTCGCCTTTGTTTTTTCGAACACAATCGACTGTTAGTCTCGGGTTTCCTTAATTTGAGTCCAGAAGTTCAAACTTTAGCTGTAACCTAGTGAGCTTTCATTATTGTATTGACTAGTAATTGTTTCTCTCTCTAGGCAATAAGGTAATTTTTCAATCCCTGTGATTGATTTCTCAATGATCATATACGTCAGATTATTTGTATGCTGCACCCGATGAAGGTTACATCGGGTAATATTTTATCATCGTTGATCTACACACACCAATTTGGGTGTGTGTGTGTGTTTGTGTGTATGTGAATGACAAAGATCTACTCGATATACTTCACCTAGTGTAGTATATATAAAACCGTATACATCATCATATGCACTAAAAAAATGTACCGATTGATCGGCAAAGTCTTAAAAACACCAAGAAATTATCACATGGTAACAAATGGTGACGTTCTAATAATTCAAAATAAAAATCCTTATTAGTATCTCATCAATAAAAAAAAATAATAAAAAAAAGGAAGAAGAAAAAACGTTTCAGGGGTAAAACTCGAACGAGCATCAAAATATGATATATTTTAATGATATTTTTTCTCGAAAAAAAATTTAAAAAAATAAAAATAAAAATGTCCCTTGGAGATTAAACTCGTTTTACGATATAATTATTAGAATAAATAATAAATAATACTTTCTTATGATTCTGCATACTTGAGATTGGAGCAGCAAAGCCACCTCCTGCTGGTCGACGGTTTTCTAGAAGAATGGTCTTCGTGTTTGGTCACCGACATATTATCATTGCTCGATCTTGGTGAGTCACGCTGGCCGTTGGATCGTTTCTCGTTCATTGCCCGATCGAAGATCATCGAATACTTTCCTGCTGCAGCTGGATTATTCACGTCCCACGATCCGAATTTTGGCAGTGCTACATTCTCTCTGTCTGTCATATTCGAGAGACGAGAAAGGAAAGAAAAAAAGAGAAAAACACAAAAAGAAGATTTATTATTATTTTTTAATTAATAATATTGAAGGCGAAAAGGGTCAAGAAAAATTGCTCTCTTTTCTCTTCTCCCACCACCAACTCTCTCACCCCCTTCTTGTTTTCCTCCTCCTCCTCCTCCTCCTCTCTCTCTCTCTCTATCTGTCTATCTCTATCTCTCTCTTTCTCTCTCTTCTGTTTCAATGCACGTCATTATTTACGTGTGAATATCTAAATATAGCGATGAACTATTCCGCGTTCTGCATGCTGCATGGTTATAGGAAAACCGATGATTTTTGACCGTTGATGTGGTTTCTTGTAGTTATGTGGTGTATTTGAAAATATATTTTTTGAATAAATTTGTATATAAATATAATGAAAATAACCTCTCTCTCCTATATATATAAGGTGAAGTGAAAAAAATGATAATCTTGAACTAAAGTTTAATTACTATAAACTCCTTTAAGTATTCATAAATTCATAATCATCAAAGACTTCATAAAACCTTATTACCATTTCTTGCTACACAACAAAAATAAATGATCTTACTATATATCTTCGTTATTTTTGGGGAGTGCAATTTCAGAAAGTAAGACGTAGCGTAGTCAAATTAAACCATAATTTAACTATTTATGTATTATATTCCAATTACTGTATCATCCGGGTAATTAAACACGCATGATTTGTTCAAAACTTGTGTTTGGTGTTAATTCCAAATATTTTCGAGAAACAATTTCAGTTATATTAAAATATGAATCACAAATTCTGAATCCCCATCCAAAAAATACCGAATTCCATAGTTCATATCCAGTTTTGTAGATGCTACAACCGGCAGGGGCGGAACCACGTGTGGTCTAGGGTCCCTGCACAAAAAAAATTATCACCTATTTTCTATTACGTTTTTTTATTGCATTTTGGTATTTATCTATTTATTTATAGACTTTCACTATAAGAAAAAGTTGCATTAGCGACACCCCAATTATGACAAATACAAAAATTGTCACTTAATGCATACAAGTGACAATATTTTTTTTATTGTCACTAATAGCTCTTTTTGTTGTCACTTAATCCTTATTTATTGTCACTCTAGAGCATTAGCGACACCCCATTAGTGACAAGCACAGTGACAACACTTTTTGCCTATGTGAAAAATAGGCGTTGTCACTAAAAAGTTTTTTTTTGTAGTGTTTCCCCCCCAAGATTTAAAATTTGTACACTTTTAGCTCCTCAAAAAATATTTTTTTCCTTCTCTTTATTCACTCCCATATTTTGCCCTAAAAGTCCCAGGGTCCGCCCCCGACAACCTGTGAAATACACCAGGTGAATCTGCACAATTTATCTACACATAATAACACACAAACCCATTTGTATTTATGTTTAGTGACTGCTTATTTTTATACAGATTTATAGTGCAAAATCACCCGGTGCTTTCGACCAGGTGTATCATCTCATAGACCGTTCGTATCCCCAATTCCCGAGCACTCCCCTAGTTTTAAAATATTTGGGAATGTGAAAAAGGGTACGTTTTGGTTGTTAGATGCTCAGTATTTCAATTTTTGAAGTTAAGTTAATTTTGGGATGTTTTTTATTACATAAAATAACAACAAATATAACCACATTAATTTCCTTACAAGTAACAACATGATGTCTATTGGATAATATAGATATCTATTATGATGATCATCTGTTCTTGAATTTCAACTATAAATATATTATTATTAGCAAACCTCTGATCAAAACAGCAAAGATAAAATAGATTTTCCATTTAATTTTTCTTTTATTACACGAAAAATGTGGGACAATAAATTAATGTTATTCATCGCAATTAATGTGGCTGCTGCTGTCTTTTACTTACATGCAGATGCCTACGATCCAGACCCACTACAAGATTTCTGTGTCGCTGTCAACGACTCCGACGCTGCTGGTAATAATTAATTAAACTACAGTAGAACATAAATTAATTAATATTCGATAAATTAATAATCTCGCTTAAATAATAGTTTGTTTTGGTTCCAATTCGGTGAGAATGTGTTAAATTATTAACTCGATAAATTAATAATTCGCTAAATTAATAGAATTTTCCTAGTCCTCCTGCTTGTATCAATTTATAGAGGTTTAACTGTATTAGGATTATTTAATTACTTCATAATTTTGTATTTAATTTATTTATATTAAATCCGGTGCAGTATTTGTGAATGGAAAGATCTGCAAGGATCCGGAAACAGTGACAGCAGACGATTTCTTCCATTCGGGCCGTCTGAACCGGCCCGGGAATATAACCAGCCCGTTCGGGACAAAAGTCACCATGGTCTTCATCAACCAGCTCCCCGGGGTCAACACCCTCGGCGTCGCAACCGCCCGGATCGACTTCGCGCCGGGCGGGGTGAATCCGCCGCACTTACACCCGCGCGCCTCCGAGATTCTCGTCGTCTTAAAAGGCACTCTCTACGCTGGCTTCGTAACTTCGAACCCTTCGAACCCGACCGACAAAAACAGGCTGTTTGCGAAGATATTGAAACCGGGGGATGTTTTCGTGTTCCCGAAAGGGCTAATTCATTTCCAGTATAATATCGGGAAATCGAGTGCGGTTGCGTTGGTCGGTTTTAATAGCCAAAACCCGGGGGTGGTTACGGTATCTAAGGCCGTGTTTGGATCGGATCCGCCGGTTGAACCGGACACTCTCGCTAAAGGGTTCCAGCTCGATGTCGATGTGGTTCGCTATCTCCAGTCATTGCCCTGGATTGGGAATAATTAAGTAGATGATTAATAATTAATATATGCCTTCTTAAGTAGTACTGCATTAAAATTACTAAATTCTTCTGAAATAAATGTTGTTTTTCGTTGTGGGTATACCATATATATATATATATATATATATATATATATATGGAAAATTGTAATTTTGGTACTATAAATTGGTCTCTTGGGGATTTAGTCTATAAGTTATCTTATTTAAATTTTACATATAATAATTATGTAAAATTAGTATTTTTAGTCATATTTCACTCGAACTTTGAGTTTTAGCCGTCGCTTCATGATGTACCTAACAAACTTGCATAAATTTATTTATATGGACACTTAAAATTATAAATGCTCCTCTAATTTGATATTTAGATGTGTCGTCTCACATAGTTAAAGTTCTACCAGTGGTAAATTAGATGTCGAATTTATCGATTTCCAAGCGTCCATATAAGTAAAATGCGTCAAGTTTATTTGTCGCGTCATAAAATTAAAAATTATGCAAAAATAGGACTAAAAACATTATATTTGCAAAGTTATTGCATGTAAAACTGAAACATGACAAGTTAGAGGACTAAATTCCTAAATAAGCCAACGTAGAGGACCAAAACTATAACTTTCCAAATATATATATATATATATATATATATATATATATATATATATATATATATATATATATATATATATATATATATATATATATATATATATATATATATATATATATATATATATATATATATATATATATATATTTCAGTAGTAATACATTATTTATGATTCAATTGAATTTCTAGTACATCCAATGGGATTCAATTGTTACAATGAGTACATGTATTAAGGGTGCCTTCTTGTTCGATATGAACAAGTAAAAATTCATAACGAAGTAGATATCACGAGAGAAAATTTCAAAATCACGAAGTGGAGTACATTTTTATTGCAGTACAAAGGTGTAAACTAACTTACGACCGATCGACCAGTTGCACATGAAAACTATATCACTTTATAGTACAAGAGGAAAGGATCATAGTAAGCTTATTCAGGTAATCCTAATGTTTTATTCAAACAAATGAGGTACACATAATAACTTAAAACACATGAAAACAGTATTGTTGATTTATGACGAGGTTGTCATACTTAATCGATGTTCCACCAGAACTGCGCCTGAAGATAGTCAATCACATTCTTCTCAACTTGAAACGCTTTTGTTAGAACTGCTGGATTAATTGGTGGATCCGAACCAAACACTGCATTTGCAACAGTAATGACACCTGGATTTTGGCTGCTTAAAGCAGCAAAAGCGACAACTTTGGTTTTTCCCACGTTGAATTGGAAATGTATTAAACCCTCTGGAAAGACGAAAACGTCCCCAGGGTACAAATACTTTGTGAAGAGCTTGTTTTTAATGGCGGGGTTAGCTGGATTTGAAGTGACAAAGCCAACATAAAGAGTTCCTTCTAACACAACTAGAATCTCGGTGGCACGTGGGTGAGTGTGGGGTGGGTTCAAACCGTTTGGTGCGTAATCTATACGAACAGCAGATATGCCCAAAGTGTTGAGCCCTGCAATTTGGTTGACATTAGCAGGAGTGACTCGTGATCCAACTGGATTTGATGTATTTCCAGGCTTGTTTAAGCCCGACAAAAAGAAATCTTCGGCCACAACCATGTTAGGGTCCTTGCAGATCTTCCCATTCACAAAAACTATACATGCATGCAAAAAAGATGTCAGATGATTATTTAATATAAGGTAAATAATTACAAATATAATTAGTTAGATGTTGAAATTAATTACCGGCTGCATCGGCATCTTTAACGGCAACACAAAAATCTTGGAGAGGGCTGGGATCTGATGCATATGCTAATGTAGCCAAACAAGCAATAACAAACAATGTTGTGAGGGAGACAAGACCCATCTTCATTTTAGCTTATAACAAGTATTGTTTATAAGTTTGTGTTATGAGGTTATAAGTTTGCATAGAAATTGTGCCTATTTATAGAGAATTTGATGTGAAATAGTCATCTCCCTTCTTTTACAATTACTATTATTTCACTAAGAGTTGAAAAACTCCAACCTTGCTAAGTATATGTTGAAAGAGGTTTAACAACTAAAGCTACTTCATGATTATTTTTTTCCATGGAAATGGTCATTTTGTTCTTGCGTGTAATTAATGTTAATCATTTGACATATTCATGGTTTAAATTATAACTCCAATTCAATGCCGGGTCTTATGTTTTGGTTAAAACCTACCATTTACCAAACACCTTTATATGTTCTCGACGTACGTAAAACCAAAGATCAAATATAGTCAAGTTTGATATATTGTTTTAATATTTTATTAACCAACTTTGGGGGAGCTAGAGATCGTCGAGATATAGGAAATATGCTACCACTCATAGGCGTCAGCTAAAATATATATGGAAAAGGAAGATTTATTTTCGTATTGTAACTGTCAGCATCGATGAATTGGTCAACATTCCAAAGATTTTATGTTCTCTTTAAGTTGCACAACGATAAAACATCGTTATATATGTTTTCGGCCATATCTAATATTGATGGCTCACGTTAACACGTAATATTGCAATCAAGATATTGAAATGAGCGCGGCAAAAAGAAAAGGTCTACTAATTTATCAAAATTCAATTATATTTTTTATATTACGATTTTTTCTTGTTTGTCAAATTCGCAGAACCAAAATCTTTTGTTATGTACAAAGAGTATATGGGGAAAAAAAGAGTTGAGAGAATAAGGGTAAAATGAGATTATCAAAATTTGAGGGGTATGTCAAATGTAAATATAAATATAGGCCTCAAATATTTTATGTTGATATGCTAAATTTCTTGAAGACAAGTTTAGAGGCTTAGAATTTTCAAAATAAGCTGTTGAACATAAGTATATAATTAATTAAGAACTTGGACAAATTAACACTAACCAACTTAGCATTAGCTTTTCTTTTTCCGGTAAATTCAACAACAAATTAGTGCTTACATCTTATTCAATTCATTTATTTGAGACACTTACATTATATTTTCTACTTTTCATGTAAGCAAGACCGTAGTAGATTTTCTATCTCATTCCAACTCTTTCACAAGAGCCAAAGCAACGTCGAAAATAAAATTTGACTCATTTGCTCTAGGTAAATTCTCACAATAGAGCTTCTAACTTGTCCCTTGTCGGTGCAAACTTTTCAGCTTTCAACACTGCTTTTGCTTCACTCAACTTGTCCATGGCCCACATACATTTTTCACCACATTTTTCCTCATATAATGTTGATTTGCTATATAATCATATTTAACATAGAGGATTATACAAATATGTCGATTCTTTTGCTCTGTTTATTGCAATGCCGAGAAAGGCTACTCCTACACTCTCAAGGGAAGATACTCCATCCATATGAACAATTTTTAGATACGTTGTGCATGTGTAAGGGGCCATTTGTCTTTGAACAAATATTTGAAAATAACTTGTCATCAACATTTGTTGGTTTTACATTGGCTGAGATGCTGAGAACTAAGAGCAGAAAATATTTTAGAAATGGGCAACTCCATTTTGGTTTTTGGTGATGCGGCAAAATATTCACATCCCTTTAAATAAATTTGATAATGAGGCTAAGAAAATTTTGAATTAGAAGTATCATTATCAGCATGTGACCTATGTTACTTTAACATTGCTTTTAAAATTTCTTATTATCTATTAAATTTCTTTATTTATGAATGCCCTTATTCACTCTTATGTAATACGAGTCTGCAGTTAATGTGATCCCCATCAGATGAAATGCAAATAAATTCATGGTAGGACGATTTACGATTCAACTCATAAATTTGTTTCGATTTTTCACCTTTTCAATTTTCATCATTAGAAAATTTCAATGTAAACTTTTTCGATTTATTGCTAATTAGGAAAAACCCCTACCCTATATATCAAAATGACCTCTAATCCTTTGAAGTACCCGCAATTCATAATTTAACCCCTGACTTACGCAAATTGAGTTAAGGTGGTGTTTACAAATGATTTTTCAAAGTGATTATGAGTTTTTTAATGTTTAAAAAAATATATTTTGAACCAAAAAAACACATAATTACTTTGGAAAAACGTTTGCAAACACCACCTGCGTTGATTTATAAGAGTACTCTAGGCTTATAAATATGACAAATTGAGTGCTTTTTTTTCTTTTTTTTTGTTTTCTTCATTATTTTGTTTTCTCAATCTATACAGGAAATATCTAATAGGCTTTCTTTCAACAATTATTTTTGACTTAGTTTGCATTATCTATCTTTGATTTTGGATTATTTGGGGTTATCAATCTAGTTATTATTTTGTATTAGTTTTTGGGTTCTCACCTATATTATGTCATCTCTAAATTTAAAGATTAATTCAAGTCTATAAATATTGACTTATTTTATGATTCTTTTTTTTTTTTTGTTTTGGTCTGTGTCCAAGTAAAGTAAAACTCTAGCCCAGTTGCAATCGAATAAAGATAAAACGATCATAAACGAGTAAACATAATTAAATACTTATAGCCGTTATGATATGGGCTAGTTTGACAAATAACAAATAAACATAAGCCCATTAGGGTAAGCCCAATATGATAGGCCCATAATGAAGAACCCATGATGTTTTAGCTCGGTACCATGAGCGAAGTCGTCGTATCACGCGAACCTCGGATCTACGTGGGAGTACTTTAACTCGCTAGCCCAATACCAAAACAAGGTAAGGCGAGCCCAGGACAATACAGGCCCAAGATACATGACTTGGGGGAAAAGAGAAAACCTAAAAAAGGAAAGCCTTGGAGGCCAAGCTTTCCTCATCTATAAATAAGAGAATCAACACACACACAGGGGGACGGGATTTTTACACTAATCACTATTACATTGCATATACATTTTCTCTTCTATTCCGATCACTGACTTGATCGTCGGAGCTTTCCCGCCGGGAACCCCTCCCGGCGTTGCAGGTTTATTCACCCGGAGTACGGACGGAGCTGGCTTGAGGAAGACAAAGACCTACGGACCAAATCAAGTGGCGCCGTCTGTGGGAAAATCTTGAAGTTTTGGGAAAACAGCTTCCGGGAAAAATCAGATCTACCCCCGGAAGTCCAGATCTGAGCTGAGAACGTGGAGAAAAAATGGAAGGAGAAGACACGGTTACCCGAAACCTACAGAAGGAGCTGGAAGCAGCAGCTCACGATACACCTGGCGTTGATCCGCCGCCTGCCTCGAGGGAGAAGTCCGGGTGCAGCCTGCTCACGCCCGAGAAAGAGAGACGAGTCCCTCTCTTTTCAGGAAGCCCTTCTTTTGAATTTCAGAGCGCTGGAGCTGCTTCGAAAAGACCGGCTGCAGCACCGGCTCCACCCCCTGATGAGCGCACGTACACCCGAGATGAAGTAGAAGTCATGATCACCACGGCCATCCGCAATTACGCCCAATCCTTACCTCAGGATAACCGACCCAAAAGGGACCTGAGACGCTCTCTGAACGAGGGGCGAACTGATGATGAAGGCGACAGTTATTCGGAAAATCGAGGAGGCGACAGTCATGGAGTCAGGACCGAAGTAGACAGCCTGAGACGTGATATGAACGAATTAAAGGCCTTACGGAACAGGTCAATGCGAGATCTCGTGGGATCTAGCCCTTTCGCAAAACACCTCGATGACGATCCCATACCCGCTAGCTACCGACCCATTTCGTTCGAGTACAATGGCACATCGGATCCCGCCGAACACCTAAGCCGTTTCAACAATACGGCATCACTTCATCAGCTCACGGAAGGGGTGAGATGTCGTGCCTTCGCCACCACCCTAGCCGGGCCTGCGCAGGCCTGGTTCGGTTTGTTGCCTTCCGGGAGCATGCAATCTTTCGAACAATTTGCTAAGGCCTTCATGAACCAGTTCGCCAGCTCGAAAAAGTGCAAGAAAACCTCCCTATCGTTGTTCAGCATCCGCCAGAAGGAGAAGGAAAGCCTCAGGAGTTACATCAAACGGTTTACCTCGGCCACCCTGGAAGTCCCGACTACCAGTGACGAGGTGCTCATGGCGGCCCTTTCACAAGGGTTGAGAGATGATGAATTTTTCCGAGCTCTAGCGCTGGAGCCATCACCTGATTTCGATAACTTATTAGAAAGGGCATCTAGGTTCATCAATTTAGAAGAAGCCCGCCAACAGAAAGTGGAGGAATCTCACCAAGCCACAAACGTACGGGTCAGCGAAGTAAAGAGAGGCAAGGAGCCCATGTTACCTCGCAGGGATGCCAATATTCCTAGTCGGAGTATTGTCCCGGATGCTAAGGGATCTCGGTTCCAATCATACCAGCCCCTTACAGCTCCTCTATCCCAGGTGCTATACGCGATCGAGAAGAGAGCCGATCTGCGGTGGCCTCGAACTGCTCGCGGAGCCCCCCGTCGAGATCCGACATTGGGTACTTTCTGCCGTTTTCATAACGAATACGGACATACGACCGACGACTGCGCACATCTGAAAGACGAAGTGGAACGTCTCATCAGGGATAACAAGATTGGGGATTTTGTGAAGATAGATTCACCTCGGGGGCAAAAACGTGAAGCCCAGTTCGGGAACCCGCCACGAGCACCGCCCCCACCGCCAGCGCCGAAAAGAGGGTACATTCAGATGATTTCAGGAGGTCCTACAGGAGGAGATACTCACCGGGCTAGGAGACGTCATCTCGGTAGCCTAAAAAATAATCATGAAGTTTGCCAAATTTCTACACCGAAGTATCGTCACTATCCCACTATCTCGTTCAGTCCTGAAGATGAAACAGACCTAGATGATTTTCACTGTGATCCTCTCCTCATCACGATTAACGTGGGAGGATACGATGTCGCTCGCGCCTTCGTTGACCCCGGAAGTTCGGTGGACGTCATATCTTACGAGTGTTTCCTGCAAATGGAGCTTGACCTCCCGGTTTTTCCCGTCACCACAGCGATATTTGGGTTCACAGGAGGGTCCCTGACGCCCATTGGACAAGTTAAAATCCCTGTCACTATAGGAACTCCACCTCGAACACGCACTCAAACTGTCAATTTTGTCATCGTTGAGGGGTCGCCGACCTCGTATAACATCGTGATAGGACGACCAATGTTACATACCTTCCGGGCGGTCCCTTCGACTGTTCATCAAAAGCTTAAGTTCCCGGTTGATGGGATGGTGGGAGAGGTCAGAGGCGACCAAGCCCAATCGAGATCGTGTTATGTCGAAATGGTTAAGATAGCAGAGAAGGGCCGACGCGATACCCTCACCAAAGAAGACTTGGGAGACGAGAAGCGCCCCCGAGTTGATCCAGAGGATAAAGTTAATCATGTACAACCCATGGACGAATTGATGACAATCGACCTCGTCCCTGGGACGATGAAACAAACCCGGATAAGTAAGGATTTAGAACCACCTCTTCGGGATGAGTTGATAGCGTTATTGCGGTCTAATGAAGATATTTTTGCTTGGCAACCAAGTGATTTGACCGGTATATCACCGCGAACTGCTGTACACAGGCTCAATTTACGACCCGAGTGCCGGCCCGTCAAGCAAAAACGGCGACACTTCGGTACCGAAAAAGACGAAATCATACAGAAGGAAGTTCAACGACTTCTGGAAATCGGACACATCCGGGAAATTCAGTTCCCTGCATGGCTGTCCAATGCGGTGTTAGTACAGAAAGCTAATGGCCAATGGCGAATGTGTATCGATTTCAGGGACTTAAATAAGGCTTGCCCGAAAGACGATTATCCTTTACCTCGCATAGATCAGCTTGTAGATGCCACTGCTGGATGCGAGCTACTTAGTATGATGGATGCCTCACAAGGATACCACCAAATTCCGCTAGACGAAAAGGACCAGCCAGCAGTAAGTTTTGTCACCGCCACGGGGACTTATTGTTACGTGGTGATGCCTTTCGGCCTGAAAAATGCGGGAGCCACGTATCAGCGATTAATGGATAGGATGTTTCGGGCCCAACTCGGACGCAACATTGAAGTTTATGTGGATGACATGTTGGTTAAAAGCAAGAGGCGCTCCACGCATCTCGCAGACCTAGCTGAGACCTTTGCAACTCTTCGTTTATATGGGATGAAGTTGAACCCTGCTAAGTGTGCATTCGCAGTACAAGCTGGAAAGTTCCTGGGATACATTGTTAATCGGGAAGGCATCAAGGTAAACCAAGATAAAGTGGAGGCCGTACTTCAGATGACACCTCCTCGCTCCATCAAGGAAGTCCAATCCTTGGCAGGAAAAGTTGTAGCCCTAGCTCGGTTTATATCGCGAATGGCTGATAAGAGCCTGCCTTTCTTCAAAGTACTAAGGAAAACAGCTCAGTTCGAATGGACCACCGAATGCCAGCTCGCATTCGAAGCATTAAAACGATCTCTCACTTGCCTGCCGATCCTTAGCACCCCTGAAAAGGGCGAAACCCTGTTTGTATACTTGTCAGTGGGCGATGAGTCCATCAGTTCGGTGTTGTTTAAGGAAGTTAATAATCAACAAAGGCCGATCTACTATACTAGTAAGATCCTCACTACGTCGGAAAGCCGATATTCTGAAGTCGAGAAAATAGCGTACGCACTGGTCCTCACTACGCGACGACTCCGGCCTTATTTCCTGTCGCATACCATGGTGATTCGCACAAGCTTACCCCTTCGGCAGACCCTAGGTCAACCTACCGCGTCAGGGCGAATTGTTAAATGGGCCATCGAGCTGGGACAATACGAGATCCAATATCAACCCCGTACCTCGGTCAAAGGACAAGCGTTAGCGGATTTCATCCGAGAAACCACCAGGATACCCATCGAAAAGGAGTGGAAAATTTACGTGGATGGCTCGTCTACAACCTCGGGAGCGGGGGCAGGGATAATAGTTATTGATCCCACTGGAACGGAAGTCGAGTTTGCCGTCAGGTTACCTCGAGTTTCCAATAATGAAGCAGAGTATGAAGCCTTTATCCGAGGTATGGAGATCGCCCAAGAGCTCGGAGCGCGCGTGGTGCGAATATACTCCGACTCTCAATTGGTAATACATCAACTCGAAGGAGACTACGAAACAAAAAACGATAGAATGAAGAGTTATGTAAATAAAGCCCGAGCTGTGCAAGAAACTTTTGAAGTCTGTACCATGCATCAAATTCCGAGAAACGACAACCAGCGAGCTGACTTCCTCGCTAAAGTTGGGTCGTCAGTCGTTGACTGCATTGAAAGAAAGATCACTATCCTTATTGCCCCCACCCCAACACCGGGGATAATGACAATAGACGAAGAGCCGGATTGGAGAACACCCTTGTTCAAATACTTCAGAGGAGAGCGAGCTGGCACCAAGAGAGAACAGCACCGTTTGGCATATAAGGCAAGGCACTTTTACGTACGGCATGGGACATTATATAAAAGAAACTTCACCACAGTAGATGCAAGGTGTTTGGGAAAGCAGGAGGTAAAGCATGTTCTGGATGAAGTGCATCGAGGTGGTTGTGGCGAGCATGGAGGAGCTCGGGCCCTCATGCAGAAACTACACCGGGCCGGATATTACTGGCCTGGCATGAAGAAGGACACGTACCGATATGTTCAACACTGCATACAATGCCAAAAATATGCCTCGCTCATCCACAAGACGGGGGAGGAAATGACCATCATGAGTGCTCCATGCCCTTTCGCCCAATGGGGAATCGACCTGGTGGGGCCATTCCCTCAAACCACAGGTCGAAAAAAGTTCATCATTGTCGCGGTAGACTACTTTACCAAGTGGGTTGAAGCTGAAGCCTTATCGAAAATCTCAGAAGACGAGGTCATGCACTTCATTTGGAAAAATATCTGCTGTCGGTTTGGCCTACCTCGAAGCCTTGTATCGGACAACGGCACTCAGTTCAACGGCAAGAAAATTCGAGCGTGGTGCGAAGAGATGAAAATTGCACAAAAATTCGTAGCAGTAGCGCACCCCCAGGCCAATGGACAAGTGGAGTCCGTAAACCGGACCATTGTCAATGGGTTGAAAAAAAGGTTAGACGAGCTGGGTGGAAGTTGGGTAGACGAGTTGCCCTCCGTCCTATGGTCTTACCGGACCACATCCAAAGCAGCTACTGGCGAAACACCGTTCCGGTTAACCTACGGAACTGAAGCGGTTATACCGGTCGAAGTGGCAATGGACACGCTCCGCATCGCCGCATTTGACGAAGTAACAAACGATGATGCTTTAAGATCACAACTGGACGAAGTTTTCGATCTTCGGGAAACGGCGTATTTGCACATGGAAAGAAGTAAAAACTTGATTAAAGCTCGGTATGATCAGGGGGTGCGGTCCCGCTCATTCCAGATCGGAGACCTCGTCTTGCGACGAGCGGACGCGCTAAAACACACGGGAAAGTTGGAGGCTAATTGAGAAGGACCATACACAGTCACCAGGTGTTTGGCCGGCGGAGGATATGAGTTGGCAGACATCGACGGGAAGCCGTTACCTCGGGCTTGGAACATAATACATCTGAAACGCTTCTTCGCGTAAAAAAAAAAAAAAAAAAAAAAAAAAAAAAAAAAAAAAAAAAAAAAAAAAAAAAGGGGAGAGAGAAAGAGAGATAAAGGAAATCGAGGCAATTACGCCAGCGAAATCGAGACACACCTTGTACAGGCAAAACAACCATTAATAAACATCCATTTTCCGATCTGGGCTAGGCCCCGTGGTTTTTTCTCTCCTTATTTGGAGGGTTTCCACGTTAAAAAAGTACTTGTGTTATTTACTTAAGTTATAACTGTGGCGTTAACTCGCGTGTTTCATTGTGGCGTTAACTCGCGTGTTTCATTGTGGCGTTAACTCGCGTGTTTCATTGTGGCGTTAACTCGCGTGTTTCATTGTGGCGTTAACTCGCGTGTTTCATTGTGGCGTTAACTCGCGTGTTTCACTGTGGCGTTAACTCGCGTGTTTCACTGTGGCGTTAACTCGCGTGTTTTATTGTGGCGTTAACTCGCGTATTTCATTGTGGCGTTAAATCGCGTGTTTCATTGTGGCGTTAACTCGCGTGTTTCATTGTGGCGTTAACTCGCGTGTTTCATTGTGGCGTTAACTCGCGTGTTTCATTGTGGCGTTAACTCGCGTGTTTCACTGTGGCGTTAACTCGCGTGTTTCATTGTGGCGTTAACTCGCGTGTTTCATTGTGGCGTTAAATCGCGTATTTCATTGTGGCGTTAAATCGCGTGTTCTTCTGTGGCGTTAACTCGCGTGTTTCATTGTGGCGTTAACTCGCGTGTTTCACTGTGGCGTTAACTCGCGTGTTTTATTGTGGCGTTAACTTGCGTGTTTTATTGTGGCGTTAACTCGCGTGTTTCACTGTGGCGTTAACTCGCGTGTTTTATTGTGGCGTTAACTCGCGTGTTTTATTGTGGCGTTAACTCGCGTGTTTCTTTGTGGCGTTAACTCGCATGTTTTATTGTGGCGTTAAATCGCATGTTTTGTCAAAGGAAATAACGGCCGAAGACTAAGCTGAAAACACAAAGTAAACTATTGAAAACAAAAACAGTTTGCTGAGATCGGGTTAACTCAAGTTCAGAAAATACTCTGCCAAAATTACTAATCATCCTCGAAACACAGAGTAAAAGCGGCCTTGGAGCGCTAGATAAACGAGATGGAGACAAGTAAAGCACTTTAATACATTGGAAACATTGACGAAACGAAGTAAATTGTTCAAAATATAGAAGGAAAATGCAAGTACATGGTACAAGGAATAAAATACAAGAATTCAAGTACAGGAACGAATGAAAAACGATTAAGTGTTTTTGGGAGATTCCACCCCAGCTTCGCCTTGATTCCCGGCGGACGGAGGAGGAGACGAGATGAAGCCCGACGGCGTTTTGTTGAGGCCTGCCATCGCATCAATAGTTTCAACGTCCCCAACTAAGTCAGTAATGATCACCGAAGAGCTCCCTTGGCGAGAGAAGTCTTCGACAAGCTCCCGGTGTACTTGCCTCCACCATTCTAAGTCAGGGTCTTCGTTCACGTCCCCTTCAAAACCCGGAATCACATCATCCGGTAGGTCTTCGGCAAGCTCATTTTCGACTAGCGGGAACTCGATGCCAGCACCCCTCAGTCGCTTCCGCACGGCTTTCACCGCCTCCGAGAAAAAGAAGCGAGCTAAACCGGAAGCTTGCCGGGTGAACGTCGTCGAACGCCACAGCCGATCGAAGAAACGACTGACAAACGCCTCCATAAACCGGAGACCTTCAGACGACCCCGGGAACAATCTGTGCCCTTCTTTCACTCCTTCCGTGAAATTGGCAGACGCCTGCACCCCAGCGGCAAAGAGCTCGTTCGAGAGTTGCTTCGCTTTTTCCTCTAAAGCAGCATTGTGGGATGCTAAGGAATTTTTCTCCGCCTGCGAAGTTTCCTCTTTCTCCTTCAGTTTCTTTACTTCGGCAAATAACCCCTCTTTTGCCGACTCAGCCACCGATAGACTCTCCTTTAAAGCCCGGACCTCTTTCCGGAGCTGGACAACCTCCTTCCTCTGGTTATCATACGCCTCACGAGAAACATCGTCCCATCCCAGAGGACCCGAAAAGGCAATGGCGAATTGCTGCACACACAAGAGACTTGAGTGAAATAGATTGGTTAAGAACGTAAAAGTTAACTCATGTATGCGAGCTGAAACTAACCTGGGTTATGTTATGAAGAAGCAACTCAAGCCGATCACCCTTGCTCATTTGCCCGAAGTGGGCAACGTCACGAGGTAACGCCATAGCCCGGCAAGCAGCGATAGCGTTCTCGGCGTTTTGACAGAGATGGAGGGCGAAGTTAGGAGGCAGAGACGGCCCCACTTGCCCCGGAGCTGACCCAGTTTGCCCCGGAGTCGACCCGATCAGCCCAAGGGCCAGATCAGCCCTTCTCTTCTTCGTGGTGGGCTCTTTTTCCACCTGTTCTTCGGTCGAGGAAGGTGGTGGGGGAACAACGGCAACTATGGCCGAAGATTGACGAGGGAGCTCGGGCTCCTCCACGCGCGGCTCACTTCGGGAACGCGAAGTCCCAACAGTTTTCTTAGAAGACCTCTGTCTTAAGGCTCCCTCTTCGGGGGACTTTCTCTCAGAATCAGCAACCACGGGGCGCTGAAATTCAGACGCCTGAAATTCCGGCTCCGACTCGGACGGGCGAGTCGCCGGCTTCTCACCTCGGAACATTCTCTTCATCCTTAAATCTGTTAATGGGATCAAGGAGAGTGTGGTCAGCAAATATACAATACCTCGGCAAGCATAAAATACAGCCAAGTAAAAAGCCACAACCCAAAACGAGTGACGAACTATAGCAGAAAACTAGTATCATGCTTAAACCCACCTAAATCCTCTTGAGTTAAGGGATGAGTGCCGTTGTCATGGAAGCAGAAGTGGTGAAGTATCGGTGGAAAACTGGTAAGAGTCTCAGGCATACCATAGCTCGGTTGAAAGTGAACAATCATTTTCAAGAGCCACTCGTCTATCGCTAGGGGTTTCCCCCTCCGCTTGTCGGGTAAAGTGGCGAACCAAGGACACAGGTAAGGAGTATTAGCGGGATTTTTCGCGAAGAAATAATGACCCTGCCACCCATCAGTTTTGTTGGGTGGCATTAATATTTTGAAACCCGGGCGAGCCGAGATAGAAATATGAAAAGGACTGGAATTTTTCAGAACCATCACACTCCGGAATCGAGCTGGAGTAGGGACCACACCGGACCAGACGCAAAGCATGCGAAACCCGGTCATGACGACTATGGCGTGCGGATGAAATTGGTTGAGGGATACATTGCATAACTGAGCAATCTCGGAAAACCAAGGTGAGATGGGGAAAGTAAGACCGAAATAAAACTGTTCTGAGAACCAGGTGCTGAAACCCGGGGGTGGGTTTAGGGGACGCTGATCTCGCGAAGGCAACAATAGTTCTATGTCGCTAGGAAGGCCTATATCGCGAACTAAATTGTCTAAATCTACCTCGCTTAAAGTGCTGGGCCCCCACTGGTCGTCTAAATCGCGTCCCTCAGACAGCGAAGGAGAGCCGCTCCTTGCGGAAGACAAAACGTCATCTCTTCTTTTTCTCTTCGGTTTTTTCAGTAATTTACCCGAAGGGGAAAAATAGGGCCCTTCTTCCGATGAAGAAGAAAGAGTAAGGGTAGGGTGTTCATCTCCCTCTCTGGAGGGCATTTTTTGACCAAAAGGGTCGGGAGAATTGGAAGACATAGGCTAAGAATAGTAAAGAGTAGGGTGAAAAGGGAAGTACCTTTGCCGAAGAAGAAAACAAGCACGGATAGGAAAGAACTTGGTTCTCGAGAAGCAAAGTCGCCGGAGGAAAACAAGGATAGGGAGAGCGTAGAGGTGAAGAAGAGGAAAAAATTCTGAAAATTCGTGGAAGTCAGATACTTATAGGAGGGGGAAAAGTGGAAACTCTGATCACAACCGTTTATTCGGACGGGCGAGATTCAAAGTAGGTCGCCTCGAATTCGGCGCAAGAGGTGTCGATTGGACTCCCCTAGTAATGACCTAGGAAAGAGAAAAAATCAATCATAACCGCCCACCCGAACGGACAAGATTTAATGCAGATTATCTCGAACCTAGCGCGAAAAACGTTGATGGAAATTTTCTCATGATGACCTAGGGAACCTGAACCAACCACGCGGGGTGTCAGAACAATTAATGAAAGGGAAAGGACGAGGGGCTGTGTACGCCGACGTAAATCTAAATCGAAGTGCGAACTAATGCCTCATACTCCGTACTTATAAAACGAGGTAAAGAAAAAACCGACTTGTTTTATAAATAAGGAGTAGGGGGGAGTAGTTGATATGGGCTAGTTTGACAAATAACAAATAAACATAAGCCCATTAGGGTAAGCCCAATATGATAGGCCCATAATGAAGAACCCATGATGTTTTAGCTCGGTACCATGAGCGAAGTCGTCGTATCACGCGAACCTCGGATCTACGTGGGAGTACTTTAACTCGCTAGCCCAATACCAAAACAAGGTAAGGCGAGCCCAGGACAATACAGGCCCAAGATACATGACTTGGGGGAAAAGAGAAAACCTAAAAAAGGAAAGCCTTGGAGGCCAAGCTTTCCTCATCTATAAATAAGAGAATCAACACACACACAGGGGGACGGGATTTTTACACTAATCACTATTACATTGCATATACATTTTCTCTTCTATTCCGATCACTGACTTGATCGTCGGAGCTTTCCCGCCGGGAACCCCTCCCGGCGTTGCAGGTTTATTCACCCGGAGTACGGACGGAGCTGGCTTGAGGAAGACAAAGACCTACGGACCAAATCACGTTATTTATTCAGACATGAAGTGCACAGTACATAACCAATACTATAGCTTTATTTAAGACAATAATTTGTCATATATATATTTATATATTATCAACAAGATTATTACGATAATCAACTTTGTGTGTTTAATCGATGTTCCACCAGAATTGCGCTTGAAGATACTCAATCACATCCTTCTCAACTTGGAACGCCTTTGTCAGGACAACTGGGTCAATTGGAGGATCCGAACCAAACACTGCATTAGCAATAGTAATGACACCTGGATTTTGGCTGCTCAGACCAGCAAAGGCGACCGCATTGGTCTTTCCAACATTAAACTGGAAATGAATCAAACCCTGTGGAAAAACGAAAACGTCCCCAGGGTGCAAATACGTTGCGAAGAGCTTGTTTTTCAAGGCAGGGTCAGCTGGATTTGAAGTGACGAATCCAACATAAAGAGTGCCTTTTAACAAAATAAGAATCTCAGTCGCACGTGGGTGTGTGTGGGGTGGATTTAGACCTTTTGGTGCGTAGTCTATACGAACAGCAGAAATGCCCAAAGTATTGAGCCCAGGTAATTGGTTGACAGTGACAGGAGTGACTCTTGATCCAAGTGGATTTGAGGTGTTTCCAGGCTTGTTTAGTCCTCGAAAAAGGAAATCTTCGGCCACAACCATATTAGGGTTCTTGCAGATCTTCCCATTCACAAAAACTACGTACATGCATGCAGAAAAAAAAAATTAAAAAATGTCAAAAGTTGTAATATTTTGATGATTGTTAATGTAGTTAGGCGATAATAATATAGTTAAACAAAGTTAAATGGATTTTAGAAGTCAATTACCAAAAGCCTTGGTGTCGTTAACTGCAACGCAAAAATCTTGGAGAGGGCTGGGATCTGATGCATATGCAAATGTAGCGAAAGACGCAACAACAAATATTGTTGCGAGGGAGACAAGAGCCATCTTCATAACTCTGACTGCTGTTAAGACTAGTTATATAAATATTTTGATGTTGTGAGGTTATGAGAATATTAGCATTGAAATGGTATCTATTTATAGGGAATACAATGTCAAGTAGACAAGTAGTTGTTAATTAATTATATTTTGTATTAGGAAGAGTTTATAAAAAGTGTGCAACCATCCATTATAGTTTTTGAGGATACATATTTGACAGCTAACTGCACCATTTAATATGCATATCAATATTGGTTAATAAAACTTGTCAGTGGAAATGGTCGTTCGTTTTACCCTCGTAGCAGTTAATTCATTGAGAATCCTTCTCAATCTTCACCATTTCCAACTAGTTTTCCTGCTTCGGTTAACCTACCGTACGTTTATCCGAAAAATTCATATATCTTTTTTACATTGCGTGATTAAACAATATGTGAAATGTTATAATATAGGGTAAACAACAGTTACCCGCTGTAGCTACAAGCTTTTGCAGATCAAATGACCCTTTGTACTCGTAATATCAGCACATAACCCCCTTGTGGTCTATAGGGTAGTTTATGTAAGTTTTTCTTTCAAACTTAACTGCGTGTGTCAAACTTCAAGGGGGTTATCTAAAAAAATAAAAGGAAAAACGAATTAGCACAAGAGGGTCAATAGTAAAAGGAATACTTTGACATTTGACACATGCAGTTTAGTTTGACGGAAAAACTAACGGAAACTAGTCCTATCAACCACAAGAAATGTGCTGATATTACAAACAAAAGAGAATCATCTGTAAAAGCTTGTAACTATATGGGGGTTATGTGTTATTTACGCTATAATATAAGTAGGATAAGGTCAAGTTTGTCAATAATAAAATATAAAGAAGTCATAACTTTGTTATTGTATAATATCATGACTAATTAGTTGATCTTTTCTGCCTCAGCGATGACTAAATCAATTTATTGGTCAATTGACCTCTTCACTGAATGATCAGCAGAAATTTAATCCAACTTCTTTCAATACTATTACAAAAAGACCCTATTTCAAACTATTACAAAAAAACCCCTAAAGTGGGTTCAAAGTGCAATTACTAAAATACCTAAATTGAACTCTGAACTATTAAAAAATTCGACAAAAAGACCCCAAATACTCTTAGCTAATAGATGAGCTGCTTCCATTTCAATCTCTAAGGTCGATGCTTGAAAAAACTCCTTTCTTTCGTGATGCGAATATGCCTGATCAGCCCAACGATCTGCCACCGAGTTCTTTTGACGGTAAACGTGTTTGATGAAAGTGAAGCAGGGCTTCAATTTTCATGCAAGTATTTGAACTGTTCATTCGTCGAGTAATTGTTTTTTAACATAACCATTCACTAATGAAGAAAACCCCAATTTATATTGATAAAATAATATAAGTAATATGTTCAAAGAAACATTGGTATTTTCTGGTGTTCAAATTAAATTATCAAAAATGTAAAATGAGTTTTTTAGTCTTGTAAGTTTGCTAGTTGTGAGTTTTAGTCCATCATATTTCAAAATCAGAATTTTAGTCCTGTAAGTTTCAAAAGTTGAGAATTTTAGTCCTATGACCTGCTATAATAGGTTAGGCAATGGTTAGTTGAGTGAGTTGACATTTAATTTATAAAAATAAATAGATTAAAAAATAAACTAGATGATGTGGCTGATGAGTTGGACGATTTGGAAGGAAATAAAATATACCATGAAATAAACATTTTTGTAGTAACTATTTTTTTAATGAATATTTCATAGTTTTCAATGATAAAAATAGTAATTAACTATATTTTATTACTCGTTATGCGTATTTGTTAGTTTGATAACGTGTTTTATGTTTGGAGGCTCTAGAATGCTTTTTTAGTACATTTAATTTAGGGTTAATAGCATTTCGCCACTTGGACTTTGCCCGTTTTTGCACTTTGCCACCTTAACTAAAAAAAGTTGCAAGTGCCCACCCAAACTCAGTTTTTTGACGCACATAACCACCTAAGGGGAATATTCCGGCGAATATTCTCATTTTTCAACCCACGCGCGATGCACATGCGAAAGTATAAGGGTTTTTTCGTTTTTTCACCTCAAAATATCATAAGAGGGTGAAATTGAAAGTTCCAGGGACTCAATTGAACTTAATTTGAAACTTTCACAAATCACGGAAAGAAAACACACAGAGAGAGAGAGAGCAGGAAGAAATGAACTTAGTCGCCTGGGCAATAGCAAAGGCAACAAGGGCCGCCGCCGCCGCCGCCTCAGTTGCTCCCGGCATTGAATCTTGCATCAACCTCATCACCATTTATTTATCTTTTCCCCCTTCCCTCGATCTTTACAATTGATATATATATATATATATATATATATATATATATATATATATATATATATATATATATATATATATATATATATATATATTAAAAAATCCAGGCTCCAATTAGAATTGCTTTTCTGGGCAATCTTCAGAATCAAGAAAGTTCGAATCTTGTTTGAAATTACGTCGAAAAATAGGGAGACAAAAAAAAAAAAGACAAACGGAGGCGGATTCGATCTGTAGGAAGCAAAGAGGTTTGTTCGAGTGATTGTATTTGTGCGTAATTTAACTAAAAAACGGTCAACAGATTTTTTCCTTTTAAATTTATTATTTGTTTAATCAATTTCTTCATAAATAAATTGAATATATATTTTATTTTTTCCAGATGTTTTGTGAAAGTTTCAAATTAAGTTCAATTGAGTCCCTGGTACTTTCAATTTCACCCTCTTATGATATTTTGAGGTGAAAAGACGAAAAAAACGCTTGTACTTTCGCATGTGCATCGCGCGTGCGTTGAAAAATGAGAATATTCGCTGGAATATTCCCCTTAGGTGGTTATGTGCGTCAAAAAACTGAGTTTGGGTGGGCACTTGCAACTTTTTTTAGTTAAGCTGGCAAAGTGCAAAAACGGGCAAAGTCCAGGTGGCGAAATGCTATTAACCCTTTAATTTAATAGAACTTTGAATATATTTTCTCATTTTTTTTGTTAATTCGTAAATGTGTTTTTGGTTTTTTATACTAATTACTAATGTGCATATCATTTAACTTTACAACAAGTTTTAATATAAAGTTTTTTTCTTATATTTTTGTTGAATTTGATTGTTGGTTCGATTTCATTGTCATCACTAAGTATAGATTTGTAAGAATGAAGTATTTAAATAAATATGAATTTAATTACTATTTTTACCAAATAAAAACTAAAAAATATTAATTAAACATTATTTATGTTTATTCCTTCATAAAAAATATAATGGTATATTTTAATAAATTTTAGGTTCTTTATTGCAAAAAAAATATATATATATATATATTACCTATATTTTAGGTTCTTAAATTAGGACAAAATGCACTTCGACCCCTAGAAATTTTCAATTTTTGTACTTTCCCGCTTCCATATTTTATTCTAATTGCACTTTTCCCTAACTGACACTTTCCGACGTATTTCATCAGGATTGTCATTTCTCCGTTCACTTGAAGGGTACTTTTGTCATTTTAGGTTTATATACGTAATTATGCGCGCAAATCCCAAATCTTTTGATTCTGGGTAAACCGCGAATACAGGGAAAATTACAGTTTATGTCCCTAAACTTTACCACTAAAACGATTTATGTCCTCAAACTTTTTCATCCACGAAATATATCCTCAAACTTACCACTTGTTAACAATTTATGTTCTGCCGTCAACTTCAACAGTTAACTTGGACGGAAATATCACGTGTGGCGCACGTGATGTCGATTTGGCCGTTAAATGCTGATATGGCTGACACACTGGGATGATGTGGCCGAAAAGATGACATGAAGTGACACGTGATTCTCTCCCTTGATTTCAATTTTAAAATTCTCAATTTATCATTAAAACCCCCAATTTCTCATCCCCTATTTCATTGAACCGGATGCAAAAACCCTACCCTCTAAATTCCTCGTACGAAGCACTGGATTGAGGTGAAATTCCGCAATAACAAGATTGCCCAACTATAATTTCGCAAATTTCAAACATTTGTGGCGCTAGAACTTCACAATGGAACAAGAATTTTCAATTTTGGTAAGTTTCTTCGAAGTTGATATCTTTGAACTTCATTATGGGGATTTGGGAGGTAGAAGTTTCGATGTCGATCAAATTGTGTGTTGTAGTGCAGAATATGACTAGAATTTGAGGGTTAGGGTTTCTACATTCGGTTCAATGAAATCGGGGGAATGCGAAATTGGGGGTTTTAATGATAAATTGGGAATTTTAAAATTGAAATCAAGGAAGAGAGAACCACAAGTCACTCCATGTCAATTTTTCGGCCATATCATCTCAGTGTGTCAGCCATATCAGCATTTAACGGCCAGATCGACATCACGTGCGCCACACGTGATATTTCCGTCCAAGTTAACTGACGCAGTTGACGGCAGAACATAAATTGTTAAAAAGTGGTAAGTCTGAGGACATATTTCGTGGCTGAAAATGTTTGAGGACATAAATCGATAGAGTGGTAAAGTTTAGGGACATAAACTGTAATTTTCCCGTGAATGCACAATTGAGGATTTCCGAAATTAGGGTTGCATTTTTCTCTCCAAAATTAGGGTTCTTCTTTTGTCCTCGCTAAGGCAAAAGCTTTTGAACACATGTATGATTTCTGTGCATTTCATTCTTTGTGTTTATTATTTCAATTGTTTGAGCTACGATTTATCGAATTTTTAATTTCATTTTTTTGTGTTTCATACATTACCTATATTTTTTTTATGTTCTTTCCTTCTTTCTGTTTCGAACTCATACTTTTTGAACCTATGGGATAGAATCACCGTAATAGATGGTAACGGAAGAAGAGATTGAGGATTCTTACAATTTGGAATCACAATATAATATGCGCAATTTTTTTAGAAAAACTCCTTTTTTTTTTGAAATAAGTCTGTGTTTTTGGTCCAACTATATTACATTAGGATTTGGGTGGGAATGGTGAAAGGACGAAAATGCTCTTTAACTGATGCACTTTAAGTGAACAGAGAAATGACAATACCAGTAAAAAATATGCCGAAAAGTGTCAATTATGGGAAAATGCAACTAGAATAAAATTTGGAATGGGGAGAGTCTCATTTTATAATTTAATTAGTAAGGGGAAAAGTGTGAAAATGAGAAATTTTTAGGGGACAAAGTGCATTTTATCCTTTGAATTATTGGTTCCACATTAGCTCCTTTTTTTTTTTTTACCGGAAAAATAATTTCATTAAAACAACGACAAGATAGATGTGCTTTGTATAGTTTACAAACCATACTAGTCATATTATTTATTCAGACGAATGAAATACACAAAGAACAGTACAATAGCTTTATTATGGACAATATGTCATTCATTAGTAACAAGATTCTTATGACGAGGGTGTCATACTTAATCGATGTTCCACCAGAACTGCGCCTGAAGATAGTCAATCACATTCTTCTCAACTTGGAATCCCTTTGTTAGAACTGCTGGATTAATTGGTGGATCCGAACCAAACACTGCGTTTGCAATAGTAATGACGCCTGGATTTTGGCTGCTTAAAGCAGCAAAAGCGACAGCGTTGGTCTTTCCCACGTTGAATTGGAAATGTATCAAACCCTCTGGAAAGACGAAAACGTCCCCAGGGTACAAATACTTTGTGAAGAGCTTGTTCTTAATGGCGGGGTTAGCTGGATTTGAAGTGACAAAGCCAACATAAAGAGTACCTTCTGACACAACTAGAATCTCGGTGGCACGTGGGTGGGTGTGGGGTGGGTTCAAACCGTTTGGTGCGTAGTCTATACGAACAGCAGAAATGCCCAACGTGTTGAGCCCTGGAATTTGGTTAACATTAGCAGGAGTGACTCGTGATCCAACTGGATTTGATGTATTTCCAGGCTTGTTTAAACCCGACAAAAAGAAATCTTCGGCCACAACCATGTTAGGGTCCTTGCAGATCTTCCCATTCACGAAAACTATATATGCATGCAAAAAAGATGCCAAAGTTATCATTTGATGATTATTTAATATAAGGTAAATAATTACAAATATAATTAGTTAGATGTCGAAATTATTTACCAGCTGCATCGGCTTCTTTAACGGCAACACAAAAATCTTGAAGAGGGCTAGGATCTGATGCATATGCAAATGAAGCCAAACAAGCAATAACAAATAATGTTGTGAGGGAGACAAGACCCATCTTCATTTTAGCTAATAATATTGGATGATATTCAATGATCTAAGTATATTGCTTATATATATGTATATATTTTTGTGTTATGTCTATGAGTTTGGATAGAAATTGTGCCTATTTATAGAGAGATTTGATGTGAAATAGTCATCTCCCTTCTTTTGCAATTACTATTATTTTACTAAGAGTTGAAAAGTCTCCAACCTTGCCAAGTATATGCTTAAAGGGGGTTTAACAACTAAAGCTACTTTATGAATATTTTTTTCCATGGAAAAGGTCATTTTCTTCTTGCGTGTAATTAATGTTAATCATTTGACATATTCAATTACATGTCAATTGTAACTCCAATTCAATGCCGGGTCTTATTTTTTGGTTAAAACCTACCATTTACCAAATACCTTTATATGTTCTCGACGTACGTAAAACCAAAGATCGAATATAGTCAAGTTTGATATATTGTTTTAATATTTTTAAACGAACTATGGGGTAGCTAGAATTTTTCGACATATAGGAAATATGCGACCGCTCGTTGAAGTCGGTTAAAATATATATGACAAAAGAAGATTTATTTTTGTATTGTAACTGTCAGTATCGATGAATTGGTCAACATTACAAAGATTTTCTGTTCTCTTTTCTGTTATACATATATGTCTTCAGCCATAGCCAATCTTGATCCCTGACGTTAACATGCAACATTGCAATCTAGATATTGAAATGAGCCATTGTTGGAAAAAATGTATACTAATTTATCAATATTGAATTGTTTTTAAATAGGGTAAATAGCATTAAACCACCTAAACTTTTTTCAGTTTTTGCGGATCACCACCTGAACATTTTTTTTTTGCACGAGTTCACCTGTACTTAATAAATTGTGCCACTTTGCCATTTTTTGCCCGTTTTCAGGTAAAAAAATGACCGGTTCTCAACCCATGTGCGTTGCACATGACAAATTCAAGGGTATTGATGTCTTTTCCATTTTTAAAATGGAATAATTTTTATTTTTTTTTGAAAATGGAATAAATATAAAATAGAATAATTAAAAGAAAAAAGAACATGTCAGTTTTATTTTATTTAATTAATTAATTTTATATATACATACATTATACATACATATGCAAGGGGATAAAACCCACTTGCAGTTGCAGAACACAGGTTTTGAAGAAAGATTCTCTCACACACACATACACACACATACACACACAGAACACAGTCTTTCCCGTTTTTCACTAATTTAATCGGTATTAATTAACTTGATATGTTTGTATTTCACTTTTTTTCATCGAATATTTGATTCTTTGATTGAATCCCGCTTCAGATCTGTTGATTTTAATAAAAAAATTAATTTTATTTTGCATTTGAATTGAAGTGGGATGATCTTGGTGAAAATGGGAGGACGAATTTTTGTGCAACTGGTGGTGGTTTTATTATTCGGAGTGGTAGTGTGTTTGTTGCAAAAGCAGAGGATTTCACAACCGATCTCACCGCCAAGCGCCGCACACTTCCGCCGCGGCCTCAATTGTGAGAAGATCATCTAATCCTCCATTCGTTGGAAGATGATCTAGTTGATTCGGAGGAAGAAATCGAGAGAAAATAGTGTTCATATAACCTGAATTGGGGAAAGGGAAAATTAAATGGGCATTTTTGACGTAATTTTAGGACCAATTTCATTCAATTAAAATGGGTTGGGATTAAATGTGTTCAAAATACAACTTTATAATGTATTGTGTTCATTGTCGACAAATCTCGTTTGGGGTTGTGGGCGGCGGATCTGAAGATGTGGTGGTGGTGGTAAGTATGGTGGTTGTGCAAGAGGGCGGAGCTGGGTTGTGGGCGGCGGATGTGAAGAAGATGCGGTGATGGTGGTGAGCTTGGTGGTTGTGCAAAAAGGCGGAGCTGGTTCCTGGTGGTGAGCGGCGGACGGCTGAAAATTGTGAATTGGGTGAGTAGAGTGGGGTGGTGTGCGTGAGATGGGTAGTTCCTGGGATTGGGAAGAAGATGAAGGCCTTTTTATTTATTTATTTATTTTATTTAACATTTATTCCATTTATCCTAAAAAAAACATTTATTCCATTTTAGAAATGG
The DNA here is from genome assembly GCF_056151865.1 of Erythranthe guttata. Classification (NCBI taxonomy): domain Eukaryota; kingdom Viridiplantae; phylum Streptophyta; class Magnoliopsida; order Lamiales; family Phrymaceae; genus Erythranthe; species Erythranthe guttata. The sequence goes on from NC_142540.1 coordinate 4,981,444, forward strand.
AAAAGACGTCAATAGCCTTAGATTTGTCATGTGCAACGCACATGTGTTGAGAACCGGTCATTTTGACCTGAAAACGGGCAAAAAAATGGCAAAGTGACACAATTTATTAAGTACAGGTGAACTCATGCAAAAAAAATTGTTCAGGTGGTGATCCACAAAAACTGAAAAAGTTTAGGTGGTTTAATGCTATTTACCCTTTAAAATAAGAAAATGCTCTTTACGGTTTAATAACTGCTATTTACCGTTCAAAGTAAAAAACAGTTTATCTCTCTAAAACCCCTAAAATTCTAAATTCTCTCCAATTACCCCCCATTCCAAAATTTTCAGAAATTTTTTTTTTTTCGAAAAATTTCGAAATCAACCAAATTTCGAGCTTGGGCTTCGATTTTTTCAGGTAATTTCAACACCTACATGTGTTATATGCAATGGGTAACTCGATTTTGCAACCAATTTCATGTTTAAAAGCCCTACAAATCGATTTGTAGGGCTTTTGAATTTTTCGGAACTTATAGCCAAACGCCCAAGTTGGGCGCCGGCTGCATGAACGGACGCCCAAAGTGGGCGTCTGTTCATGCTGCCGGCGCCCAACTTGGGCGTGGAATCACAGTTTGAACGCCCGGTTTGGGCGTTTCTCGGGCGAACCGGCGCCCGGTCCAGGCGTCGGTTCGGCCGGGAAACGCCCAAACCGGGCGTTCGGTTTAATTTTTTTTTTTTTTTTTTTTTTTCTGATTTAAAATAAATATTTTTTATTCTGAATTAAAATAAGTTAGTAAATTTAATATAATTTAGTTAATTCAAAGACAATTATAATAATTTTATGTTTACAGGATGTCTAATTGGGCGAAAAAATTCCGACTGGGGAAAGGGAAAGGACTCCTGATTCGTCCTCCTGCAGATCCGGTGGAGGAGACTACTGCGGAACGGGAGGGAAGGACACATAATAGAAATGTTACCGGTTCTAAACGTCGTGGGGAACGCACTGGTGCTTTTGTACCCCCACGTACGATGATTGAGGAGGAGACAGAGACAGAGGCCGAGCAGGAGATGGATGCACCCATGGATGCATATATGCAGCCGCAAGAGTACGAGTACGATCCACAACTACGCTTTCAGCAGAAGTATCAGTTTCCGGTGCCGGATTTTCCATCCGATGACGATTACGAGGATGTTCCGACTCCGACTCCGCCTCCTGTCCCGATGGGTGGTACTTTCGATGGTTCTAATCCTGTCTCGAGGTCCCGCACCGCTCCGAGAAAAAAACTTCCTTCTCGACCTTGGATGTTGACCGGTGAGACACCCGGTGGACCTAAATACGCTCACTTGATTCCAAGTTTTGGAGCACACATTGCCTTCGACATTTGGGAGGGAAAGGTAATACTTATTAATATTAATAAATTTTGTTTATAATATTTACACTTGCTTGTGGTATACTTATATATGAATATATCTTGAACAGGGTCGACATATGGTTAAATTACGGTCGCACGCGAAGTGTACTTGGCCGGGCCCCGACGACGATGATTGTGTCTCACTACTGGAGAGTACCGGCTTGTATCACTTGCGTTATTGTTCGCTGCCTCAGCACAATAACCCACTCATAGAGGCTTTTATTGAGAGGTGGCAGCCGGACACCAACAGTTTTCACATGCCATTCGGTGAGATGACAATTACCCTGCACGACGTGCATTACATCATGGGTTTGCGAGTTAGTGGAACTCGCCCTAACGTTTGGATGGATAAGGCCGACGCGATCCAGCTTGGTGCGAGAGCTTTCGGGGTCGCACCCGCACTTATGGAGCAGTGGTGGTATGGTGGCGGACCCCGGTTAGATGATTTGGAGGTGAAGTATGGCGACAATTCTACATTTCCTTCCGCGTATCGGGTACGAGCATATATTGCATACTTGCTTGGAAAGTTGTTGTTCGTGGATAAGAGTGGATCGAAGGTTAGAGCAGATTTTTTCCCACTGTTAGAGGAAATCAATCTAATTTGCGAGTATTCTTGGGGTTCGGCTACATTGGCCTATCTGTACCGACAGTTGGGCATGGCTACGCGAGCTGAGGCGGCGCAGATTGCTGGATGTCTGACACTATTAGAGGTATTATTATTATTATTACTATTATTATTGTTGTTGTTGTTGTTGTTGTTGTTGTTGTTGTTGTTGTTGTTGTTGTTGTTGTTGTTGTTGTTGTTGTTGTTGTTGTTGTTGTTGTTGTTGTTGTTGTTGTTGCTGTTGCTGTTGTTGCTGTTGCTGTTGTTGTTGCTGGTGTTGTTGTTGTTGCTGTTGGTGTTGTTGTTGTTGCTGCTGTTGTTGTTGTTGTTACTGTTGGTGTTGTTGTTGTTGTTGTTGGTGTTGCTGTTGTTGTTGTTGTTGTTGTGGTTCTTGTTGTTGCTGTTGTTGTTGTTGTTGTTGTTGCTATTGTTGTTGCTGTTGTTGTTGTTGTTGTTGTTGTTGTTGTTGTTGTTGTTGTTGTTGTTGTTGTTGTTGTTGTTGTTGTTGTTGTTGTTGTTGTTGTTGTTGTTGTTGTTGTTGTTGTTGTTGTTGTTATTAATTATGCCGTATTATTATTTCCCGTACTGTAGTGTTGGATATATGAGTATTTTCCGTGTTTCCGGCCTCCGATGGTTAACGCACATGTTACGGGAGAGCCATGGTGTAAACGGTGGCAGGTGATACATCATATTCCTAAGGACGAGGATATACTTGTAGATTATCGTAGACGTCTCGATTCGATGCGTCCGTCAGATGTAAGTATCTATGTGTATTATATATGTAAGTATCATTTTATATTAATTATGCTTATTAATATATGTGTATAATTAAATGAATATAGGTGAATTGGACGCCATTTGGATTGAAAGTGTCATCTGAAGTTGCAAAGACGGTTCATCACGGGACTATTCGATGGATGGATACGGTCGAGCCTTATATGCCCGACCGAACTGACGGTCACCCCTCGATAGTCTTTTCAATTTCGCCTTCTGATTGTATATTTGTTTCGAATAAGCATCGAGACCCAAACCATTTTGTCTCAAGTTAGCCAAAATCTTCTTGGGCGGCACATGACTTTGTGACAGATCACTAATGATCTTCGCCTCCTCCTGAGACAATGCACTCATCCCATGCCCGGACTTATATATCGGAACATGATTATGCTTCCCGTATATTACTCTGACCTCCCATCTATCATCCCATCGTAGCTCTCCGACAATATAAAAACCACAGCCTATCTTTTTGCTACCGGTCCTTCTCGGGCGCGCGTCTGGATTAGTTGATGGACATTCTCGTTTTTTCCCGAATAGGTCACAAGTCAAAAAAATCTTTTTTTTAGGACTGCTTCTTTTTACTATTTTCACAAAAAGACCTCTTGCAACGAACCTCACCCAAACCACTACCTCATCCTTCGAGTCAAACAACTGAGTAGTGGTAAAATAATCGGTATGATCAACTTCAAATGTAGATGTATCGTCCTGAAAAAAACGTAAAAAAATTGATTTAAAAAAAAAAAAAAAAAAAGGGTTTAAAACCCAAAAGCCCAAGTCGGGCGCCCGGCAGTGCAGTGCACGCCCATGTTGGGCGTGCAGTTGGCCTACAAACGCCCATAATGGGCGTGTAACAGCCAACTGCACGCCCAACATGGGCGTGCACTGCACTGTCGGGCGCCCAAGTTGGGCTTTTGAATGTTTAGCCCATTTTTTTCGATCGAAAAGACGGAATTTTTACCTCGCTGTGTTCGCTATCCCGATCTTCATCCGATGAACTCATTTATGTTCGTATATCACACCAATAAGAATGATTTGTGAAGAAATCGTCTTGAGAGCAATTTTTTTTAGAGAGAGAGAGAGAGAGTTTTTTTGAACGGTAAATAGCAATTTTCAAACGGTAAAAAGCAAATCCCTTAAAATATTATAAGCTTTTCGTGTTGGTCAAATTCGCAGAAACAAAATCTTTTGTTATGTATGAGTATTTGGGAGAACAAAAGAGAATAAGTGTAAAATGAATTTATCAAATTGTGAGGGGTAAGCCAAATGTAAATATAAAAATAGGCCTCAAATATTTTATGTTCATATGCACAAGTAGGAAAATGGCAAGCATTCGTAGCTTAAGGTCCCAAATATTTCAACGGCCATATAGACGTCACGTCAGTCACACGTGCTATTTCCGTCGAAGTTAGCTGCCGACGTTAATGGCAGATCATAAAGTGATCAAAATGGCAAGTTAAAGGATATATTTCGTGGATTGAAATATTGAGGACATCAATTATTTTAATGGTAAAGTTTAGGGATATAAACTGTAATTTTCCCGTAAAATTACGTAGCAAATACTTTTTGCTTTGAAGGCAAGTTTAGAGGCTTGGAATTTTCAAAAGAAGTTCTTGATCATAAGCAATTAATTAATTAAGAGCTTGGACAAATCAACACTAACCAACTTCGCATTAACTTTTGTATTCCCGGTAAATTCAACAACAAATTAGTGCTTACATCTTATTCGATTTATTTATTTGAGACCACTTACATTATTCTTTTCTACTTTTTATGTAAGCAAAACCATAGTAGGTTTTCTACTGCCTTGTTCCAATTATATCACAACAGCCAAAACAACGTCGAAAATAAAATCTAAGTACTCTTCATTTGCTCAACAACATTAAGTGAATTTGCTCTAGTTAAATTCTCACATATATAGGAACTTTCGAAACTTCTTCTAAATTGTCTCTCGCCGGTGCAAACTTTTCAACTTTTGCTTTTGCTTCACTTAGCTTTCCATGGCCCACTGTATTTTTTTCGCCACATTTTTCATATTTCTCCTTCATATTGCAAATAACAAAGCGATTATTCAAATCCATCGATTCATTTTCTCTGTTTATTGCAATGCCGAGAAAGGCTACTCCTACACCCTCAAGGAAAGATGCTCCATCTTTATGAATCATTTTCAATTAACATGTACATTTATAAGGGACTGTTGTCTTGGAACAAATATTTGAAAATAGCTTATCATCAACATTTGTCGGTTTTGTAATGGTTGTGATGCTGAGAACTAAGAGCGAGAGAATTTTTAGAATGGGCAACTCCATTTTGATTTTTGTGATGCTCAAAATATTAGCATCCCTTTAAATAGATTTGATGATGAGGCTATAGAAATTTTGGATGAGAAGTATCATTATGAGCAAGTGATATATGTTTATGATTGTTTCATCTTTATTCGAGCACTTGCAAGTGGCTCGGAGCAAGTGGTCGAATAAAGATGAAACAATCATAAACATATATATAACTAAAAATACGAATCAAATTATTTATTCAGACAAATGAAGTACACAGGAAATAACCAGTACTATTGCTTTATTTGAGATGATATGTCATTTAATTTATATATTAGCAACAACTTTCTTGTGATCATCAGATATGTATTTAATCGATGTTCCACCAGAATTGCGCTTGAAGATAGTCAATCACATCCTTCTCAACCTGGAACGCCTTTGTCAGGACAGCTGGGTCAATTGGAGGATCCGAACCAAACACTGCATTAGCAATAGTAATGACACCCGGATTTTGGCTGCTCAGACCAGCAAATGCTACGGCATTGGTCTTTCCAACATTAAACTGGAAATGAATCAAACCCTGTGGAAAGACGAAAACGTCCCCAGGGTGCAAATACTTTGTGAAGAGCTTGTTTTTCAAGGCAGGGTCAGCTGGATTTGAAGTGACGAATCCAACATAAAGAGTGCCTTTTAACAAAATAAGAATCTCGGTTGCACGTGGGTGAGTATGCGGTGGGTTCAAACCGTTTGGTGCATAGTCTATACGCACAGCAGAAATGCCCAAAGTGTTGAGCCCGGGTAACTGGTTGACAGTGACAGGAGTGACTCTCGATCCAAGTGGATTTGAGGTGTTTCCAGGCTTATTTAAGCCCCGGAAAAGGAAATCTTCGGCCACAACCATATTAGGGTTCTTACAGATCTTCCCATTCACGAAAACTACGTACATGCATGCAGAAAACAAAGATGTCAAAAGTTGTAATATTTTGATGATTATTAATGTAATTAGGGGAGAAGTTAAATGGATTTTAGAAGTTAATTACCAAAAGCCTCGGTGTCGTTAACAGCAACGCAAAAATCTTGGAGAGGGCTGGGATCTGATGCATATGCGAACGTAGCGAAAGACGCAACAACGAATATTGTTGCGAGGGAGACAAGAGTCATCTTCATAATTCTGATGACTACTTTGAATACTGGTTATATATATTTTGGTGTTGTGAGGTTATGAGAATATTAATTGGGATTAAAATGGTGTACCTATTTATAGGGAATACAATGTCAAGTAGACAAGTAGTTGTTACAATTTTAATTAATTATATTTCGTATTAAGAAGAGTTTATAAAAAGTGTGCAACCATCCATGGTAGTTTTTTAGGACACATATTTGACAGCTAACGAAATCAATTAATATGCATATCAATATTGGTTAAATTAATTTGGCAGTGGAAATGGTCATTTTACCCTCGTAGCAGTTAATTCATTGACATTTTCCTGTCTTGAGACTCCTTCTCTTCTCCATTTCCAATACCTAGTTTTATTGTTTTCTAGTTTATCCAAAATATTCATAGGGCAAATTACCAAAACCCCCCTGAGGTAAGCCTAAATAACAAATATCCCCCCCACGTTCTCGTAATTACGAAAACCCCCCTTGACTAACGGTTGACCGAATTTGTTTAACCGAAAACGTGAAATGTCTATTGTATCCTTCTGTTAAATATGTTAAAAAATAAAAGAAAAAGGGCAAATTACCAAAACCCCCCTGAGGTAAGTCTAAATAACAAAAATCCCCCCCCCCCACGTTCTCGTTCTTTCGGGTCTTCTTCTTCTTATGATGTAGTGATATTGTGTATTCTTCGGAGTTGTTTGAATTAGTGAAATCAGAAGCTTTTTTCTTTCTTTCTCTCTCTTACGGGTGTTTCGTCTAGTGTTTTTTTCCTAGAGGTGCAATGAGTTACGTGCTTCATTGCATAGTTAATATGTGGCTAATCTGCATTAGTGAATATCTTCAACGGATGTGGTGCTTTTTTTTCTAATTATTTGGGAAAAATACGAGCTTTATGTATTCTTTCATGTTATGATTTTGGTGTGAAATTGCTGATGTTCGTGTTCGTGCACTATTATGGTTAGCAGTACCATACGAGCTTTATATCCTTCTATTAATTACGAAAGTATTATTTATTACTTTGTAATTTGTATTGATAATTTGATATTATAATTTTTTTATTTTTTTTATTTATATATTTTAATTGATTTTATTTATCCAGAGGAGTATTCATACGGATTTATGCTTTTAGCTTGAATGATGCATGGTTGTATTTCTCGAATTGTAAAATATTTAATTTTATATATAAAAAATAATTAAATTTTGAAATCTCATCCATTGAATTTTTTAATCCAATAAAAATACATTGTACATTCATAATGATTGATTATATTTGGGTTTAATTTAAGAAAAATAAGTATTTTGCAGACACTTATATATTTCATGAAGAGTATATATTTATGACCCCTCATTAAATAAATTGCTTACAATTACCCCCCTAAGGGTAATTTCGTGTACAAGGGCAAAATTGGTATTATCGGAGGAATATTCAGGAGAATCAAAAAGATTCTATCGAGTTTAACACCGTTAGAGCAATTTGTAAGACGTCTGCATACCTCAGGGGGGTTTTCGTAATTACCAGAACGTGGGGGGAATTTCCGTTATTCAGACTTACCTCAGGGGGGTTTTGGTAATTTTTCCCAATATTCATATATATATTTTAGGGTAAATTTCACTTTTCCCCTTTGTACTTTGGTTCGATATGATTTTACTCCCTTCTATTCTCGATTGCATCGATCGATTTGCCCCTATGTACTTGAAAAATTATCTCAATGTGGCCCTCGCTGCTAGTTGTCAGACATTTGACCATAACACCGTTTAATCTAAGCTCTGAAATTACAAAAACGCCACCTCTCCTAGTTTAAATAATTATTAAAAAAACAATAAAATAAATAAATAGATAATTAAATAAAATTCAAGACAACGAGAAAACATAGTCCACGACGCCAACCACAATAAATTTATATTTTTTTAATTTTTTTAATAATTATTTAAACTAGGAGATGTGTTTTTTTTTTGTAAGTTTGAGACTTAGATCAAACGGTGTTAAGGTCAAAGGTCAAAGGTCTGAACACTAACGACGAGGGCCACATTGAGACAATTTTTCAAGTACATGAGGGCAAATCGATGCAATCGAGAGTAGTAGAGGGTAAACTGATATTGAGTCAAGTACAAGGGGGGGAAAGTGGAATTTACCCTATATTTAACAATGCATAAAACAATAGGTATATAACGCCCATTGTACTTTTAATATAGCAAATGACCCCCTTATATTTTAATATAAACATAAAAACCTCCTTTTACTTTAAAAGAAAATTTCTTTTGAATGATGAACAAGATTATATAACAAGTGGAATATCATAGGGGTTATGTGCTTTTACTAAAAGTACAAGGAGGTATGTGCACAAAATACAAATTATAGAAGTGTCATGTGCTTATATTGAAAATACAAGAGGGTCATATGCACAACGTCCAAACCGCGGGGAGTTAAGTGCTATATATAACCATAAAACAATATGTGATAAGTAGGGGTACAAACGAGCCAAGTCGGCTCGACAAAAGCTCGAACTCGAAATCGAATTTTTCGAGCTTGAGCATTCTGATGAGTCGAGCCCAAGCATTAGTTGTTCTTTAGTTCGCTAGTTGATTCACGAGTTTTTTTTTTCATTTTAATTTATTTATATATTAAATATAACTAATATAAAATAAATAATAAATTCATATAAATAATTATAAAAAAAGTAAATTACATGTCATTTTTTTATTCGACTTTTTTTTATTATAATTTATAGTAATAAATTTTTAATAATATTAATTTAAAAAAAATACACAAAATGGCTCTGGCTCGAGTCGAGCTCGACAAGCTCGGTTCGCTCGAGCTCAGAAAAACAATACTCGAAGAGCTCGAGCTCGTCAAAATGGATGCGAACTCGAGCTCCCCAAAATAGTCAAAATCAGCTCGGGCTCGACTTGTTTACACCCTAGTGACGGGTTATAAACTTATAATAGGAGGATAAGGTCAAGTTATAATAGGAGGATAAGGTCAAGTAATTTGTCAATAAAACATAATGAAGTCATATATGAGTACGAAATTAGTTGATCTTAGCTTGTTATTATCAGTGCTGACTAAATCCTTTCTATTGGTCAGCAGAAACTTATTCGGATATGATTTCACTATCCATACTTGATTAATGAATTCTGTCAAATTAAGCCATGCCATTTAATTTCTATGATGCAAAACTTTACTAGTTAATATTTGTGCAACTATATCATATCATGTATCATGGGTTACCCTCTATTTTCTTCAAATAACATAAGTGTAAACGGACAAAACACAGTGTCTGTGAATATAAACATGGAGTTTTTGTAACGAGCTAATTGCAAATACCTCCCCTGTGTAATCTCTAATTGCCAAATACCCCCTTGTCAAAAAAAAAGTCACCAACGCCCCCCTGTGTAACCAAAGTCAATGCATCTAGACCCCTGAAGGCAAATCGTGTCTCTCACTCGCGGGCTCTGCGAATTTTTATGTTATTTCTAGGGTGAAATGTCATAAATACCCCTGTATAAATAAATAAAAAATCCGAGTGGTCAAATTATAAATAACTATAATTTATAGGACCAAATTGTAAATTTTAAAATTTCCAAAATTGCAATAAGGGACAAAAATTGAAGATTTTTTCGGATCTTCTTTGTTTCACTCCGCCGCCCACCTCCCTGCCCGGAAAAACTTCGGCATCACCGCCGCCTTCTCACCCGTCTAGCACCACCGCCGCCTTCTGGACCGTCGAGAACCACCGTCGCTCTCTGGCCTGTCTCGCACCACCGCCACCCCTGCCGCGTGCCTCAGCAGCTGCTGCCGCCCGTCGGCGAACGAACACAGATGCGCCAGTAGACAGAACACAAGCTCCGTCGTCCTCTTCTCCGGCGGGTTTCTCAACTCCATCTCCACCAGCTCGAAAACCGCCCCCGCCTCCACTATCTTCGTCTTGCTTCTTCCCAACTTACAGGTTTCTGTAAGGATCTGGATCGCCGCTCTCGTCGCCGCCGGCGAGATATTAATCCTCAGAAACTCCACCATTTTTTCAAAAAAGTCTGTATCTAAACCCTCGATGAGATTATAATTCGCAACTTCGATTACGTTTTTCAAGACTGAAAGAGCTTGGGTATTCAAACCCGTGTTTTCCGCGTCGATGGTAAGAACCCAACCAGAGATAGAAAATATAAAAAATATGAAAAATAGAAAATCTTTTAATACAACAATACATGTTTAATTTCTGTTAATATTTTACAATTTCAAAATTATTAATAAATAATGTTTATAAAATTAAAAATAACTACACAAAAATTAAAAATAATTGTCTAATAAAATTTGGTTTAATTAAATTAATACAGAGTTAAGAAAATTTTAACAAATAAATATGTACAATATATATTTTACTAATTGCTGAAAAATCCGTAGGGTATTTGTGTCATTTTACTTTTAGTCAATGCCTAAAAACACAGAGGGGGCTGTGAGTTTTGAAATTGATTACACGAGGGGGCGTTGGTGAGTTTTTTTTTACAGGGGGGTATTTGCCAATTAGAGATTACACAGGGGAGGTATTTGCAATTAGCTCTTTTTGTAACTAAGCAAATATGAGGGGATTTTGGTAATTAGACTTTATTTCGAGGGGTTTCTATTTTTTCCTAAATAATATGTTAAAAGAAACATTGGTATTCTTCCAATCTCATTTATCTTGTTTTCTTGGTCTATCAAATCTCCAATGCGTTTATTCTAATTAACAATTACTTTGACCTATTTTGAATTATGTTGGATTCTAAATCGATATCTATTATATTGAATTATATATTTTGGGTCTCACCTATATTATATATATATATAATGAATAATCTCTAAGAATGTGTAAGATATGTTTATTCAAGTCTAAAAAAATGATCGTAAATGCTTAAAAAACATGCTAATCATATTATTTATTCAGGCAAATGAAGTACACATATACATGGACCAGTGGTATACACTTTATTTAAGACAATATGTCATTTATGAGCTACAAGATTTCTTATGATGAGGTTTTGTCATTTAATCGATGTTCCACCAGAACTGCTTTTGAAGATAGTCAATCACGTTCTTCTCAACCTGGAACGCCTTTGTCAGAACCGCTGGGTTAATTGGCGGATCGGAACCAAACACTGCATTAGCGATAGTAATGACACCTGGATTTTGGCTGCTCAGACCAGCAAAGGCGACCGCATTGGTCTTTCCGACGTTAAATTGAAAATGTATCAAACCCTCTGGAAAGACGAAAACATCACCAGGGTACAAATACTTGGTGAATAGCTTGTTTTTCAAGGCGGGGTTAGCTGGATTCGAAGTGACAAAGCCAACATAAAGAGTGCCTTCTATCACAACTAGAATCTCAGTGGCGCGTGGGTGTGTGTGGGGTGGGTTTAGACCATTTGGTGCATAGTCTATACGAACTGCTGAAATGCCCAAAGTGTTGAGCCCTGGAAGTTGATTCACATTAACAGGAGTGACCCTCGATCCGAGTGGGTTTGATGTATTTCCGGGCTTGTTTAGCCCCCGGAAAAGGAAATCTTCGGCCACAACCATGTTAGGGTTCTTGCAGACCTTCCCATTCACAAAAACTACATGGAAAAAAATAGACACAAGTTTATTAGACGATATGTGGTAGTAATTAGGCAACAACAAATTTTACATAGGAACGAAACAACAAACAATTATATGTATATATATTCGTCATTATTTATATTAAATTACCAGCAGACTGGGCATCATTAACAGCAACACAGAAATCTTGTAGGGGACTAGGATCTGACGCAAACCCCAATGTAGCGAACGATGCAACAACAAGTATAGTCGTGAGAGAGACAAGAGCAACGATCTTCATTTTAGTTGATATATATTATATTGGATATTTGATGAGTGAATTTATATATGATTGCTTATATCTTGGTTTGAGATTATACGAATGCTTCATAATTGTGTCTATTTATAGAAATTACAATATGAATCAGTCGTCTCCGTTTCTCGTACAAAAAATATTATTCTACAAATATTTGAAAAAGTCTACAACCTTGCTTAGTAATATTTGAGGAGTTTTAGCAAGTAACGTTAACTCGTGACTAATTTTATATGCATATTATCAATATGGAAATGGTCTTTCTTTTTTTTTTTTTTTTCTTTTTTCTGGCGTTCGTAGACTCGTAGTTTACCATGGACATGTTCCTGGTTAAGCAAGCTAATTTAAATATTTTGGTTGATCAACTGTTCATACCACAACTTCAAACTTGATTCTAAGGAGGATTAAGTCAAAGTTTGTCAATATAAAACATATTAATGGTTCTAAGTTTTCTATATTTCTTTAATAAAATATGGGTTAATTATTATGATCGAGTTGAAATTATCAAGTAATTTTCCGGGTACCCTCGTTAGATGGTGAAATTATAGACACCACCATTTTTTGATGAAAGATTACCCAAACTTTTCATATGGCAATCTCTTCCAGCTTCCAATATTTCGGAAACCGTAACAATTTATTTTGAATGCATTTAACTAATTTGTTAGTAGTTAATAAACAAAGCTAGTTCATAAGCATTATTATTCATTTATTTTCAAAAATATAAGTGTCCTTAATTAATGTTTCAAAACTCGTATTAGTGAAAAGCTAATAACCAATTTTAACCCTAATTTTAATTTTGACCCCAATTTTAACCCTAATTCTTATCAATTTCACCCATTATGCTCTAACTTCTTAAATATTATACATTGACCCCGGATTTAAACAAATATATCACATAAACCCCCAAAACTTTTTTTTTTTCAGAAAATAAATTTTTTTTCTGAAATATTTTTTTCCGGCCAGATTCCGGCGTTGACCGCCGGAGACCGCCGGTCTCCGGCGTTGACTTTTTTTTTTTTTTTTTTGTTTTTTTGAATTTTCGTTTTCCCGAAATTTTTTATCCGGCCGGTCAACGGCCGTTGACCGCCGGGTCTCCGGCGTTGACTTTTTTTTTTTTTTTTAATAATTTTGTTTTTTCTTAAAAAATATTTTTAATTAATATTACTGTATTCGTTGCTAAATTACTGTCTCCAGCAGTTATTTAACTGTCGGAGACAGTAATTTAACTGTTAATTGACTGTTTTTTTTTTCTTCAAAAATATTTTTAATTAATATTACTGTATTCGTTGTTAAATTACTGTCTCCAGCAGTTATTTAACTGTCGGAGACAGTAATTTAACTGTTAATTGACTTTTTTATTCTTAAAAAAATATTTTTAATTAATATTACTGTATTCGTTGCTAAATTACTATCTCCAGCAGTTATTTAACTGTCGGAGACAGTAATTTAACTGTTAATTGACTTTTTTTTTTTTTTTTTTAATTTTTTTCCTTACAAAAAAATTTGTTTTAATTAATATTACTGTCTTGGATGTTAAATTACTGTCTCCAACAGTAATTTAACTCTCTTAGACAATAATATTAATAATATTACTGTTCGGAAAAATAATATTCATAATATTACAATCCCAAACAGTAATATTACTGTCTGAGACAGTAATTTAGTAGTCAAGACAGTAATATTAATTAAAATATTTTTTTTCTAAGAAAAAACAATTCAAAAAAAAAAAAAAAAAAAAAAAAAAAAAAGTCAACGCCGGAATCCGGCCGGAAAAAAAACATTTCAGAAAAAAAATTATTTTCTGTTAAAAAAAAAGTTTTGGGGGTTAATGTGATATATTTGTTTAAATCCGGGGTCAATGTGTAATATTAAGGAAGTTAGAGCATAATGGGTGGAATTGTTAAGAATTATATTATTGAGGGTATTTTAGACTAAAGACATGGGGATGGGCTTAATTGAGGGACTGTTTTTTTTTGTGGACTAAAATGCATTTAAGTCCCATGTGATGGGCCTTTTTGCCATTTGCCCTATATCTAATGTATTTTGCAAAAAACAAATAATTATCTTTTTTTTGTATTTTAGGAAATGTAGAAGTCAAAATAAGGTATTTGAAGAAATATATTTGTAAAGTTTTCAAGAAGATATTAGTTTTATAGAACCTACACCTGGTGATAGTATGCCGATTAAATCTTGTGGAGATAGGAATTTTGAAAAAAAACAATTGTGTCAAATTTGAAAAGTTTATACCAAGCACATTTTTATCGCGAAAGTATATTTGGAGGGGGAATACGATGCTACACCCGATGATTTTCATCGGGTAACTCTCTTCTTGACATGTGTCCTTTTTAATTTATTTCATAAGTATATTTCTAAAACCCATGGACCATAACTGAACCCGTAATGGGAATCTTATCAATTAGGGTGTCTGGTTATATTCACCGAGTGTAGCATCGTTATTTCCACATTTGGAGTAATTTCAAAGTCAGGGCAAAATATATTCTCCAATTTTTCGGTGTGGTTATATTTAGGACCCAACACATAGGTTAAGAATGTATTAGGACCTATGCACATGGACACCGCCAATATGGGAAAACAGATACCTTTGATACAGAGAAACGACATGTCCCAAAAATTGGGATTTGGGAAACGTATAATTATTAAAAGTATAGGGGTATATTTATAAATATGTTATATAAACATATATAAGTTTTTATTTTTATTTAAATTAATTTTATATATTCCGATACAAATATATAGAAAATAAATATTATTGTCAACTATCAATTTGCAAACCAATGGCGGAACTTCATAGGGGCATGGGTGGCCGTTGACCCCCAAGAATTTTTTTTTTAGATATTTGGTACAATTTTTTTTGAATATTACTTTTGGCTCCCCCAAAGTTTTTGTAAATATTTATCTTGACCCATTAATTTTTTTGTTTTTTCTCCAAAATCTTATATAAATTATAGATAAATATATCATATTTAATATAAAATATAAAATAAGATGGTTAAAACTTGTATTATTTTAAATAAAATTTATGAATATTACTTATTTTTGAATTTTTTTATCTAACGCCTTAGGAAAAAAGATGAGATTGTGCCATGAATCTCCGAAATATTAAGTGCAGTATATTATTAGAATAATTTGAATTAATTTAGAATTTTTTGTGATGATATATATATATATATATATATATATATATATATATATATATATATATATATATATATATATATATATATATATATATATATATGATATTTTAATTAAAAGTTAGTTATATAAACTTATTTTTTGCAATGTTTTGTGCACCTATATTTTGATCCTAGTTCCGCCCCTGTTGCAAACCATTACTAAATCATGTAATAAGTAATGAAACAACAAAAATATTTTAAATTTTCTGTTCAAACATATTTTAAATTTCCAACTTTTTAGAAATTACAAAATAGCTGAAAAAATGTCCAGCATGTGTTCTCAAATGCGAATATATTAAAAATTTGAAGTTTATGTGCGGCCAAATTTTGTTTGGTTTATTTCTAATAAAAAAATGGATACTGAGTATCTCAAAGAGCCCCACTAATATGACTGTGGAGCCACTAAATTAAAGCATTATTAATTTTCAATAATTTTTTAATAGACAAATCCAAATAAAAAAAACTTATTTTCTCAAACTACACGACCGAAAACACAAAAAACTAATTCATGTATGAAAATCAGAAGCCAAACTCAAAATGGATATATATAAATTCGTCATCGCCTGCGTTTCATAGTTTTATTTTTCAATAATTAAATTAAAGTAAACTTACAGATCATTTTTAAATGACAAAAAATTCAACGTTTATATCATTTTCAGAATAATTGAGTGACGGCCAATATATCTATATATCACATGGTCTATAATAGTCTGCTGAACAAACATAATTGAGTTGTGATTGCGCATCCCCGATTTTCGGCTATAAATACGTACCCCGTTTTCCTTTGCTGCATATCACAATTACCTCTAAAAACAAATTCAAAGAAGATATATATACTTATAGTACGTAATTTGTTAACATGAAAATGTCCGGAATTAATAATAATCAGTCGATATTATTCCTCGTAATTCTTGCTTTTTTTATTTCTTTATTAGCAAATGCCTACGATCCCGACCCGTTGCAGGATTTCTGCGTAGCTGTCACCGATTCCGATGCGGCTGGTAATTAATCAATTCACAATTTCCTCATTTTTTTTACTTCGAATTAAATCCAATATATTCATGATTCCGATGCATGCATGGCAGTGTTGGTGAATGGGAAGATATGCAAGGACCCGAAAACAGTGACGTCAGACGACTTCTACCATTCGGGTCTGAATAAACCCGGAGAAATAGTAAGTCAATACGGGTCAAAAGTGAGTCTCGTTTTCATTGATCAGCTAGCAGGTCTCAACACACTCGGAATTTCTATAGTCCGTATCGACTTTGCAGTTGGGGGAGTTAACCCACCGCACTCGCATCCACACGCATCCGAAATTCTTCTATGTACTGAAGGCACTCTTTATGCTGGATTCATTTCGTCGAACCCTTCGAATCCAGGCGACAAAAACAGACTGTTTGCAAAGATATTGAATCCAGGAGATGTATTTGTGTTCCCAAAGGGTCTCATTCATTTCCAGTACAACCTCGGAAACGACACTGCGGTTGCAATAGCTAGTCTTAATAGCCAAAATCCAGGTGTCGTCACTTTATCTAAGGCCGTGTTTGGATCGGATCCTCCAGTGAACCCTGAAGCTCTCGTTAAGGGATTCCAGCTCGACATCGAAGTTGTTCGCCAGCTCCAATCGCTGACCTGGATTGGGAACGGCTAATGAATCTTACATATTCATGAGATATATATATATATATATATATATATATATATATATATATATATATATATATATATATATATATATATATATATATATATATATATAAAATCTATATATATGCATACAAATAATTGGCTGTATATATAATGGCCTTCAATATTAAATTGCTTTCAAAATATGTGTGTACTCTCCAGTTTGTTTTTTTACAATCATTACTAGTACTGTATGATCCCTTCAAAGTTTGTATCGTTTAATATGAAATCATAGTTGTTTGTTTGGCTCTATTTTAATTAACTGTCACTTTGAAAGTATTTTTTTTTTCATATTATCTATTATTTTAAAATTAAGATTAAATGGTAAATAGACCCCGACAAGAGCATTAAATTTAAAAAAAAAGATATTCAACCTTTTTATCTTGCGAATAAATCCACCTTATTCAAACTTATCAGCAAATAAGGAAAATTATTTTGTATATACCAAAATTACCCCAAAACCTTGAAACCCTAATTCAACTACAAGTTCATGATTTACACCCAACTTAACTCAATTTCACCAATTAACCAATTTTTACCCTTATTACAATTTTGACCGCCACCGCCATCGACCGCCGGTCTCCGGCGTTGACATTTTTTTTAAACCCTTTTTTTCTTAAAAAAATTATTTTCATTAGTATTACTATTGGAGACAACAATATATGTCTGAGACAGTAATTTTACTGTATTAATTAATTTTATCGTCTTGGCCTGCAATTTTGCTGTCTTCCAATGTAATATTGTTGTCTCCGACCGTAATATTATTGTCTCATGCAGTAATATTATAAGCATTGATTCTAAGATCCATATATGATTCTTAGCTTTTCCCTAATTCGAGTATTGAAACATTAATTAACAACACATAAATTTTGAAAATAAATGAATAATAAATTTAGATGACGATGGCGACTTTCTTTAAATTATGTTTTGGAAAATTACAATTTGACCTCTTTAAGTTTCTGCAACTTTTCAAAAATTTAATTTGGTCCCTTGAGTTTAAAAATTACATATTTAAGGGATGAGGCTTTTCTTTTTGCAAAAACCTCCTAATGGTATTTTTGTCGTTTTGCAACTGGTCAATGAGAAAAAGGTAAATGAGTCGAGTGTGCTATCTAATAATAAATAAAGAGGGGTATTTGCTAATTTTTTTATGACAGTAGGGAATCGCGTAGTTATGAATTTCACAGAGGTAGTAAATAAATTTATATAGTCCTTTGTGGCTCAGGCGGTGACTAGATCAATACGCCAATTTGACCTAATCCTCCTCAGAATTACATCATTAAAAACGTTTGAAGTTTTTGCAGAAACAGTAGGTTAACCAAAATATTTAATTAGCTTGTTTTAACCACGAACATTTCCATGGTAAACTACCACGTGCGAAGAGAAAAGAAAGACCATTTCCATGGGAAAACCATATTAATAATATGCATATATATAAAATTAGTCATGAGTTAACGTTACTTACTAAAACTCCTCAAAATATTACTAGGCAAGTTGTAGACTTTTTCAACTCTTTGTTGAATAATAATTTTTGTATGAGAAACGGAGACGACTGATTCACATTGTAATCTCTATAAATAGACACAGTTATGAAGCATTCTTATAACCTCAAACCAAGATATAAGCAATCATATATAGATTCACTCATCAAATATTCAATATATATATATTATAATCAGCTAAAATGAAGATCATCGCTCTCGTTTCCCTCACAACTATACTTGTTGTTGCATCGTTCGCTACATTAGGGTTTGCGTCGGATCCTAGTCCCCTACAAGATTTCTGTGTTGCTGTTAATGATGCCAAGTCTGCTGGTAATTTAATATATATATAAATAATGACGAATATATATACATGTATATAATTGTCAGTTTGTTTTCCTTCCTATGTAAAATTTGTTGTTTCCTAATTAATTACCATATATCGTCTAATAAACATGTTGAACTCGTATCTATTTTTCTGCATGTAGTTTTTGTGAATGGGAAGGTCTGCAAGAACCCTAACATGGTTGTGGCCGAAGATTTCCTTTTCCGGGGGCTAAACAAGCCCGGAAATACATCAAACCCACTTGGATCGAGGGTCACTCCTGTTAATGTGAATCAACTTCCAGGGCTCAACACTTTGGGCATTTCAGCAGTTCGTATAGACTATGCACCAAATGGTCTAAACCCACCCCACACACACCCACGTGCCACTGAGATTCTAGTTGTGATAGAAGGCACTCTTTATGTTGGTTTTGTCACTTCAAATCCAGCTGACCCTGCCTTGAAAAACAAGCTATTCACAAAGTATTTGTACCCCGGGGATGTTTTCGTCTTTCCAGAGGGTTTGATTCATTTCCAATTCAACGTGGGAAAGACCAATGCGGTCGCCTTTGCTGGTCTAAGCAGCCAAAATCCAGGTGTCATTACTATTGCTAATGCAGTGTTTGGTTCGGATCCATCAATTAATCCAGCTGTTCTGACAAAGGCGTTCCAAGTTGAGAAGAACATTATTGACTATCTTCAAGCGCAGTTCTGGTGGAACATCGATTAAATATGACAACCTCATCATAAGAATCTTCTTACTATTAAATGACATATTGTCTTGGATAAAGCTATTGTGTTGGTTCCCTGTGTATTTCATTTGTCTGAATAAGTATGAATAAATAATATGAGTAGTATCTTGTAAGGTTTGTAAACTGTACAAATCACATCTATCTTGTGGTTGTTTTAATAAAATTGTTTTTCCGGTAAACAAAAAAAAAAGGGTGCTAATGTGAAACCTAATAATTTAAAGGATAAAATGTACTTTGTCCCCTAGAAATTTTTCATTTTCACACTTTTCAGCCTGCTAATTATAAAATGAGACTCTCCCCTTCTAAATTTATTTTAGTTGCATTTTGCCATAACTGACACTTTTCGGCATATTTCTCACCGGTATTGTCATTTCTTTGTTCACTTAATGAGCATCTAAGTCCTTTCACCATTCCCCCCAAGATCCTAATATAATATAGTTGGACGAAAAACACAGACGTATTTCAGAACAAAAAGTAGGGTTTTTCTCTAAAAAAATTGCACAGATTATATTGTGGTCCCAAATTTTAAGAATCGTCAATCTCTTCTTCAGTTACCATCTATTACGGTGATTCCATCCCATAGGTTTAAAAAGTATGAGTTCGATCGAAACGGAAAGATGGAAAGAACATAAAGAATAGAGGTCATGTATGAAACACAAAAAAATGGAATTAAAAAAAAACCATAAATCGTAGCTCAAACAATTGAAATATTAAACATAAATCCTACATTTGTTCAAAAGCTTTTGCCTTACTAGGACAAAAGAATAACCCTAATTTTGGAGAGAAAAATGCAACCCAAAATTTTGGAAATCCTAAATTGTATAATCGCGTCTTACAAAGAATCAAAATATTTGGGATTTCCGTGTATAATTAAGTATATAACCTAAGAGGACAAAATTGCCTTTCAGCTGAATGGAGAAATGACAATACTGGTTAAAATACGTCGGAAAGTGTCAATTGGGGCAAAGTGCAACTACAATAAAATGTGGAAGGGGGAGAGTATTTTTTTAAATTTATAAGGGGGAAAGTACGAAAATTAAAAATTTCCTAGGGGACAAAGTGCATTTTGTTCTGATTTAAATAGTAGTTTTTAATAATTTAATTTGAACACCAAAAAATACCAATGTTTCTTTGAACATATTACTTATATTATTTTACCAATATTAATTGGGTTTTTCTGCATTAGTGAATTGTTATGTTAAAAATCAATAACTCGACGAATGAATAGCTTCACTTTCGTCAAACACGTTTTCGGTCAGAAGAACTCGGTGGCAGATCGTTTGGCTGATCAGGCATATTTGCATCACGAAAAAAGGAGTTTTTTGAAGTATTGGCTTTGCCTCCTTCGGTCTGGGTTGTGTACCGCTCGTGATAAAAAAATCAACCTTAGAAATTGAAATGGAAGTAACTCATCTATTAGCTAGAGTATTTGGGGTCTCTTTGTCGAATTTTTTAATAGTTCAGAGTTCAGTTTAGGTATTTTATTAATTTCACTTTTAACCCTCTTTAGGGATCTTTTTGTAATAGTATTGAAAGAAGTTGGATTAAATTTCTGCTGATAATTCAGTGAAAAGGTCAATTGGCAAATAAATTGATTTAGTCATCACTGAGGCAGAAAAGATTTATGAGTCATACAATTGTGATAGATATAATAAGACGATCAATTCTAATAGCATTGTTATAACAATTGACACACACGGTTAAGTTTGACGAAAAAACTTAGGAAAAATTACAGTTTATGTCCCTAAACTTTACCACTAACACGATTTATGTCCTCAAACATTTTAATCCACGAAATATGTCCTTAAACTTGCCACTTTTGATCACTTTATGTTCTGCCGTTAACGTCGGCAGCTAACTTCGACGGAAATAGCACGCGTGGCTCACGTGACGTGTATGTGGCCGTTAAATGTCGAGTTGTACAACACCCAGTGCCTACTTGGCCGACTAAATGTGATGTGGAGCGACACGTCATGCTCCTCCCCTATTTCTATTCTAAAATCCCTAATTCTCCATATCCCCAATGAACCCGTAAATCCAATCCTTAAAACCCCATTTCGAATCTTTCAATTGAGGTGAAATTCGAAAAAAGCGAAATCGTCTGTGAATCCATGGCCAGTTTTCCTGGTGTTTTACCAGCAAAATAACCCAATAAACAAATGCCGAATGTTTCCTCGATTTCACTTTCATCTTGGGACTGAAATTTCATGTCTTCTTCCACTTCGTTGGGGAAGTCGGGGAATTGAAATCCGTTCTTGGGCACTCTATTCTTGGCCAAAAAAGAATTATATGCAGCTTTGACAGGTGCGTGTTTTTTTTTTCCGGAATTGTTTCAGTCATTTTTTCGAACACCTTCTGGGCAGATTCTGAAACTGTTGAGTTGGGTAGAATTTGTGCCATCTTGACCATCCTTGTGCTCGCTTCATCGAGACCACAAGGGGCACAAGCATCAACAGACGAAGAATCACACGTTTACCTTCTTCCTCTCGATTGCAGGCATGTGTTTGCACGTGAATCTGTTGTTCTTTGAGAAGGGAAAAACTCTTCAAATGTGAGAATGTTTGGATTTTTTATGGGTTTATGACTTCGATTTTAGTATGGGTTCGAGCAAGAATGCAGATTTGATTGCAAATTTGGGAATGGGTTGAGGTGATTGAAATTGTGAAGTGTGGAAAATTAAGGTTTATGTGAATGAAACATAATTTGGGATTTGAGATTTGGGAGAGTGAGTTAGAGGAAATTAGTATATTTTTGTGCCACGTCAACATTTAATATTCAATATATTATTCCACGTCACATTTAACGGCCACATAGACGTCACGTGAGCCACGCGTGCTATTTCCGTCAAAGTTAGCTGCCAACGTTAACGGCAGAACATAAAGTGATCAAAAGTGGCAAGTTTGAGGACATATTTCGTGGATTGAAATGTTTGAGGACATAAATCGTTTTAGTGGTAAAGTTTAGGGACATAAACTGTAATTTTCCCAAAAAACTTACATAAACTACCTTATAAACCACAAGGGAGTTATGTGCTGATATTACAAGTACAAATGGTCATCTGATCAAAAGCTTGTAACCAAGGGGTTAAGTGCTATTTTACCCTATATTATAACATTTCACATATTGTTTAATTACGTAATGTAAAAAAGATATATGATTTTTTTTGGTTAACCGAAGCAGGAAAACTAGTTGGAAATGGTGAAGGTCGAAAAGAATTCTCAATGAATTAACTGCTGTGAGGATAAAACGACCATTTAATTTCCACTGACAAGTTTATTTAACCAATATTGATATGCATATTAATTGGTTTCGTTAGCTGTCAAATATGTATCCACAAAAACTACCATCCATGGTTGCACACTTTTTATAAACTCTTCTTAATAAAAACACAATTAATTATTATAAATGTAACAACTACTTGTCTACTAATTGACATTGTATTCCCTATAAATAGATACCATTTCAATGCTAATATTCTCATAACCTCACAACATCAAAATATTTATATAACTAGTCTTAACAGCAGTCAGAGTTATGAAGATGGCTCTTGTCTCCCTCGCAACAATATTTGCTATTGCGTCTTTCGCTACATTCGGATATGCATCAGATCCCAGCCCTCTCCAAGATTTTTGTGTTGCTGTTAACGACACCGAGGCTTTTGGTAATTAATTTCTAAAATCCATTTAACTTTGTTTAATTATATTATTATCGCCTAATTACATTAATAATCATTAAAATAATACAACTTTTGACATCTTTTTTTTCATGCATTTACGTAGTTTTTGTGAATGGGAAGATCTGCAAGAACCCTAATATGGTTGTGGCCGAAGATTTCCTTTTTCGGGGATTAAACAAGCCTGGAAACACCTCAAATCCACTTGGATCGAGAGTCACTCCTGTTACTGTCAACCAATTACCTGGACTCAACACTTTGGGCATTTCTGCTGTGCGTATAGACTATGCACCCAACGGTTTGAACCCACCGCATACACACCCACGTGCCACCGAGATTCTTATTTTGTTAAAAGGCACTCTTTATGTTGGATTCGTCACTTCAAATCCAGCTGACCCTGCCTTGAAAAACAAGCTCTTCGCAACGTATTTGCACCCTGGGGACGTTTTCGTCTTTCCACAGGGTTTGATTCATTTCCAGTTTAATGTTGGAAAGACCAATGCTGTAGCATTTGCTGGTCTGAGCAGCCAAAATCCAGGTGTCATTACTATTGCTAATGCAGTGTTTGGTTCGGATCCTCCAATTGACCCAGCTGTCCTGACAAAGGCGTTCCAGGTTGAGAAGGATGTGATTGAGTATCTACAAGCGCAATTCTGGTGGAACATCGATTAAACACATAAGTCGATTATTGTAAGAAGTTGTTGATAATATATATATATATATATATATATATATATATATATATATATATATATATATATATATATATATATATATATGACAAATTATTGTCTTAAATAAAGCTATAGTATTGGTTGTGTACTGTGCACTTCATGTCTGAATAAACAACGGCTATAAGTATTTAATTATGTTTACTCGTTTATGATCGTCTTATCTTTATTCGATTGCAATTGGGCTAGAGTGTTACTTCACCTGGACACAAACCAAAACCCAAAAAAAAAAATTCATAAAATAAGTCAATATTTATAGACTTGAATTAATCTTTAAATTTAGAGATGACATAATAATATAGATGAGAACCAAAACTAATCCAAAATAATAAATAGATTGAGAACCCCAAATAATCCCAAATCAAATATATATAATCCAAACAAAGTCAAAAAAATTGTTGAAAAAAGCCTATTAGATGTTTCCTATATAGAATGAGAAACCAAAATAATGGAAAAATGTAATATAACAAAACGAAAAATAGAAAATCAATTTGGTTATAATTTATAAGCATAGAGTACTCTCGTAAATCAACTTAACTCAATTTGGGTAAGTCATGGGTAAAAGTATGAATTGTGGGTGCTTAAAAGGATTAGGGGTCATTTTGATATATAGGGTAGGGTTTTTCGTAATTAGCAATAAGTTGCAAAAGTTTTATATATTCAAATTTTCTAATGATGAAAATTGAAAAGCTGAAAAATCGAAACAAATTTATGAGTTGAATGGTAAATCCTACAATGAAGTTAATTGTAATCCCATGAATATATAATTTGCATTTGATCTGAGAGGGATCACATTGACTGCAGACTCATCTTACATAAGAGTGGAAAGAGCATTCACAAATAAATTAAAGAAATTTAGTATATAATAAGAAATTTTAAAAGCAACGTTAAAATAACATACTTCACGTATGCATGGATGCCCTAGTTGCAGAAAGCATGCACTATTAGGGACGCCTGCTCCATCATTGATCAGGCTAAAATCTCCAATGTCATTTTCTTGAATTTTTAATTGTTTTATTTTTTATTATTATTTTTTTTAATAATTATTTAAACAGGGAGGGGCGGCTTTTTTGTAATTTTTGACTTAGATCAAACGGTGTTAAGGTCAAATGTCAGAAAAATAACGGTGCAGGCCACAATGAGACAATTTTTCAAGTACATGGAGCAAATTGATGCAATTAAGTGTAGAAGTGGGAAAAGTAGAATTTACCCTTAAATGTATATATTCAACAACTTATTTTGAAAATTCCAAGCCTTTAAACTTGTCTTCAAGCAATTTAGCATATGAACATAAAATATTTGAGGCCTATGTTTATATTTACATTTGGCATACCCCTCAAATTCTGATAATCTCATTTTACCCTTATTCTCTCCTCTCTTTGTTTCCCATATATACGCCAAATCAATAAAACCAGTATACTCTTTGTACATAACAAAACATTTTTTGTTAGCGAATTTGACAAATAAGAAGAAATTGTAATATCAAAAATATAATTGAATTTTAATAAACTAGTAGACCTTAAGATTGCAATATCTAGATTGCAATATTACGTGTTAACGTGAGCCATCAAGATTAGATACGGCCGAAAACATATATAACATACATTGTTTTTTTGTCGTGCAACTTAAAGAGAACATAAAATCTTTGGAATGTTGGCCAATTCATCGATGCTCACAGTTACAATACGAAAAATAAATCTTCTTTTTTTCGTATATATTTTAACTGACGTCAACGAGCAGTTGCATATTTCCTATATCTCGACGATCTCTAGCTCCTCCAAAGTTTATATAAAAAATTAAACCAATATATCAAACTTGACTATATTCGATCTTTGTTTTTTCGTACGTCGAGAACATATAAAGGTGTTTGGTCAATGGTAGGTTTTAACCGAAACATAAGACTCGGCATTGAATTGGAGTTATAATTAAACCATCTATGAATATGTCAAATGATTAACATTAATTACACGCAAGAAGAAAATGACCATTTCCATAGAAAAAAATAATCATGAAGTAGCTTTAGTTGTTAAACCCCCTTTCAACATATACTTAGCAAGGTTGGAGACTTTTCAACTCTTAGTAAAATAATAGTCATTGTAAAAGAAGGGAGATGACTATTTCACATCAAATTCTATATAAATAATAGGCACAATTTCTATGCAAACTTATAACCTCATAACACAAACTTATAAACAATATCTGTTATTATCAAAAATGAAGATGGCTCTTGTCTCCCTCACAACATTATTTTTTATTGCTTGTTTGGCTACATTTGCATATGCATCAGATCCCAGCCCTCTCCAAGATTTTTGTGTTGCCGTTAAAGATGCCGATGCAGCTGGTAATTAATTTCAACATCTAACTAATTATATTTGTACATTATTTGCCTTATATTAAACAATCATCAAATAACAACTTCGACATCTTTTTTGCATGTATAGTTTTTGTGAATGGGAAGGTCTGCAAGAACCCTGATATGGTTGTGGCCGAAAATTTCTTTTTTCCGGGTTTAAACAAGTCTGGAAATACTTCTAATCCTGTTGGATCAAGAGTCACTCCTGTTAACGTAAACCAAATTCCAGGTCTCAACACTTTGGGCATTTCTGCTGTTCGTATAGACTATGCACCAAACGGTTTGAACCCGCCCCACACTCACCCGCGTGCCACTGAGATTCTAGTTGTGATGGAAGGCACTCTTTATGTTGGCTTTGTCACTTCAAATCCAGCTAATCCCGCCTTGAAAAACAAGCTCTTCACAAAGTATTTGTACCCAGGGGATGTTTTCGTCTTTCCAGAGGGTTTGATACACTTCCAATTCAACGTGGGAAAAACCAATGCTGTCGCTTTTGCTGCTTTAAGTAGCCAAAATCCAGGTGTCATTACTATTGCCAACACAGTATTTGGGTCGGATCCACCAATTAATCCAGCAGTTCTGACAAAGGCATTCCAAGTCAAGAAGAACGTGATCGACTATCTTCAAGCACAGTTCTGGTGGAACATCGATTAAATAAAGAGGTTATCATCATAAAAATATTGTTAATTAAGCTAATAAGTTATATATATATTGTCTTAAATAAAACAATAGTAGTGTTTAATTATGTAATCTTTGTGTGTATGTACTTCATTTGTCTGAATAAATGAAATTGAGATTTAACTATAGTTTATGTATGATTATCTTTATTCACTAGCAACTGACCTGGAGTTAGTTTATTGTTACAACGTTAAGATATTTTTGTGAAAATGTAAATTTTATTGAATATACATATATATGAAAATAATCCCAATTTTAATCATTATAATTTTAGATGATCACAGAAGTATATATAACATCATAACTTTCTAGGGAAAATTACATTTTATGTCCCTAAACTTTACCACTAAAACGATTTATGTCCTCAAACTTTTTCATCCACGAAATATATCCTCAAACTTAGCACTTTTTTACAATTTTTGTTCCGCAATCAACTTCGTCAGTTAACTTGGACGGAAATATAACGTGTGATGCACGTGATATCATCTGGCCGTTAAATGCTGATATGACCGACATACTATGATGATGTGGCCCAAAAAATGACATGGAGTGACATGTGGTTCTCTCCCTCTATCTCAATTATAAAATTTCAAATTATATTTGTCATTAAAATCCTCAATTTCACATTCCCCCTATTTCATTGAACCGAATGCAGAAACCCAACCCTCATATTCTACACTACAACATACAATTTGATTGAAATTGAAATTACCACCTCCCAGATCTCCATCGCAAAGTTCAAAGATATCTACTTCGAAGAAACTTACCAAAATTGAAAATTGTTGCTCCGTTGTGATGTTCTAACTCAACAAATGTTTGAAATTTGCGAAGTTATGGTTGGGCAATCTTATTGTTGTGGAATTTCACCTCAATTCGGTGCTTCGTACGAGGAATTTAGAGGGTATGGTTTCTGCATTCGGTTCAATGAAATAGGGGGAATGAGAAATTGGGGATTTTAATGATAAATTGGGGATTTTAAAATTGAAATCAAGGGAGAGAACCACATGTCACTCCATGTAATTTTTTCGGCCACATCATCTCAGTGTGTTCGCCATATCAGCATTTAACGGTCAGATTGACATCACGTGCGCCACACGTGATATTTACGTCCAAGTTAACTGACGGAGTTGACGGCAGAACATAAATTTGTAAAAAGTAGTAAGTTTGAGGACATATTTCGTGAGTGAAAAAGTTTGAGGACATAAATCGTTTTAGTGCTAAAGTTTAGGGACATAAACTGTAATTTTCCCTAATTTTCTATATGTGAGATGAAAGTTATAGGCTTTGCAAGGTAAATGATGAAATCAAAATTTTGAAATAGGTACTAGATTTACAAGTAGGCCAAACCACCTCAGTCGCCATGTAAGCCCTACAAGACATGCGGTATCCCCACTAGGCAGTCTTTGAGATGCTACATTTGGTGAAATACATAGGATAAGTATTAACTGTTGATGTTGTGAAATAATTTCCACTAAGCACACATACACATGGTTGAGACGCTAGTTATGTCTAATGATTAGTCAAAATTGATTTAATGTCAGCAAAATTTTGCTGATGAGCCGCTGGAAAAAGTAGATGTTAATTTCACCCTAATTAAGCCAGCATGGCACAAAATTGCATCGTGGCATCCAAGTTGGTTTCAAATTAATTGGCTAAAAACCATAAAAATAATGAAAACCTTAATTCAATCCGAAATGTAGAGAAAATATATGAATTAAGAAAACTTGAAGTAAAAATAGGCAAACGCTTTTTTTTGTAAACAAATATTCTCAGGATTTTCAAGATCATTGCGGGTACGGTCAAAAGTGTAATAATGTTTAAACCACCCCGAAAAGAAATTATTTTGTTTCTAGATCGATTAGAGTACGGCCTTACGGGTTATTTATTAGAGTGATGAAGAACAAGTAGCCAGAAGAATTCTTTAAGAAATACAAGATATTTAACGAGTCTTATCACCTAAAAAGAAAAAAGAAAAAAAGAATAGACAATACTGCCTCTGTCCCAATTTAAATGTCGTTTTGGGTTGTTTTGCTCATATTAAGAAAATCAATAAATGTGCATAGATCATAGTAAAAAAATAGATAAAATTACTATAATATCATCAACATTAATTGATTCTCAACTAATAAATTAGGAGTGATTAAGGGTAAAATTGAAAATAATGCAATTAATGCTTCATTGAAAATGTAAAATGACAAATAATTTGGGACAAAAAAAAACTCTCTAAAAAGACATATAATATGGGACAGAGGGAGTATTTAGTAAGATATTCTTAACTGTTCCCCTTTACTTAATCAAAAAAGATTATGTGAATATTTCAAACCTACACACATTTGATTGTAGTATGTTTTCTCACTTTGACTATATATTATATCCAAACCCTAAACCAATATTGAAAATGAACCCCTGTCACATTAAACAAATGAAGAGAATTAAGAGAATTGTTTAATCTTCATAAGTACCGTGTCACTAATTAACAACTATGCAAGAAAAAATGACCATTTCTTGGAGATCAAATATATATATATATATATATATATATATATATATATATATATATATATATATATATATATATATATATATATATATATATATATATATATATATAAAATACATGTTCTAAGCTAGGTAACCAGGTCTTACAGACTTTTCAACTCTTGTAAAATAATTACAATTATAAGAGAAACAGAGATGACTAATTCGCACCTTAATCTCTATAAATAAGCATCAACGTTATGCTAATCTCATCACTTGAGAAAAATACCAAGTATAAGTTATAAGCACTTTTCATTAATATATCAGATCAGAAAATGATGAAGATCTTGATTCTCTCCGTCGCAACGATATTTATTGTTTCATGTTTGGCTACATTAGCATATGCATCAGATCCCAGCCCTCTCCAAGATTTCTGTGTTGCCGTTAAAGATGCCGATGCAGCTGGTAATTAATTTCAACATCTAACTAATTATATTTGTACATTATTTACCTTATATTAGATAATCATCAAATAACAACTTTAATTTGACATCTTTTTTGCATTAATGTATAGTATTTGTGAATGGGAAGGTCTGCAAGAACCCTGATATGGTTGTGGCCGAAGATTTCTTTTTTCCGGGCTTAAACAAGCCTGGAAATACTTCTAATCCTGTTGGATCAAGAGTCACTCCTGTTAATGTAAACCAAATTCCAGGTCTCAACACTCTGGGCATTTCTGCTGTTCGTATAGACTATGCACCAAAAGGTTTGAACCCGCCCCACACTCACCCGCGTGCCACTGAGATTCTAGTTGTGATGGAAGGCACTCTTTATGTCGGCTTCGTCACGTCAAATCCAGCTGACCCCGCCTTGAAAAACAAGCTCTTCACAAAGTATTTATATCCTGGGGATGTTTTCGTCTTTCCAGAGGGTTTGATACATTTTCAATTTAACGTTGGAAAGACCAATGCTGTGGCATTTGCTGGTTTGAGCAGCCAAAATCCAGGTGTCATCACTGTTGCGAACGCAGTATTTGGTTCGGATCCACCAATTAATCCAGTTGTCTTGACTAAGGCATTTCAAGTTGAGAAGAATGTGATTGACTATCTTCAAGCACAGTTTTAAACGAACATCGACTAAACACGCAGAACTGATATATAAGAATCTTGTGTTGCAATTAAATGATATTGTCTTAAATAAATTCATAGGACTCATGTTGGTATTCTTTGTACTTCTGTAATGAATAAATAATATGATTGATATTTAATTGATTTAAGTGTGTGACCCTTTCATCTTTATTCACTTGAATCTAGTTTAGTTAACACTTTATCCCTAATTGTCCATAGTTGATGAACCAATTTGAAGATAAATAATTAAACTTGACAGAAGAGACCACATTCACGGTTGAACAAATCAATATGTAATTGAATTCCTCATAAAATGAACAACCTTGCATAATTGCGCATATTATATTGTGGTCCAAAATTTTCAAGTGAACTGAGAAAGGACAATACTGGTGAAAATACGTCGGAAAGTGTTAATTGGGGCAAAGTGCAATTAGAATAAAAAATTGAAGAGTCTCATTTTTAAGTTTGTAGGGGCGAAGTGTATTTTGTCCTAATTTAAATGAGTTGATTGCAAATACCACCCCTGTGAAATCTCTAATTGTCAAATAATCCTCTGTCAAAAAAAAAAAAACTCACTCATACCCCCTTGTGTAATATGTTTTGAAGTACACTGCACCCATTGTCAATTTAATCTTTGACCAAGCGTAAAAAGACGAGAATGCCCCGGGGCTTTATTGCAATTAGTAAATCATATTAGTGTTTATAATTTTTTTAATAGTTTTTTAATTTTAAACAAAAAATTCGAAATATAATAATAATAATAATAATAATAATAATAATAATAATAATAATAATAATAATAATAATAATAATAATAATAATAATAATAATAATAATAATAATAATAATAATAAAAAAATAGCTCGACAAAAAAATGATCTCCGACGCCGACGACCTCAATTTCCGTCCGCCGCGGCTCCCGTCTTCTTCTGCTGAGAGGAGCTGCTTCAGTAGCAAAGACGCCGCCACCAACGGCCAAATATATGAAGAAGAAGCCGAAACCCTCGTCTTCTGGGCCAAGCCTCTCGCCGGAATTCAACCCTCACAGGCGGCGAAGCAAAAGGAGAGTCTCCCAAGCTCCCAAAACCAAGAAAAAAAACCCCACAAATGTAGCCCAGAAAATTCATATTAGACTAACAAATCTGAACAAAATGGTCCATGATTCCTCTTGTAGAGAAATCAACTTGTGTGATAGAAAAAATTAAAATAATCAAAATCATAGATCGTGAGTTGGGGATTGAATTTCATTATGCGTTTGTTGGTGGTGGTGATGTGACGGCGGAACAGAGGTGGTGGTGTTTGATTTGTAAGAAATCAAACTTCCCCTGTTCTGCTGCCCTGAGGAACGCGAAGAAAGTGAGAGCTGAGCATTTTTTTTTTATTTGTTTTGATTTGGGTGGTGTTTCTGACATTTCACAAGCAAAAGGGAGAAAAATTCGCACTAGCAGCGCGTGAGGGACACGATTTGCTCTGAGGGGCCTCGATGCCTTGACTTTTCTTACACAGGGGGTATGTGTGAATTTTTTTTTGACAGGGGATATTTGACAATTAGAGATTTCACAGGGGTGGTATTTGCAATTAACTCTAATTTAAATAGTAGTTTTTGATAATTTAATGTGAACAATAAAAAATACCAATGTTTGTTTGAACCATATTACTTATATTTTATCAATATAATTGGGGTTTTCTTCATTAGTGAATGGTTATGTTAAAAAACAATCACTCAACGAATGAATGGTTCAAATACTTGGATGAAAATTGAAGCCCAGCTTCACTTTCAAACACGTTTTCCGTCAGAAGAACTCGGTGGAAGATCGTTTGGCATATTCCCATCACGAAAGAAAGGAGTTTTTTCAAGCATCGGCTTTGCCTCCTTCGGTCTGGGCTGCGTATCGCTCGTGATAAACAAATCGACCTTAGAGATATTGAAATGGAAGCAACTCATCTATTAGCTAGAGTATTTGGGGTCTCTTTGTCGAACTTTTAATAGTTCAGAGTTCAGTTTAGGTATTCTAGTAATTGCACTTTTAACCCTCTTTAGGGGTCCTTTTGTAATAGTTTGAATTAGGGTCCTTTTGTAATAGTATTGAAAGAAGTTGGATTAAATATCTGCTGATCATTCAGTGAAAAGGTCAATTGACCAATAAATTGATTTAGTCATCACTGAGGCAGAAAAGATTTATGATCAGTCATATAATTCTGATAGCATTGTTATGATTTTTTTATGTTTGACACACGCAGTTAAGTTTAACTGAAAAACTAGCGGAAGCTACTCTATAAACCACAAGGGACTTATGTGCTGATATTACAAGCACACAAGGGAGTCGTCTGCAAACTTGACCTTACCCTCATTATATTGTTTATTACGTAATGTAAGAAAGATATATACATGAATTTTTTGGATAAACGTACGGTAGGTTAACTGAAGCAGGAAAAGTAGTTGGAAATGGGTGAGATCGAGAAGGATTCTCAAAACATGAACTGGAACATGTCAATGAATTGACTGCAACGAGGATAAAACGACCATTTAATTTTCACTGACAATTTTAATTAACCAATATTGATATGCATATTAAATGGTTCCGTTAGCTGTCAAATATGTGTCCTAAAAAACTACAATGGATGGTTGCACACTTTTTATAAACTCTTCTTAATACAAATAATAATTAATTAAAATTGTAACAACTACTTGTCTACTTGACATTGTATTCCCTATAAATAGGTACCATTTTAATGCTAATTAATATTCTCATAACCTCACAACACCAAAATATTGATAATAACCAGTGTTCAAAGCAGTCATCGGAATTATGAAGATGGCTCTTGTCTCAATCGCAACAATATTTGTTGTTGCGTCTTTCGCTACATTTGCATATGCATCAGATCCCAGCCCTCTCCAAGATTTTTGTGTCGCTGTTAACGACACCGAGGCTTTTGGTAATAATTAACTTCTAAAATCCATTTAACTTTGTTTATATTATTCTCGCCTAATTACATTAATAATCATCAAAATATATATTACAACTTTTGACATCTTTTTTTTTTTTGCATGCATTTACGTAGTTTTTGTGAATGGGAAGATCTGCAAGAACCCTAATATGGTTGTGGCCGAAGATTTCCTTTTTCGGGGATTAAACAAGCCTGGAAACACCTCTAATCCACTTGGATCGAGAGTCACTCCTGTTACTGTCAACCAATTACCTGGACTCAACACTTTGGGCATTTCTGCTGTGCGTATAGACTATGCACCAAACGGTTTGAACCCACCGCATACTCACCCACGTGCAACCGAGATTCTTATTTTGTTAAAAGGCACTCTTTATGTTGGATTCGTCACTTCAAATCCAGCTGACCCTGCCTTGAAAAACAAGCTCTTCACAAAGTATTTGCACCCTGGGGACGTTTTCGTCTTTCCACAGGGTTTGATTCATTTCCAGTTTAATGTTGGAAAGACCAATGCTGTAGCATTTGCTGGTCTGAGCAGCCAAAATCCAGGTGTCATTACTATTGCTAATGCAGTGTTTGGTTCGGATCCTCCAATTGACCCAGTTGTCCTGACAAAGGCGTTCCAAGTTGAGAAGGATGTGATTGAGTATCTTCAAGCGCAATTCTGGTGGAACATCGATTAAACACACAAAGTTGATTATCGTAAGAATCTTGTTGATAATATATAAATATGTATATATGACGAATTATTGTCTTAAATAAAGCTATAGTATTGGTTATGTACTGTGCACTTCATGTCTGAATAATAACGGCTATAAGTATTTAATTATGTTTACTCGTTTATGATCGTTTTATCTTTATTCGATTGCAACTGGGATAGAGTTTTACTTTACTTGGACACAGACCAAAACAAAAAAAAAAAATCATAAAATAAGTCAATATTTAGAGACTTGAATTAATCTTTAAGTTTAGAGATGATATAATATATGTGAGAACCCAAACTAATCAAAAATAATAAATAGATTGAGAACCCCAAATAATCCAAAATCAAAGATAGATAATCCAAACTAAGTCAAAAATAATTGTTGAAAAATAGCCTATTAGATGTTTCCTATACAGATTGCGAAACCAATATAATGGAAAAATGTAATGTAACAAAAAGAAAAAAAGAAAATGAATTTGTTATAATTTATAAGCATGGGTTATATTATGAATTGTGGGTTGCTTAAAAGGATTAGGGGTCATTTTGATACATAGAGTAGGGTTTTTCCTAATTAGCAATAAATCAAAAAAGTTTTATATATTGAAATATTCTAATGATGAAAATTTAAAAGCTGAAAAATCGAAAGAAATTTATAAGTTGAATGGTAAATCCTACCATGAATTTAATTGTAATCCCATGAATTTAATTGAGGCCCGTTATGTTCGTTAACAACCCTTCTTGAACATTGACTGGAACATTAGAGTCGTCACTGAAGATATCAAAAGATATTGGGCCTTATGGCCTAAATGGCGTTTCAAATATATCTCAAGAAACGCTAATTTTGCTTCCCATAACCTAGCGGCTTGGGCTATTTCTAGCAGTTGGACTGGTTTTATTCCTTTCGATGAGTTACCTATTAATTGTTTTTGTGGCGGAGGGTTTCCTCTCGTTGACGCTTGTAATTTTTCCTTCTAATGCATTTTAATTATCAAAAAAAAAAAAAGTTCACACATGCTCGTAATGATACTTCTATTCCAAAATTTCCTTAGCCTTCATCATCAAATTTATTTAAAGGGATGTGAATATATTATTGCATCACCAAAAAACAAAATGGAGTTGTCCATTCTTAAACAAAATTCTGCTCCTAGTTCTCAGCATCTCAGCCAATGCAAAACCACCAAATGTTGATGACAAGTAATATTCATTCGAAGACAAAGGCCCCTTAAAAAAAATGCACAACTTATTTAAAAATGGTTCATAAGGATGGAGTATCTTCCCTTGAGAGTGTAGGAGTAGCCTTTCTCGATATTGCAATAAACAGAGCAAAAGAATCGACAGATTTGTATAATTGTTTTGTTAAATATGATTATATAGCAAAAAAACATTATATGAGGATGAAATGTGAAAATTGTGGTGAAAAATATACGTGGGCCATGGACAAGTTGACTGAAGCAAAGCTGAAAGCTGAAAAGTTTGCACCGACGAGAGACAATTTAAAAGCTCTATTGTGAGAATTTAACTAGAGCAAACTCACGTGATGTCCTAGAAGGAAATGAGGAGTCAGATTTTAGTTTCGACGTTGCTTTGGTTGTTGTAAAAGAGTTGGAACGAGGCAGTAGAAAATCTACTATGGTCGTAGCTTACATAAAAAGTAGAAAAAATAATGTAAGTACTAATTTGTTGTTGAATTTACCGGGAAAAACAAAAAAAAAGTAATGCGAAGTTGGTTAGTACTGTTGATTTGTCTAAGCTCTTAATTAATTAATTACTTATGTTCAACAACTTATTTTGAAATTTCAAATCCTCTAAACTTGTCTTCAAAGCAAAAAGTATTTGCTACGT
The DNA here is from genome assembly GCF_056151865.1 of Erythranthe guttata. Taxonomy (NCBI): domain Eukaryota; kingdom Viridiplantae; phylum Streptophyta; class Magnoliopsida; order Lamiales; family Phrymaceae; genus Erythranthe; species Erythranthe guttata. The sequence continues at coordinate 5,017,473 of NC_142540.1, forward strand.
AATTTTACTGCAGTAAAAATGTTCTTACTACGAATTTGGGACCTTAAGCTACGAATTCTTGCCATTTTCCTACTAATGCATATGAACATAAAATATTTGAGGCCTATTTTTTTATTTACATTTGGCATACCCCTCACAATTTGATAATCTCATTTTACACTTAATTATTCTCTTTTGTTCTCCCAAATACTCGTACGTAACAAAAGATTTTTTTTTTCTGCGAATTTAATAAACAAGAAAAACTTATAATATTTTAAAAAAACAATTAAATTTTGATAAATTAGTAGACATTTTTTTCCAACTATGGCTCATTTCAATATCTAGATTGCAATATTGCATGTTAACGGCAGGGATCAAGATTGGCTATGGCTGAAGACATATATGTATAACGGTGTATTTTTGTCGTGCAGCTTAAAAGAGAATAGAAAATCTTTGGAGTGTTGGCCAATTCGTCGATGCTGACAGTTACAATACGAAAATAAATCTCCTTTTTTCGTATATATTTTAACTGACGTCAACGAGCGGTCGCATATTTCCTATATCTCGGCAATCTCTAGCTCCCCCAAAGTCTGTATAAAAATATTAAAACAATATATCAAACTTGACTATATTCGATCTTTGGTTTTAGGTACGTCGAGAAACATAAGACCCGGCATTGAATTGGAGTTATAATTTTAACCATGAATGAATATGTCAAATGATTAACAGTATACGCAAGCAGAAAATGACCATTTCAACATATACTTAGCAAGGTTGGAGACTTTTCAACTCTTAGTAAAATAATTGTAATTGTAAAAGAAGGGAGATGACTATTTCACATCATTTCTCTCTATAAATAGGCACAATTTCTATGCAAATTAAACTCATAAACATTACACAAAAATATATACATATATATAAGCAATATAGTTAGGTCATTGAATATTATCCAATATTATTAGCTAAAATGAAGATGGGTGCTGTCTCCCTCATAACAATATTTATTGTTTCATGTTTGGCTACATTAGCATATGCATCAGATCCCAGCCCTCTCCAAGATTTTTGTGTTGCCGTTAAAGATGCCGATGCAGCTGGTAATTAATTTCAACATCTAACTAATTATATTTGTATACTATACCTTACATTAAACAATCATCGAATAACAACTTTGACATCTTTTTTTTTTTTTTGCATGCATGTATAGTTTTTGTGAATGGGAAGGTCTGCAAGAACCCTAACATGGTTGTGGCCGAAGATTTCTTTCTTTCGGGATTAAACAAGCCTGGAAATACATCAAATCCAGTTGGATCACGAGTCACTCCTGCTAACGTTAACCAAATTCCAGGGCTCAACACTTTGGGCATTTCTGCTGTTCGTATAGACTATGCACCAAATGGTTTGAACCCGCCCCACACTCACCCACGTGCCACCGAGATTCTAGTTGTGTTAGAAGGCACTCTTTATGTTGGATTTGTCACTTCAAATCCAGCTGACCCTACCTTGAAAAACAAGCTCTTCACAAAGTATTTGTACCCTGGGGATGTTTTCGTCTTTCCAGAGGGTTTAATACATTTCCAATTCAACGTGGGAAAGACCAATGCTGTCGCTTTTGCTGCTTTAAGCAGCCAAAATCCAGGTGTCATTACTATTGCAAACGCGGTGTTTGGTTCGGATCCAACAATTAATCCAGCTGTTCTGACAAAGGCATTCCAGGTCGAAAAGAACGTGATCGACTATCTTCAAGCACAGTTCTGGTGGAATATCGATTAAATACAGAGTTGATCATTATAAAAATATTGTTAATTAAGCTAATAAGTTATATTGTCTTAAATAAAACAATAGTGTTTAATTATGTACTCTGTGTGTACTTCGTTTGTTGAATAAATGATATTGAGATTTAACTATGAGTTTATTGCATTTACTACCCCTGTGAAAATCGTAACTGCGCGATTCCCCCCTATCATAAAAAAATTAGCAAATACCCCCCTGTGCTTATTTTTAGGATGCACACTCGACCCATTTACATTTTAGCCCATTGACCAGCGGTGTAAAGACCAAAATACCCCAGGGGTGTTTCTGCAATTAAAAAATGTAGAATTTTTTTTTTAATTGTAATAGTTTTATTTGAAAACACAATTTGGTTTCTTATTTATTTTATTTCCGTAAAATTTCTATAGTTTAATTGTTTTGGTAAAAAATATATTGTAAACTAGAGTTTTTTATATTAGTTTTGAAATTTTATTCATTTCCATTTTATTAAATATGAACAAATAAATTAAAAAAGAGAAAAAAAAAAAGAAAAAAAAATAAAGAAGAGGCATCATCTTCTACGGTTCTACCCCGTCAAACCACCCCCGACTCCACCCAAAAAAAACATCTTCATCTTCTTCCCAACCGCCGCCGCCGCCGCCGCCACCCCTCGCCATCGACTTTAGTACTATTATGGACCGAAACCATCTTCCAGGTCTATAATTAGTACTAGCAGAAGATAAATTGGAGTTAGAAATAATTATAGATTCATATCTTCTACCAGTTGCTCACCCTCCTTCCACCACCCCCGCTGCCGCCCCTCTCTCGACTGCCGGAGCGCTGCTGCTGTTGGTCTTTTCCCTCATCGCGGCCGCAATTCACAACACCATTTTCTTGTTTCTTGCACCTTCAGAACTTGCAAACCTGAGTTTTGGATCTAAATGGCGGAGAGGATAGCAGAGACAAAGCGTCGGTGAATAAGCCTATTCCCGTGATGACAATGGCGCCGGCGATGGTGATGATTTGTAGGAGTAGGCGGCTGATTTGTAGGAGTAGGCGGCTGATTTGGGGCTGGGGTGAAGATTGAGGGTGCAAATTAGGGTTTTTAAAAGAACTTTATAAATTACAAATTGATCCTTAAGAAATTAGATTATTCAAAATTAAACCCAGCTGAGTTTATGTTTATTTGTGTGAGGCTATTTTTGTCATTTCATAAACCAAACTCTCATAAAAAATCGCAGAAGATGCGCGTGTGGGACACGATATGCTCTGAGGGACCTAAATGGCTTTGACATTTTTTCTTAGGGGGGTATTTGCTAATTTTTTTATGACAGGGGGGAATCGCGCAATTGCGATTTTCACAGGGGTAGTTAATGCAATAAACTCATTTAACTATAGTAGTATAGTTTATGTATGATTATCTTTATTCACTTGCAACTCACCTGGTGTTACAACGTTATGGTATTTTTGTGAAAATTAAATTTTATTGAATATATATATATATATATATATATATATATATATATATATATATATATACCAACTATAAAAGTGTGAATAATTAGTGATGGTTTCTTCCCTTTTTTGTGTGTACAAAATTACCCTTTGGCCAATAGCTTATTTAAAGGATGATATGGTAAATGATCAATTTTTATTCAAACACATATTTGATCATTCTTTTGAATGGGACGTTTTGTAACATACATTTTCATCAATCCTTTGCATTAATATAATTAAACTAAGAATTGAACTAAAATTTCAGAAAAAAAAAAAAAAAAAAAAAAACCTCACTTTCACAAATGGTGCACCAATTAACTATAGCATTTCATTACACAAAATGCAACTGTAAGCAAAATACAAAGAACTCCACGATCATTTAGGTATTAATGACTAAATAAATCAACTTAGAATTAATTATATTTATGGATCCAATGGCAAAAAAAAATACCAATTACATTTCATGTAATTCCAACCGGTGGTTATTAGTTTAAAAAAAAAAACTCACACACACGTTTCTATCAAATTTTATGTCATCATTCTATAAAATAAATTGTACTCCAAAGAAATAAATATGCACTAACTCTCCATTATAAGCATTCATTTATACAAAACAATATTCACACATTGGGTGTCTTCAAAGTTTTATAGAATATATCCACCAACAATTCCTCCGGACATCTATCTCAGTAATGAAATTAAAACTATATTTTTTTTTCTATTTACTCCGTGTATTACAAAATACCTTAAAATCATGGAAAACCTATAGAATCAACACTAGAAATACCTGTTATATAAAACTCTTGAACTCTTGGGAGTCTAAAAACACCATTTCTTCGTAAAAGTTTGGAGCACGGTGTAGAATTCCCACTTGGGCCACATACTTCTGGACAACGGTGATTAGAGTTGATAGACTTTTCCAATTCGACGATTCATTACACGTCCATCATACGATGTAAGTGTGTTAAAAAACCTTTCCTTCATCATTTCCTTCAATTACAGGCGACTGAAAGCCCATGAAAATTTCTTACTACCGTCAAATTGATCTTCATCTTTCTCAATGTCTTCATATAAATGTTTTTGTAAAAATATAGGTAACTATTGCGAGTGATGTAAACTTAATAAATGTTTTAAATATGCGAATGATAGGAAGATCAAACCAATTTATTTAGTTGGAATCTCTTGTTTCATAAATTGATTATGCACATGATTTTAAGGTAGTAAAATTATGGAAGGTGATGTGAACTTCTCTAGCTTCATGTCATAATCTAACATAAGCTTTCTTGTGAATGAACAGTAAATTGAAATCGTCCTTCGCGGCTATCTATCTATAAAAGTGGGAATGTCACGGGAGGTTTATTTCCTTTTACGTGAGGACCAAAACGCAACTTCAATAGATAATGTATTAAGCATATAGAAGGACAATTGAGTAATAACATATTCATTAATAATAATACATAAAAATATCACATTTAATAAATAACAATGAAAATTGTAAATGGAGAATTAAAATTTGCAGTTTTTATACCTTTTATCTAACGTACAAAATCGTATAATTATTTTCATTTCTTATTATGTTTTACATTTGTCATACTCTAATTTTTACTGAAAAGATAATTATTGAACAATAATAAAATATCATAAAGAAATGGTTTAATTCAGGCAAACACGAAAAGGGTAGCATGTGAAATCCTCTATATCTGCAAATGAATTTGAGGAACTTTTATGTATATTATATTCTTAATCTTTTCTTTTATAATTTCAATAAAATTTATTTTGAATTAAAAGCTCGAGATATGTAGTCCTATTCGAAAGTATAAATTTATCTAACTTTAATTTATACTTCATAATTCAATGTAGAAGTAGTTCTTCGCAATTTTGACTTATTAAATTCTCTTAAAAGAAAGGGCCTAAACACAATTTTCTTGAAAGGGTAAATAATATTAAACCACCTGAACTTTTTCAGTTTTTGCGCATCACCACCTGACCAAAATGTTTTTGCAGGAGTTCATCTGTACTTAATTAATTGTGCCACTTTGCCCTTTTTTACTTGTTTGCGGGTCAAAATTACCGGTTCTCACCCACTTGCGTTTCACATGACAAATACAAGGTTATTGATATATTTTCCATTCCTAAAATACTCATCAGCCCTAATGCCTGTTGACATTCACACATTCTTACACATTTCATTTCATCCGCCCTTTATCGTTTTCTAGAAAAATGAAATCAAAGTAATTCCAAAATCACAAAAATCACAAGGGTGTTCGGTTCGGAAGAAAATGAAATCAAAGTAATTCCAATTTATTTAATTCGATTTGGTAATTAGAAGAAAATGAGAAAATAAATTATTGTTTGATATTTTTAATAAAATAATAAAATCCGAAAAAAGCACTTTTAGACCTCACCCCCTACCAAAACCTACCCATACACTTATCCACCCAAAAACAGAAATTGAAACGGCGTTGGATGCAGGGGATGGACTTGCAGTTAATTTCTCCAGTGCGACGGTGAATGGGCTGGTGGTTGTTGTTGCAGCTGCCGCATGCTAATCTTTTTTCGGTTTCTCCTTTGGAGAGAGGCAACGTCGACAGGGGTGGGTGGTGATGAGGAACTACCACCGGCGGTGGTTGGGCTGACGGTTGTTGTTGCAGCGCCGCTGCAGGCTAATCCATTGTTGGTTCCTCTTGTGGAGTGAGGCGGCATCAGCAGAGGCGACGATGAGTAACTAGCACCGCCAAAGAAACGAATAAGAAGAGAGGCAAGGGGAGAATGAAAGACAAATTATAGAAATAAATGAGATAAATAAAATAATGGAAGGAAAATAATGGAGATAACACGGAAATTGAGGGAAATATGGAATTGGGATTTTTTAAATGGAAAAGACAATAATACTCTTGGATTCCGCATGTGCAACGCACGTGGCTTCAAAAGCGGTCATTTTGACCTGAAAACGGGTAAAAAATGGCAAAGTGACACAATTAATTAAGTACAGGTGAACTCGTGCAAAAAAAAAAAAAAATCATGTGGTGATCCGCAAAAACTTAAAATGTGTAGGTGGTTTAATGCTAAATACTCAACAAATCGTCTTACAAAAAAATCTCCAGCCTATTACAATCGACCATTCATTGTTAATAAAATCATTAATTACATAGACGTTTCCACTTCATCTTTATCAAATAATAAAATTGAAAACAACACAACTTCTAACTCAACAACTTGGTCTCATCAGTTCACTCTTCATCATGTGCCAATGGGAAGAAGAAAAAAAGTCTTTCCATTCTATCCTACAATAGCATAACTCACGCATTTACATAAAACTCATCATTGTGTTAACTGAAAAAAGAAACGCATCATTGGTGCATACATGCATTCAATCTCACTAAGTGTCCAGTCCACCTACTATATATATACACATTAAATAATGTGCTCCTCTTCAAAGATCCAACCAAATACGAATCATTATCAGGTGAGTATTGTGATGATATATATTTATTTTTTTGGTATTTTTTCGTATGTCGGTGTACAACAAATCTTTATATTTGAAGTTTCTATTATATACTATTACAACTTGTCCTTATTATTAAGTTTTTTTTCTTATCATAAGGAAAATCAAAGTACCATGACTGATTCAATAGTTTCCCTCATAAAATTATAATTAAATTAAATCAGCAAAACTGGAAAGTCGAACTAAAAGTTGTCCAACTCTAGAGTAAGATAATTTGTGTGCAATCTTTGTTTCAAAGGTTAAAAATTTGGTTATGGTCGATGAAGAAGTAAGTATAGTATCCTCGAAAAATTGAACTTCTATCCAACAACAACCTAAATAAAGACCAAGCAAACTAGGTGCAGGGGGGCAAGATTCGAGTAGTATATTCAACGAAGACGTCCAACATTTCAATGCATGGTTGCTTCTCATTGCATAAGATGAACAACATTTCAAATGGAATTGTTCGAAAGAGAAACCCCATGTATTTTAGTCCACATCCAAATTTCGAATTGGTGCTGAAAGAAAACCACCACTATTAAAGAAGCACCGAGCCAAATTAATGAAGAAAACATCAGCCTCAACTTCTGTGAATTCAAAAACATAAATATCAAAATTTCCTGATAAAGAGTCGATTGGTACGAGTATGTCATAATTATTCTAGAACTGTTCTACAAGAATATTCTAGACACAATTTGTAGTGATGTATTAAATTTTCAGATTTTCTGGTAGAGAAATAAATTTTCAAATTTGAAGAAACAAAGCTTCTAACGGTTTTTTCTTAAGTTTGGTTCGCTTTATTAAAGCTATTTATTTTTAATCATGGCTCGAATAAATTGGTTTGCGCAGGGAGAAAATAAATCCAAGTACTACATAGCACTATGCCTACAAGCATCCCGTGAATTCTGTATTTTCATCATATCTACCAAATACGACACGAGATTCTAATGTTTGCATCTATAACGAAGTGTTCTGCTAAACCTTTGTGATTATTTACATACTCAAATAAATGAGATAGAAAACAAATAATGAACATGTGCACTTACTTGCCGATCCTATATTCATGGAAATACTCAAATATCGAGCTTAGAATTGAAACATGTAAAAAAAACAAGGGTTAATAGCCTTTCGCCACCTGGACTTTGCCCGTTTTTGCGCTTTGCCACCTTAACTAAAAAAAGTTGCACGATCGCACCCAAACATGCATTTTTTACGCACATAACCACCTGGAGGGAATATTCTGGCGAATCTTTCTACTTTCCGGCGCACGCACGCTGCACATGCAAAAGTAAATGGGCTTTTTCATCTTTTCCTTTGCATATCCTTCCAACGACCTAATTTCGCCCAATTTTCCCTCTATCTCATACCTCCATCTCTAATTTTCTTTCATTTCTCGTACCTCATCAGCAAGGAGAATCCACAAATCCTAACAGCTTCTCTGATTCGATGATCGTTTCCTCACAATTTTTTTATCAGAAAGAGAAACAGATGAGAGAAAGTGTTTTTTCCTCACTTCTTTTCGACTTCTGAGATGTGACTTGTGCAAGAGGAAAATAAAATAATCATATCCCATTTTTTATTTGACCTTTTATGATGTACCTCTCTCTCTCCAAATCTCCGGAACTGATGTTATGTATAGAATTTCATAGTGGCTAATTCACATTGTTTTAAGCTATCTCATACTAATTTATAATCTATTTTTTTAAGATAAAGGATCTAATTTCGAATGAGTGGGTTGCACAGGTCGAGGCAGGTGTATTGATTACATTTGTTTCATTGCCTCAAGTTGGCAATGATCTCAAGCGAATTCGATTAAGGTAATACCTTAGCGGCAATCTTGAGAATTTTTTCTTTTCTTTTTTTTCGGTTTAAGTCCTAAATCGGAGGTATAATACCTTAACAGCCATGTATTTTGTACTGCCAGAAGTGTGTTGGATTTGAAATCTGAAAAATTGTGATTTGTTAATGGTGTGGATGTTTAAATTGGGCAAATTTAGGGAGGAGAGGAGGCATGAAGTAAAGAAGATGTATGAGAAAGGGAGGGAAATCAGAGATGCAGGAAAAAATGGGCGAAATTAGGTCTTTGGAAGGATATGCAAAGAAAAAGACGAAAAAGTCCATGTAATTTCGCATATTCAGCGTGTGTGCGTCGGAAAGTGGGAAGATTCGCCAGAATATTCCCTCCAGGTGGTTATGTGCGTCAAAAATGCATGTTTGGGTGCGATCGTGCAACTTTTTTTAGTTAAGGTGACAAAGCGCAAAAATGGACAAAGTTCAGGTGGCGAAATGCTATTAACCCAAAAAACAATCAAGCTGACTTTGATAAAAGTTTGAAGTATTAATGCATATCCAACATATTATGATGAGTTCAACATTTTAGAATTGGATAGATGCTTTAACAAATTCAAAACTAAGGGTGAACAAAGTTTTTACTCTTCTATGATCTATTGTTTGACGCTTTAATGATTTTTAATGATGTGTTATTTTGGCATTTGCAGATCCTCCCGTAAGTTTTTAACAAAATTTGTAGCATGTATTATCTCAAAATCAAAGAGAAAATTGAGTAACCAATAACTACTTTTCATGGATTATGACATATTTATTATGTACATAGTTCACATTTCCCGTTAACCTATTTATTATGTACATAGTTCACATTTCGGTTTAACGAATGTATTATTTGTCATCATAAAAACAAGTTATTATATTTTGGTTAATAATATTACATGTCTTATTTGCACATAGCACCATCTTCTTTGGTGATGTTTAGTCGCTTATTGCGTGGAAGGATCCTAATCGATAAGCTATGGAACCCATTTTGTCAGTAATATAATGCGGACAAAATAAACGTGGGGCTAGCTCAAGGGAACCCCAAAAAGCCATTGATATCTGCCGATAAGGTCGTACTTTCAAATACACAGTACTAAAATACTGAAATATTGTTGCTGCTTATAACAATCGATCTAATTGCCCCACCATATTTATCTCATTTGTGCATTTTCGTTGAGGAAGAACTGAGTTCTTACAAAAAGTAAGTCGAAGAAATAAAAAAAAAATTATCATTATTTGGTAGCATTTCAACTCATTCTCCTTCAAAAAATATTTTATGAAAAACACATACATGTTCGATCAAAACATTAAATTATTTACTTTCCACCCGTGAAATTGTCACGACACGTGCAACGCACGTGCATCTTCCTAGTTATATATATATATATATATATATATATATATATATATATATATATATATATATATCTTGTATATGAAAATAATCACAATTTTAATCATTATAGATGATCACAAAAGTATATATAATATCATAATTTTCTATGTGAGACGAAAGTTATAGGCTTTTCAAGGTAAACGATGAAATCAAAATTTTGAAATAAGATCTAGATTTCCAAGTTGGCCAAACCACCTTGATAAGTGTTCGTTTTGCACGATTTTTGCTTATCAATTCTTCGAGTTTTGGTCTTCGTTCGTCCGAGTTTTCGACTTTATTTGTATATATTATGTTGTTTTTGTTTTATTTATATTTTAGATAAAGAGAAGCTATTTTTGCCGATTCGAAACGATTTTGGAAGCGAAGCCGAAAATCAAACCAAACACGTGCAAAAGTGCATTATCGCGGGTGTGGCACTGTTTCGTATTTCAAACATAACTTTTGCATACGACCTCCTATTGAGCTGATTCAAGTGGCCTTAGAAAGCTCACTTCAAGATCTACAACTTTTGTCAAATGCAAAATTGTCAAATTCGGGCTACAAAAGGGTCAAAACAGTGTTTGAAGTTGGCGCAGAAGCCCAGATCGCGATCCAACCTTCCTGGATCGCGCTCTGGGGGGTCTTACAGAGAGCAAATTGGGGTCAGATCCAGATCGCGATCCAGCCTTCCTGGATCGCGATCAGGGGGGTCTCACAGTACATTTTTTGATGAATAACCAGATCGCGATCCACCATTCCGTATCGCGATCTGGAAAGGCGGTGCGCAGTTTCCAAGGCTGCCAGATCGCGATCCAAGAAGCCCAGATCGCGATCTGGGCACAAAATTCGAGACGAGATATTTTTCAATGATTTCTTACTATAAATAGAAGGTCTCTTATTCATTTTAGAAGCTCTCGACCAACTCTCGATTATCTCTCGACTTCTTCTTCGGTTTTCTCTTCGGTTCTCGCCAATTCTTCGCGGGAAGCTTCGACGAGGGTTTCGACTCGGGTTTTGCATAAGCTTTTCTTTACGTTTAGTTTATAATTTCACGTGTTCTTCATTTTGATGCTATGTTTGTAATGAACTGAGCATTTTCTTTTAGGGAAATGAAACCTTGTATATATTGATTTTGATTTCCAGATATGTGATCTATTTGTCGTTCTTTGATTATGTTTATGTTTTCCTGTATTAAATGCTTTCGATTGTTTGGCCAACAGTTGAATTGATTCTAAATGGGAATGAACTCGAGAGAGGATTTCTCGTTTGATTTTAGGAAAACATAGCTCGGGTTGTGGAAACGGAGACGTGATGCACCTCGGGTAGCCCTTAAGGACTTGACCTAAATGCTCTCTTAATATCAGGTTCTGAACGGAGACGTCGGACCTGTGGGTAGACTCTAACTACACTGGAGACGGGGGTTAGGGTATTTTAGTGTATGGGTTAGCGAACATAGAATTGACAATAGATTCGGATTTGTAGATCATTATCGATAGTACACTGGTGGATTTTACCCTAGAAGCCATCACACGTCGGAATTCCTTGTTTTTACTGGCGGACCGTTATTTTTAGTTTTTCTTTCCTTTTAGCTTCATTTCATCTCCCATCTTTTTCTCCCGTCTAGATAAAGTTTAGGATAGTATAATTACGGTACTTGGTAGATTTAGGAACTTAATTCCCTGTAGATCGATATCTGGAATTCACTATTCTGCAAAACGCGATATTGTACACTTGCGGTTATTTATACGTAGGTTTTACGCGTATCACACCTCAGTTGCCATGTAAGCCCTAAAAGACACGCCGCATCCCTGCTAGCTAAGCGTCAGTTAGGTTTGTTCGATGCTACATCCGGTGAATACACCGGGTGATTATTAACCGTTGATCTGCACAAAATCACACACACACCCATGTGTATGTGTGCTTTCACCACATCAACGTTTAATAATTACCCGGTGTATTTCACCAGGTGTAGCATCTCAAAGACCACGCTAGTTATATCTAATGATTAGTTAAAATTTAGTTATCATCCAAATTTCGCTGATGTGGCGCTGGAAAAAGTAGAGGTAAATTTCTAATTTCACCCTAAGTAAGCCAGCATGGCACACAATTTAGAGATATCTTAATTCAAATTATCAGCATGACTTCAAATTAATGTGCTAAAAACCATAAAAACAATGAAAACCTTAATTCAATCCCAAATGTAGAGAAAATATATGAATTAAGAGAACTTGAAGTAAATACATGTATATCCAATAATAAGGTATATAATATAGGCAAATATTTTTCTTTGTAAACAAATATTCTCAGGATTTTCAAGATCACTGAGGGTACAGTCAAAAGTGTAATATTTAAACTACCCCGAAAAGAAATTATTTCGTTTCTAGATCGATTAGAGTACGCGTTGTTTATTAGAGTGATGAAGAACAAGTAGCCAGAAGAATTCTTTAAGAAATACAAGATATTTAACGAGACCGATTCGGTAACACGTACGAGTCTCATCACCTAATAAGAAAAAAAAGAATCGACAATGTTTAGTAAGATATTCTTAACTGCTCCCGTTTACTTAATCAAAAAAGATTATGTGGATATTTCAAATCTATACTCATTTGATTATAGTTTGTTTTCTCACTTTGACTATATATTATATCCAAACCCTAAACCAATGTTGAAAATGAACCCCTGTCACATTAACACATTAAACAAATGAAGAGAATTAAGAGAATTGTTTAATCTTCATAAGTGCCGTGTCACTAATTAACAACTACACAAGAAAAAATGACCATTTCTTAGAGATCATATATATATATATATATAATACATGTTCTAGCTAGCTAGCCAGGTCTTACAGACTTTTCAACTCTTGTAAAATAATTACAATTATAAGAGAAACGAAGACGACTAATTCGCACCGTAATCTCTATAAATAAGCATCAATTTTATGCTAATCTCATCACTTGAGAAAAATACCAAGCATAAGTTATAAGCACTTTTCATTAATATATCAGATCAGAAAACGATGAAGATCGTGATTCTCTCCGTCGCAACGATATTTATTGTTTCATGTTTGGCTACATTAGCATATGCATCAGATCCCAGCCCTCTCCAAGATTTCTGTGTTGCCGTTAAAGATGCCGATGCAGCTGGTAATTAATTTCAACATCTAACTAATTATATTTGTACATTATTTACCTTATATTAGATAATCATCAAATAACAACTTTAATTTGACATCTTTTTTGCATGCATGTATAGTTTTTGTGAATGGGAAGGTTTGCAAGAACCCTAATATGGTTGTGGCCGAAGATTTCTTTTTTCCGGGCTTAAACAAGCCTGGAAATACTTCTAATCCTGTTGGATCAAGAGTCACTCCTGTTAACGTAAACCAAATTCCAGGTCTCAACACTTTGGGCATTTCTGCTGTTCGTATAGACTATGCACCAAACGGTTTGAACCCGCCCCACACTCACCCGCGTGCCACTGAAATTCTAGTTGTGATGGAAGGCACTCTTTATGTCGGCTTCGTCACGTCAAATCCAGCTGACCCCGCCTTGAAAAATAAGCTCTTCACAAAGTATTTATATCCTGGGGATGTTTTTGTCTTTCCAGAGGGTTTGATACACTTCCAATTTAACGTTGGAAAGACCAATGCTGTGGCATTTGCTGGTTTGAGCAGCCAAAATCCAGGTGTCATTACTGTTGCGAACGCAGTATTTGGTTCGGATCCACAAATTAATCCAGCTGTCCTAACTAAGGCATTTCAAGTTGAGAAGAACGTGATTGACTATCTTCAAGCACAGTTTTGGACGAACATCGACTAAACACGCAGAGCTGATATATAAGAATCTTTTGTTGCTAATAAATGATATTGTCTTAAATAAATTCATAGTACTCATGTTGGTATTCTTTGTACTTCTTTAATGAATAAATAATATGATTGATATTTAATTGATTTAAGTGTGTGATCCTTTCATCTTTATTCACTTGAATCCAGCTTAGTTAACACTTTATCCCTAATTGTCCATAGTTGATGAACCAATTTGAAGATAAGTAATTAAACTTAACACAAGAGAGCACGTGCACGGTTGAACAAATCAATATGTAATTGAATTCCTCATAAAATGAACAACCTTGCATAATTGCATTGTGTCTTTTTAAATAATTAGAATTTCCTCTCTCTTGAGTTCAATCAAAATTGGTAGACCAATTCAATTGTTTACTATATCTATAATTAAACGCATGCTTCATAAATAAATACAAATAAACTGATTAAAGCAATATATACTCTTGCGAGTGGGAATAACTACGCTATGGACTAAGAATTACAAAAAGTATGAGAACTCATCGATCCATTCTCATCTAGTGAAAACGTGTCACCCGTCTATCTATAATAGATTTCATAAGTCAAGCATGCCAATGCTTATAGCTTCTTGTGTATAAATACGTACCCCCATCTATGCATAGTTATAAGGGTGGTTTATTCGGTAAAACTGTAAATTGAAATATCGGTAGATAGAAAATTTGTACTGGGTATCGAACCGAACTATTCAGATCGGTACGATTTTTACAAATTACAATTCCGTGAGAACCGAACTCATCTGGTGTGACCTCGGCCTGATTTGAAATGAGATTATCTTCGTGTTGAATTGAATTCAGATATTCACAGATTCAAGTTCTAATCCACACTCACCGCTTCAATTGTTGTGAATTAGCAATCGATCAATAACAAAGAATAACAAAAAGCTTGAAAATGACAATTGAAAGCAAGAGAACATCAACATATTACAGTGGTTCGATCTCCACTTCGAATATAACAATCACCGAGTTACAACTTACAACACACGGATTACACAGGAGTGATCTTACAATGGATGTATCACTCTCAAACCCTGACTCTCTCTGCACTGCACTCAAAAAAACTATCTCAAGAGTTACAAAATCTCTGTGATTTTCTCTCAGTTTCTTAATGCTAGTGTATGTGTGTTACGTTGTGTGTGTGATTAAATGATCCAAGGAGCATCTTCTGAGCTTTATATACACGAGCATATATCATCTACTATGCATGTGAGGTAGTTAGTCAACTCAGAGAATCTTCCCAAAGCCATAAGGCCCCCAGATCAGTTAGTTAGGATGACATGTGCTGAGCTGCACAATTCTTCATGCAGTGTAAATCCTCCAATGCTCCATACAGTTAAACCTCCTCTCCCATGTTGTTTGACATGAATCTGAACCATCCATTTCGATAATAGTAGTCAATAGTTAAGTTGTTAGTTATATTCATCAAGCTATCAAGTTGCTAAACTGGTTTGTTTTTAGGGTTTCATTACAGCCACCCTCTCAACTATGTATTATCTTACGAAAATACCCCTCCAGAGGTAAATTTAGGGATGTTAAATCGGTGAAACCGAACCGAAATTTCGGTACGCCAACATTTCATATTGTTTACCGAACTGAATACACGATTTGGTTCGGTAAATAATCGAATTACATAAATTTTATGTAAAAAAATTTAAAAGGAGAGGGGTGGCTTTAATTTACTTAAACAAGAGGGTTTTTTCGTAATTTGGTCATACCTTAGAGGGTGGCCGTAATTTGTACTTTTAAATAAATAGATATGAAAAGAAGGCTTAATCCCACTTTCCGCCCTTCAAATATGGCATTTTGGCACTTCGCACCCTTGAAACAAGTTAATAGCATTTTTCACTCTCGAAACACAATACATCATTCACAATGCACCCTGAATTGAATATTTAAAACCTAATGAGAGTAATTTAATTTTTCATTGTTTTTTTTTATTTTCAGGGTGCAAATAACAAATTAAATTATTGTTTTCGTCCACCCACAACATAATTTCGAACGTATGAAATGCGAAAAAAAAATGACAAAGAATTACTGAAAAAACTATATTTTCTTACACAAAAAAAAAAATCACTAAATTATTCGATTGATGTATTTTTATATTGTAATTAGTGAAAATATTTGGTAGACATCTTTGGAAGAAAATATAATTTTCAAATAATTTGATACCTAAATAGCTAAAGGATATTTTTTGTTCCTTTTTTGTTTTTGTAAAATATTTTTTGTGAAAAAATAATAATTTAATATGTTGATGAAATGTATTTTTATTTTTGCACTTTGTAATTTAGAAATAATTGATGAGTAAAAAAATTTAATTTGACATCTTAAAAACATACCACAAAAAATATTAAATTATCTTCATTAGCTTTAAAAATTCATTCGGGGTGCATTATGCATGATTTATTGTGTTTCAAGGGTGCAAAGTGCTACAAAAAAATTTCAAGGGTGCAAAGTGCCAAAACGCTATATTTTAAGGGCTCAAAGTGGAATTAAGCCGAAAAGAAAGAGA